>NC_136784.1:18652870-19252870 GCF_947034865.1 Barbatula barbatula | reverse complement strand
CAAGTTATTTTTAGGTTCTTTCCAGAACGTTGCGGGATGGTGTTCTAAAAATGTTATTTTCTGGTTCCAAAAAATAACCACCAGGGAAGTTATTTTCTAGTCAGTAAATAAGTACTTAGACAGCTGTTATAAATAGGCATGTAAAGATCTTGTCATTTTATAGCTCTAATGAAGCCTCATGCATTGTCAAGTCAGCCCACTCTTTATTTAATATCAATTTATGTTAATTTGATCTTAATTAAAGAAATGTGTCTGCCACAGAGTTTTGTGTAGATATGAATTAATTTGCTCATGGTTTTGCTTAGCAACAGAGACCAAAGCTAGTCGATTTTGAAGCTTGTGCTGTCTCACTCTCTCGCTCACACACACACACACACACACAGCCTATCTTCTTCATGGAGTCAGAATCGTGTTGGTGTTTCATGGCAGAGGCGTTTTGAGTGTGGACGGCTTCCAAATTGATTCCCGTCATTTTGAGAGCCCACGGAACACAGGTTTGCGTAGGGAGGTTGGCAAAGGTCGGGGGAGTTTACCGTGGGCTAAATGACGGGGAATACGACGCTGCTAAACAAGCGGGCCGGGGAGAGAAAAACGACAGATCCTCACAAGGTTAAACTGTGGTTGGCCGTGCTCGTTTTTAGGTTTGAACTGAGGCGGCGGTTCCTACCTAACACGTGCACTTGAAAGATAATGTTTCAGAGGCTCGACGAAATTAGCTTAATAGTTTCCAAAGGTTAGAGCAAGGGATCTTTTTTTCACAGTTTTAAAAAAAGCGGATCACACCGGCTATATCTAGAATGACGTCTAGCCCTCGTCTGGTTTACATTTTACACAGAAATGTTAATAAAGCGAGAACATATTGCGACGGCTGCACCGTCTCGCACCTCTTAACTGGGTTTTGCTATGCACACACGCTTAATTATCCGAGCTCATCCGGCGGAGGTCACTCTCTTCTTACCAACACGAACACACCGCTCCCCCTCGACGTGCTGGGGAATTTGGCGCAGAACATTTTCGCAGGCTTTCTCGCTCTAATTTTCTCTTCTTAATAAAGGAGCCAAGACCTGGAGGCGGCGACAGACAGAGACTGAAGGGGAAAGACGGGGAGGGGAGTGTTGAAAGTGACAAAAAGCTATAGCGTGATGTGTGGGAGACGAGGTCCAAATACGATTAAAGGTATTGAGAACAAAACTCATTTCGTAGCTTCAGAGGACATATCCACCGGAGGAGCGACAACAGATCTCAGTGCATCTGAAACTAGATGGTAAAGTTACAATACAACAAACGAAACGTGTCCTATTGTGCTTTTTGGCCTTATTTGGGTCATTTTTATGTGATACAAACAGGATATTTTTTCCGTACGTTTTCCGTGTTTTTATCAACATCGCAGCATCGGCTTAACCGGTGATGTGAGTTTCTGGGACTGATAATAGAAAACATAGGTCTAGTATAAAATATTTTCTTGATAAATAACGTCAAGTCGCGCCCCACATTTCCAATTGTGGATGATTTGTAATCATTTGTAATTTTTACCTTATTGGCATTTTCACATTAATTATCAAAACTTTGTAACATTACCACAGAAAAAAAGAGTCGGAACCACACGATGGTGAATAAATAGTGATTTTTGTCTTAATTTTTTTGTTATCCCTTTCACGATGAATTTAGGAAAAAAAATCACAATCACAAGAAACATAAGTCTGAAGAGCTGACACACTTGGCTTAATCTTGTTGTTGACTCTAAGTCCCAGGTGTGGAGTAAATTTAGACACTGAGGTTTCTCTCAAACCCATCCGTGTCCCTCGGCCCGGCCAGCCGATCACAGATGGCCTTGTCTGCTAAAAGGGAACTGATAGCAGGTGACATCAACAGCCGGGCCGGGGAAGAGCACGCAGGGTGGTTTAAGGTCTTATCAGGTCCGGATGAGTCATGAGAATGGCAGGCGAGACTCAACTCACCACACAGGAGAGAGTGCCGGTTTACTGCAGTGTATTATAACGGCTGCATCATCACCATTACGGTTACTCATATCTGAGCAGTGTTTGAATGGTGTCAAAGCTCTTCGGGGGTCCCTCTTACCAGCCCTAAAAAAGTTTAATGCAATAAATGTCTTAAAAATGTTGATAATCCATTACAAGATATACGTCAAAACAAATGAATAATAAAAAATATGCAATTCCTTGGAGCAGGAGCGGACGTCATCATCATCATCATCTTCTTCCGCTTATCCCACCCGGGTCAAAGTCAATAGTGCCTGTCTGTACCGAACTGTCAATAACCTGCCACTCACAGTTGTAAACGTGATTAACCATGATTAATGTTGCTCGTGTATATGAAAAATCTGTATGAACAAATGCAGAATACAAAAACTATATAATTCCTTCGAGTGAAAGCAGAAGAGTAGCCTACTCTTTAAAAGCGAGAGCTCATGTTTGCGAGGGAGCGCTAAATGTTTTGTGGGAATGCGAAAAAAGTTTCTGGCTGAGCAGAAAATATTCCCTATGGAGCAATGTAAAAACTGCAATTTTACAGAATTTTTTTATTTATTTATATACTGTAAAAAAACCTGTAAATTATTATTATTTAATGGTACTTTGCTGGTGTATTACAGTTTTTTACTGTATATTTATACAGTGAATGCAAACGTTTCTCAGTCAGGAGTCAAAAACGTTAGTAAAAATGTCAGAATTTTATAAAAATGAATTTGATGTTTTTAGTAGTCTTGTTTTATTGTAAAAACAGGGAACTCCTCAAAGTTCATTATTTTAAAGCTTATGGACGGTCCCATCATGCTTTTAGGACAGGGGTATTCAATTGAAGTTCCAAGAGGTCTTTATATTTTCTTCCAACAAGAGGTCCGGACAATATGTTTCTAGAAAATAAAAAAGGTTTGGAGCAGAAAGGGTCCAAATGATGCTCGTTTGGCGCTATAAAGATATTAGAGGATATAGCGGCAAAAGCAAGCGCGTGTGATGCGATTCTCTCTTGTGTAGATGCGTGGCTCAATTTAAACAACCAAAATAGTCAAATATTTGAAATGGTTTATTAGGCTATGTTTAGTGTTCCGGAACGAAGCATAAGTCCGGACCTAGCCCGCGGCCAGCCAATTGAGGATTACTGTTATAGGAGGTCTGGGACCACCCATTGATTTCTGGCCTGTTAACAGAGATGAATGACACATCAAATTGTGTCATTAAAAAGTGATCGGATTGACTAGATTATATTTAGCACCACAAATCCCAGACTTGCGTTGAGGGATATTTGGCTACTAGTGACTTGAAGTGGGCACTGGTCTGGTGACCACACGACCTGTTCTTCCCGAAATCAAAATGCCTTTATTGTTGACTTATATGTATTTAACTTCATCATGCATGGCACAGACCAAACTGAGTATGACATCAAAGTACTGGGAGGAAAATGTTTGAAGTATACTTAGCAACAGTGAATAATGCTGATACACCCTCTTGTTCCCACTGATCTGCATTCTTAGAATACGTCCATTTCTTATAGCTATGCACATTCAATATAACTGTTGTATATGCTACTATATTGTATTTTTACTGCACTATTTTTTACTGTTGTAAATTGTAGTAGATACGGTAGTGTTTTTGAACCTTACTGTAGTAAATATCAAAGTATACTACATTGTTTATGACAGTTTATTAATTAGCTAGATTTACCACTACAGAATACTATAGGAACTATAATACTACAGTTTTCTACAGTTTACCATATGTTTATACAGCTTTTAACACCATATTTATGGGTGCGGTGGTTTGGGGGGCCAGTGTGTAGCCCGATCTGTGACTGGAGTCATGAAGTCTGCTCACCATCTCAGCTTATTCTGGCTACGAACTGCTTATTGACAAAGAAATAAGACTGGCTGATACGCGAATCAAACAAGCAAATCCGGTGACTTAAAGTATTGTTTACATGCTCTCATAATATCAACACAACTTTGTTCTCTAGTGCATTGATTAAAGCTTGAGATTTCACAGTGAACAGACTTGACGCAAAAAACATATATACCAACACTAATACTCATTGTGTTATTTTATGGAATAGAAGTTACATTTTCTAAAAACATAAAGTTGAAGAGGAATGGTAAGCGATGGAGAGAGGACAGGGTGCAGGGTTTTTCCTGGCTCAAAATGAGACCGAGGTGGTGCCATCCTGATCTTGTACATTTATGCGCATGTGTAGGCCTGCCGTCCCTTTAAGTGGATTAACCAAAGACTTTACAAACAACATGTAATTTTTATAATTGTAATGTAGAACTTTTATATCAAACACAAAATGTATCCAACCACTGAACAAACAAACACACCTCAAACTTCTCTCCCCATTGCAAAAGTATGCCAATCTTGTCGCAGTTCAGTCAATCTTGATAATTGGGTCTTCCTATGCTGATTCCTTTAAGTCATAGGGAAGACGTAAGGATCACCATTGTATTCTCCTCAGCCATTTTGCTGCGTGTTTGACCACTCAAGGGAACGTGTCCTGGAGCTTAAGGGGGGGACGTCAATGCATACCCTCTATTGCTCGATAAAAGGAGTAGGACTTATAAGAAACTTTCCGAAACAAGTTGGAGTGCTGGGGAAGTGTATCAAGCACAGAAATACTACGTCATACATCCAACTCGTTTCTTAACAAGTTGACCATGTTAAGCATGAGAAGCCGTGCTGGCAGTGAACAGTGTAAAGAAGTCAGAATGCATGACATAGCATGTTACCCGATCTTTAAGGTTGCTCGATATCATCATCACCACCACCACCAAGCCTCCGACTACTCTTTAAAAATGTATAAAAAACTGTGTTCCCTGGAAAGTAATTACACCGTGAATGAATACACATCTACTTTTTTAAGATATTTGTGCCCATGTTGCATTATTTGTGAGCTTTATATGCACGATGACGTCTAACGTCCCCGCCGAAGGTAGTAGTCACTTCTAGCAACTGCTGTTTATAAGACACAATAAGGCTTTAAGAAATCACAAGCGGGTTATAATTGGTGTGCTTTATGTCATTAGAATTTGGGCCGATTTACCAAAGACCCATTCAAAAAACCCATAGACTTTGAAGCGATTGAACAGAAAGTTTCTAAAATGCTAACTCGCTTCCGGGTTTTGCATACAAAAGTAGGTCTTCTCTGAGCCTCCCGTTGACATAACATATAACTAGACCGCTTGTTGGCTGCTGGATCGTACACAATATAAGGGGTGGCAACCTTCAACTACAAGTGAATGGCGGAGCGACGGGGTTTCTGGATAAAACGCAATTTCTCGACCGATTTCAATACTTTACAACTTACGTGGAGTACAGGTATATTTCGGATCCAGTTATCGACGGTTAATTTTTCTAAATAGTCAAAATGTTGAGATTCTAAGTATCTAGATACACAATGTATTTGTGCTGCATGTATATCCTAGACCATTACATGTGTTAAGACATGTGAACTTTATTGTGCTTTTAATGCCGAAAAAGCGCAACTCCCCATTTGTTTACATGCCAATATGGCAGCGCCATTGACGTATCGCGGCAGCTGACCGAAACAGCCAATGCACGGTCTAGTATTTCTTATGTCTTTGTGAGCCTCCCTATAGCTCGTCAGTGCCTCACTAGTGCTGCTGAAAATGAAGTAGCGCCTTTATTTTGGCGTAATGCAGCAATTGCAGTAAAATTCACAATCTGTTGAATGCTCGCCGACATAATTTTGGCCAGAGACTGAGGCGGGATGAAATTTGACTGAGGTGGCCGCCTCCAATTTTTCTATGCAGGAAAAACCTCGGGGTGGAATTGGGAAATGACTTTAGACAGACACTGATTCAGGCTGCCTGCACACAAGCGCCACCTCAAAATATGCCTCACTCACTCAAAACACCCTAGCATTTGCATGGAAGGGACAACTCAACATTTTATTCAGGAAATGTAAAAATGGCGTTTTTCTATTACAAAGCCAGCAGTGTGTGAGGCATTCTGTCTGCGTATGGTGTCCTACATTTCCAGATCATTCTGAAATTGAATGACACGCCTGGCCGTCTTCTGGGGACAGACAGATAGTTGTCTGTACCCAACTTGACATTGGAGTGCGTTTGAGTTTGTTTGGGCGTTGTATAGAGAGTAGAGAGCGGTGTCTCATTTCCCCTGCTTGTGATCAAGTCTGCGATTAAGACCACAGACCAGACAGCGGCCGGCCAACAGCCTGATACAAGCTCACAGAGATCCTGCCTCTGTGGTGGTGAAGTCAATATTTTATAGTGGAGTGTTATGTCATTAGGTGTGGCATCAGGTCTCAGATTAGAGCTTCAGTCAAAACATTCTGACCTCTTTTTTTTCAGACCAGCTGTTGTGATCCTTAATATTGTGCTTTTGTCTTATTTTAGGAGATAGACTGTATGATGAATGTAAGAACATGCTGAATTGCTTGCAGTGTTAATCTAGCTTTTAAAGAAATGAAAATTTGAGTTCACACAAAGATGAAAACTATAAAGATAACTTTCATAAGGGAATGGACAATAATGTTATGTTTATTCTAAGCTTGCACTCTGCAGTTTCACATTTTAAATGTGTGAGCCCATTTAATCTGAAGACTTTGTGATGCAAATTCCATTTTATCCGAGAGAAAATGCATGTTCACACCGGGACGATAATCGCTCACGTTTTTTAGTTTGCCTCGCAAAAAACGACCAATGAGATTGGCGCATTTGTTCATGTGCCTGGGCTGCTAAAGTTACAGTAAAACACAACTTGGTGCCGCTTAAGCACAAAACAAATTTTGAATTTTGACCGTTGCTCAACTACCGTGGCATCATGGGAAAGATAAATGTCCATCCGATGCCCACTCACAAACCACGACGGAAGTAGTAGACCATCCAGGTAACTCTGGCCTACTGTTTTTTGTATACTGATGTATTCAGACATACTATTCCTGCCTCATTCTACTATACAGTATGGAGTAGGCGATTTCGGAGGCAGCCGTTGACGAAGAGGAAGTAAGATGTATTCTTCTTCTGTGTGAAAAAGCGAGTGTCAGAAGCATAATGTTGCACAGCGCCACCTTATGAACCCTGGGTATTTCTGTTTTTCATTAAGGGCCATCTATGTCAGGGAGTGAATTTGCACGTTCACTCGGCTCATCGGCAATGAAAATTGTTTGGGTATGAACGCCGAAAAACGCTGGCGAAAAGAGGGTGCGATTTTTGTCCCAGTATGTGCAAGTTACCTTAATATTACCAAAGATGTAATGTAGAAAATAAAGCTGATGAAATGGAGGTCAGCCTGTTAGATTTTTGCACCGTCTGCAATATTCATCCGTCTACAATCTTGTCCTTGTCGTCTGAGTCTCAGCCTAGTAGAAGAATAGCTCGATATAAATATTTCACATGCTTTCTCAGGTTTGAAATGTCGTTTATCCCAACACTCCACCCAAAATCCTTTTGTTGTCTTTCCTGCCCATGGTGCATTGCGAGGATCTGCTTGATTGTTCGATCTGTCGGGTATGCCCTCAGTTGAATGGCAGTGATATGTTTGCTATAACTGTCCCCGTCTTATCTGCCCTCGAAGAATAATTTCACTCCCTATCTGCCCACAGAGTGCAAGTTCCGCTGCACCAACGGCAGATGTCTGAAACTTCTCTCGCTGATCTGTAATCATCTGAATGAATGTGGAGACAACAGCGATGAGGAAAACTGTTCCGCTGCTGTACCTCCACCTCCAGACACCATCCAGTGTAAGTGCACCCGTCCCACACGTGCATCTGTGTAAAGGAAGCTATGCTGAATGTGTTGTGAAGTCACTGGAATTTCAAACTTCGATACCTGAAAAAATATCGATTTTAGGTTATAGAACAGGGATAAAAATGCCATAACAACAAGGCGAAGATTTTAGTTTTGTTTTATTAAAAGTTAAATTGAACAAGACAATAAGGTATATTTTTAAATTCTTTTAAATTGTAAATCTAATGTTAATTTTACATGTTAATGTTATATTTGTCAGTATTAATGGTGCAGAGCTTACATAAATAGTTGTATTTTTAACTTGCATTTAAAAGAGATGAATAAATACTTGAATGAGCCATACATTTGTTCAAGTAATACATTTATATGTTTAACACATTTTTATTCACATATAATCATTGATCAGCTTACATAGAGACAGAAACGCAAACGGTCAACGCAGGAACTGTTGCGGAGACTCCGCACTGGCCATCTTTCTTACATTAACAACATGTAACCGGAGTGAAGGAGACGAGTGGATGAAATCTTTGATGAGCGCACATACATAGATCGCTATGGTAAACACGGGATGCCTAAGCGAGCGTGCACAAAGCGCCAGATGTGTTACTGAGACTCTGCACTGGCCATCTTTTCTAACATTAACACTGGCTGTGTCTCGTTTCGGAAGGCTGCGTACTCCGGAGGTCTCATTTGAAGCCTCCTACGTTATCGAGGCCGTCTCGGTTCATAAAAGCAGGTAGGAAACTCCGTAGGCACGCTTCTAATGCGACCTGCTTTCACGAGAATTCGGACAGATTCACAGATTCTTCGTTGCTGAAATATCCCACAATTCTTTGCGTCGGCCAACGTCTGTAATTTCAATCAAATATGTGGCGTTTAATTGTTAACAGTTTACAAATGTGTGTCATGTTTTTTTCTATCTTAGCAGGCATATGTAGTAAATAGGTTCACAGGTGTTTAGTGATTTATTTTTAAACGTTTTGAAACATTAAGGCAAAAAATAGTGCATCTGTTTAACTCTTTTGGCATTGTTTAGGGTAGAAGTAACCGACTTTTAACCTCTTATAATCGTGTAGAAATCATTTTGATTCATTTGACAGGTGTGCGAGTGCAACACGTTGTCATAGCGACGCGGTACTTCCTGTTCCTTTTCTGACAGTATGTCATACGAATTACGTCTCGATTCATTCTAAGTTGAGAATCCTCCGTATACCGCATCCTAGAGGATGAGACCTCCGGAGGACAAAAGGACGCAGCCTTACGAAACGAGACACAGCCACTGTAGGAGAAAAGAGAGTGCGGGAAAGCGCAGCCCGATCGATACATGGGACATACATTCGTATTGGAACCGTTTCAGATTTTTCAATGTCGATATTTTTGACAACAGTATTGTGAAGGGAGTTCCAGGAACAAAACTTCAGTGTTGGAAATGAATCAGTGAGTCATGTTTGAATCACTTTATCCGAACATACCCACTCGCTAAAATGCTATTCAGTGCTATTCGAGTGTGAAAATTGATGTTTAGTAAAGCAGTTAGCTGACAGTTTGTTAGGGTAAATTTGACCAAATTTACAGTACTTTATTTAATGTGAGTACTTAATTGGTAAGCAGGTGGCTCTGTTTTCATATACAATTTATTTTACAATGGCTTTGTCTGTGTTTGGCAGACTCTTTTTTTTTTTACCACCAAGAAAATGTTTTTTACAGCTCCGCTATTATTGCTTGTGCCTGTTTCCTTTCTGCCTCTCTCTCTCTCTCTCTCTCTCTAGATCCCGTTAGGTTCTGTGTACTTTATTTAACATGCCATTTTTCCCATTTTTTCCCCCTGCTGCCTGGTGAACAAGGGCCACTCTTTACTGATGGAACACGTCCAAGCGCTGCACTTAAAATATTTAGCAGTCTGGGCCGCATGTTAATGAAAGTGTCTGCGGCTGGCTGCTATTTAAGAGACACCTGTGTGAGCCGTGATTGAATTTTTAGAGGCTGAGGAGTGCTGATTTTGCGTGGAGGAGAGGGAGCGAGCGAGGGAGACGCAGAGGTGTTAGGAGCAGAGATGTACGGAGGGGGTGGGGGGGGGTGTTGAGGCAAACATTTTTCAATTGTGATGGTCGCAGCCATATCATATAGTGTTGTCTCAGACAGATGGATCATGAATACGGTCTAGACGTGGGTGAGTCAGGGGGCCGTGAACCAGAGAGGGGCCTTCACACTACCCAACCCCCACACACTGTGAGTGGAGCGTAGTTATTTCTAGTTTCATTATTATTTTAAATGAGCTTTTAGGCCCATATTTTGTTTGTTAGTTTTAGCAATTTTTGTTCATTTTATAATTCATTGGGTTTATTTTTGATGTGGCTGTATAAGATTAATACTTATTTTATTTTCGTTTTTGTTTCTTTTTATAATCTTTGTGCTTTCAACTTATTTTTGAAGCAACATTTTTTTTTTTCATTTAGAAAGTTTTTGCAGTCATGTTTTATCCCCTTAAGGTTTGAGATGCAGACAGTGTCTTGAGGCTTGTCTTGGTTGCAGCACGTTATGTCAATTCACATTAATATAGAAGAAACTTTATTGCTTACCACTTTGAATTTATTACCACATAAATGCAAAACTTCAGTTAGACCCGCAACCAAGAGAACGTGCTGTTTAACTTTAAGCCCTTCCGAGAAATGTCGTCTTGAAGACAACTGTTGCCCATCTTCATTTATAAATAAAACATTTTATTTCCTGTAGCTCAGTGAGAGCATTGCGTTAACAACGCAAGGTTGTATGTATAAATGTATAGGGTAATGCAATTTAAGTCGCTTTGGATAAAAGCATCTGCAAAATGCCTAAATGTAATTGTAAATACAATGGTCCCTAATAAACTAAACTTAAGTATACTGTACATGTTTGAGGAGTTGAAACTTAAATGATCTGACTGTGTTATCCCTGTGTAGCTTTAGGGGGAAATGTAAAAATCATAAGATCATGATAAGAGACATTTAGATTTTAACATGAAATAGTAAAACTAACTGATAGTAAGTTCAAACTGTGCACACTCGCAGATCTTCCACATGCTTGGCTTTATCTGGCCTGAATAAACACCAGCGGTTGGCCTCATTACACCGGAGCTCTCAGCGTCTAGACGTTCAGAGTGAGACACGCTCGCATGTTTATGGCAGTCAGACAGGAAGCACTTCGTATTACGGTTACATCATGAAGGTTTAGTTCAAACCAGAGTTAACTAAACCCTGCAGTCAAGCCAACGTTGAATCAATATCAAAATCTCATAAGAACTGTCAAGAAATGTCTGGGTCACAAGCCCAAAAAGAGTGTTTTGTGTATATTTTTTTACGACAGAATAGAATGCTGTCTATGAAATAAACCAAACCCACATATGTAATAACAGCACATTTCGTTGCATGTTTTGAACATGACGTGTTTATTTTCATGTCATTTACGTCTGGAAATAAATGAGACACTGAGGAGATCTCATTTGTGATTTTTCTTTCTTTTATATGGATTCGTAGGATCAGTCTATTTTAACAGTACTTGGCGTAGTGCAAAGTCGTCTATCTGATGAATGTGTACAGCATAGACAAGCATTGAAAAGCACGCTGAATCCATTTGGAAGAGCACTTTAGGATGGAAGTATTAAAGAAAGCATCGATGGCCAATTGTTTCCAAATTTGTAGATGAATGATCTGGCAGTCTTTACTACTAGGAGGTTTAAACAGCCTCACGTCGAGCAGTCAAATGCAAAAGCTATCGAGTCGTAACTGGAGTGTATTTAAAAGCTTTGCGTTCAGCCTGTTCTGTCTGTCTGGCATGCACAAACAAACACGCACATCCTGACCCTGCGGAGAGGAAGAGGATTTTCAGTTCTGGAAAGAATCGCTCAAAAAAAGAACAGACGCAGATGGATTCGAGACAAACGCATCACCTTATTAAAGCTAAATCAGCCTTTAAAGTAGATGTGTCCTTTCTTGAATGCAGGAACAGGTTGTGAAAATCTGGAAATGCTAACACATTGCAGTGTGCTTTCGTTACTGTCACGAGTCTTCAAGATGTCGGTCTGCTGTTTGTCAGTCCGGTGGAGTCGGCCCTTAAGTATTTTTGTGCTCCCTCCCTCTGGCAGTTGTGCGCAGTGTTCATGTCTCTCTCTCTCTCTCTCTCTCTCTCTGCAGCAAAGCCCAAAACAGACAGAGACTCTGCATCAGCAACAGGAGGGTTGGAGATTGCAGTTATCTGACTCTGCCCCAGAGACGCTGGTTTTACATTTAGCATATGATTTCACTGGAAATCTTGGCTTTTGTATCCGAGTATGTATCCTTCTTTTAGGCAATGAAGAAAAACAGAAATACTTCTCACATGAATGAAGGGAGAAGGCAGAGTATGTTGTTCTCAGATCGCTGGCTGTTGTCGCATCGAACATCTCTTTCTCTTCAAGCTTAATTCACAGCAGGCTTCACAAATTGTTGCATTTCCTTATTTAGCATTGTTGTGAATTCGTCGTTTGTATATTCTGAAGTGTCAGCAAGTTTCAACATGGGCTCATTCTCGACGCCATTCTAAAAAACGAACCCTGCAAAATGTGTGGAATATTGCAGATTCTGCAAACGATTAGTCGCGACTAATGAAAACTCACTGTACAGTTCACAATATCAAACCGTTTGCACTTGTTGTAACTTGAGTGCCTGTAAAATAATTGTCACGTTCTGTTAACACACAGCAAGGTGTTTGATCTGTAAATCGTCTGTTTCACCTATACATGATTCCAAGGGTCTGAAATGTGCAACATGGAGCCTGCAGCGTAGCGGGGGCAGACATGCAATCCTTTTTGGGCCAGCGAGTAAATGGCATATTTGTAAAGCACCTGTCTTTGTGTTAAATAAATCGAAACGTCTCCATAGACTCTAATAAAACACTACACTAAATAATTTCCTCCTAGAAGTTTAGAATAACATGCTATTGTTATATGCAACACAGTATTTGTTTCTTGTTCTTTATTTGGGAGGAAGCTGGCTGATGCTGTTTACATGCATTTTCACCTCATTTTGGTTCCTTGTTACACACCCGCGTTCGGTAGAAAATGTCTTATTTGTGAAATATTCCGAGCAGTAATAATATATCTTTACTAAAGCATGCTTCTTAGCAAATCCCCAGTAAAGTGGAAACAATAATGAGATATGATTTGATCAGATTGATCCTTTCTCTGTCGGAATCTTTTAACACAGTAAAGAAATGAGAGAGGAGATGTGTCCTGGTCTGAGGTCAGAATCCTACAGCAGACGCTCTAAAGGTTGCTAAAAGCCAGGCGAGACAGTCAGCAAGGACAAACCATGGTGTGTGTTTTGCCTCGGTGGATTGCGTTGCCTTTTTACGAATGGTTTTACTGACCGCAAGTGTCGTGTCGCGGAGGAAACTGCACAGACATAGGACTGAAAGTTCTTCTAAAAACTTGTCAGTGTGTGGTTTGTGTTCGCATGATGCTGATTTCTGCATTCTCATTTGCTGCAAGGGCTATTTATAATACACACATGCGTGCGTGCGTGTGTATGTAGTATAGATAGTATATAATAAAGTCATATATTTGTCCAGCAGTACACACAAAGACTTTCAGAGTTTCTCTAAAGTTTCTGAGTTCAAACCTGTGGTTTCCTCCGTCTGTAGGAAGTTGTCTCTCGTTCTCTGCCTGTTTGTTTTCTTTTTTTATTTGCATGGATCTCATGAGAAAAGAAGAAATGAAAATGAATGTGCACCACGTCAGGTTTATTTACCAGACGCACTACCAAGAGAGGTTACACTTTATGCTAATAAAGGTTATATTTAGTTTTCACGTTATTGAAAAATGGGTCCACATCGGGACCAGAATAGTATACTGACTCGGGGGTGGTCTCTTTTGGGTTTGTTGAATAAGCCACACCCCAGCAACCCCTCAGAAGGCCCTAGCAACTGCATAGTAACTAAGATTTGCATGAGGGTCTTTTTTATTAAAGACTACCCAGAGCTCTAGTTTGGGGCTTGTCTGAAATGTTCAAAAAAACAATTTATACAGTGTTAAATGCTTAAAAAGAAAATTTCGTCATCATTTACTCACCCTTATTGTTGCAATCTGTAAAAATGTCTTTATCCCTTTAAAAATTAAAAGCAGCTACTGTAAAGACAAGTTGAAGAAAGCGTGCTAAAGGTAAAAGTGTGTGCGTGCGTTAGAGGTTCAGTCTAGCGCGAGAAGTCAATAGTCTGAGTCTGTAAGTCTGGTTAATGAATACCGGCCCCTCAGGGCGATCCCTTCATGTAAACACTTCATCACAGCAGGAGTAAGAGTCTGCATAGCTCCCAGGGGTACGGCCATCCACCGCCCATGACTTAACAGCCTATCAATATCTCTCCATCCTCAGGTAAACACACACAAACCCAAGCAGAAGCTGAAGTTGGTCTGTCTTCCTCACTTCTCTCAAATCGCTCGTTTTGCAGTATTAGACTATTAGTTATAGTCTAGTTAGTGAGAGATTTTATGATTATATTCATTTACATGGGGTGACTGAACACACAGCCAGACGTTGGATTATTGACCGTGCCGCTCACTCTGCTCCAGAACTGCTCACTTTGATGGGGAAAAACCATTCAGAAACCATCCGACTTTGCACAGAATTTTGTACTTGTTAAAGGTCCAGTATGTCATTTTTGGATGATCTATTGATAGAAATGCAATCTAATATAGATAGCCATGTATTCAGAGGTGTATAAAGATCTTACACAATGAAGCGTTATGTTTTATTACCTTAGAATGAGCTATTTCTATCTACAGGCTCCTTGCATGTAATTTGTGTTTGGAAAGGGAGGGGTGGAGTGGAGTTAGCCGTTGGTTGCAATTCGCAACCTTACCGCTAGATTTCACTGACTGGACCTTTAATATTATTTTAAATGTAACATTTTACGTGAATAATTATTACCCCATATGGGAATTTATTGTCTGCATAATATATTACCTGTTTCTCTTTTATCATCTGTCTGTGTGTGTGTGTGTGTGTGTGTGTGTGTGTCCGTGTGCATGTGTGTTTTTGTGCGTTTAGTGTGTGTGTCAGTGGTTGAATGTTATGTTCGGTGTGTGTGGGCAAGCGTATGGTTTGTGTGTCTGTGCATGTGTGTGTGTTTCTGTGCGAGACTGTTTGTGTTCGCTGAGTGTGTGCATGTTTTTTTTGTATGTGCGCTGTGTGAGCGTGTGTGTGTGTGTGTGTCCTTCTGCCTCATGTGTGTTTGTGTGTATCTATTCACTTTTCTCTTACCTTTACCTATACCTTTTCTATTTTATACATTTAATGTATTGTTTATAGTTAACATGTTTTCATGTACAGCTGCTTTGTAACAATGAACATTTTTAAAAGTGCTATATAAATAAAAGTTGAGTTGAGTTTTAAATGGGTACCGTGTTGGGATGATGTTACCCACTCCAGGATATAGAGGAAATCCATGCATTTAGCTTAGAACTGCTCATTTCCAACCAGCTTTTGCTATTTTTTGGTGAAACGGACATCAGTGAATGGACTGTGGACAGTGTGTAGGTGGTGGTTTGGGGCTCTGAGACTATATTTCGCTATACTCGGGGGGCGATAGTAAAGCCTAAAATCAGCCTCTTTTTGCGGCAGTTACTCCCGCAGAATGTTTCCAGTAATTGCAGTTCAGACCTGCACAACATTCAGCGGAAATTTCTCTAGAAAAATGTTACACTTCAGCAATATTCAGTGTTTGCTGACTCTGAGACTGCCCTGTGATCCTGCTTCAATTAGTTTCATCTTTCTTATTCTTGTCTTTTTGTCCGAACAGAATATATCATTTGTAAGGAGATGTTCTTGTCTGGTGCTTTATATTCAGGGAACATTTCTTTATTTGAACGGACATCAGGAGTTGCGCAGTTGGTTTGTCTGCGTATCCGGAGTGATGTTGATATCTGCTGAAGTAAGTGATGGCTGACGGCAGTGTGATTTAGACGTGCACCTGAGCAATCACAGGTGGTGTAACAGAGCCAGACCGATGTAACTGTGTCTCAGCCGTAAGCAGTTTTGCCTCTGGGAACAGACGCTATGACTCATTCTTAAAACCACTGACGAACATTGAAAGGTGTTTGTGGCGTGAGAATATATTGTAAGAAGGATAAGTATTAGGACACTAACATCTGTAGTATTATCCAGATTTTCTTCTAGTTGTATTGTTTTGTGCATAATTATGAAACTAGTCTACGTTCAGATATTTTCTTGTAAATCTACGAATGCAACGATATTACATACGCGGTGATACAACAGCGTTTCATAAGATCTAAATTCAAAGATTATCATTAACTCCTCTTATCTGTCTGACCTTATCTTGACCGGCTTGTGCCGATTTCACGTCATGGTTGTGCCGTTAACTCGGTCTGGAACACTTCAAACTATCACACCATCAGTGAGAGGTCACAGGAGAAAGTAGAACACAAACACAGGTCACTCTGCCCGAATTCAGCGCAATGTAGCAGTGTCATGACACCAGACGCCACTGGAGGACGCTCATGAAAACAACTTGAGACATAACAAGGCCAATTCAACTTCTCATGTCTGACAAATCATTTTATTTTAATGAACATGACTAGAGCTGCAACTAACGATTATTTTAATAATCGATTAATCTGTCGATTATTTGTTCGATTAATCGATGAATCGGATACAAATTTTTAAAAGCATTCATTTTCAACCCTTTATTGAAAAATAGAACTGACATTGCAAAACATATTTCAAAAGCTTTATTATTACTTATTTTATTATTACAGCTTGCTGTGGTTTACATGATGCATTTCCCATCAAGAAGCCTCTCATGGTTTGCTGTTTTTTTCTGGAATTTTTTCGGGTCTCTCTGATGGGTCTTTCCTCTACCTCCGCTCTGCTTTTTTAATTTATTTTTTCTCCGCTATGCTGCGCGGCGCGATCAACTTTTTTTAGTCCTGTGACACACTAGATGCGTGGCGTGAGCGTCTCAGAAGCCTGGCGTGACCGTTTTTAAATCGGCTCCCATGTTAACAGGTTAGAGCTTGCACACTGCCTGCGTGAGACGAGCCGCACGGAAAACGCGTGCATGCTAGGAATTGAATCGACGCCTATTTTTCACGAGACACGCAAGCGTGTTGGAAGCGTTTCCAGGCAAAATAGAATAGGAAAAGATGTTTATATGTAATTTTGTACACGAATACATATTAATGAATGCCATTTTGATGTTTGAAAGCTAATCATCATTTATTTGAACGTATTTTCAAATTGAATTTCATTAAACCAACATCTACACGTTACGGGGTTTACATGTCCACTGTAGAAAACATCAGGACTTAAATCATGTTTATAATGCATTTTTGGAGAAACAACAAGTGAATATTGAAATAAATTATACATTAATATTCCTATTAAGTATGAGATATTATTACTAAAATGTTGCAAATGAATACTCCAATTAACTACTTTTTTCCATAAAATCTTCCTCCAAGAAAATGCTTAGGCTATATCCAATGAAAAGATACATTGCATTGAATGGGAATATTAATTTATGTCCATCTTAAACACATATTGCATAAAGTAAACTCGTGCATCAATTGATTACGTTACATCTTTAATAACATATCTGAGAATCATCTTAATACGAATTGTGGTTCGTATTAAACCCCAAAATGTATTGGTGACTGAATTATTTTTGTTTTTTATGCTCTTAACAATGTGATTAAAAATGGAAAAAAATATGACACACTACAATAACAACGTAGTCTAGTGTGTCATCTGAGTGACGGTCCAACATCAGGTAATAAAGCTACAAAACATTTGGAAATGTTATTTAAATAAACAGACAGCCTACTTACTCATTTTTCGGATTTTGGAAGGTGTAGGTTATGTGAAAAAAGTTTAAACTTGTCGTGAATACAAGACCCTTGTCTGTCGGCGGCCTCCCTCTATGTCACCTATAGCAGCAGCAGCGCGCCAGCGCCGCGTCAGGCACGGTGCTGGTGTGCAAAGATACAGAAAACACGACGCAGCCGCCACAGAGCTGACACGCAACAGAAACGCCACGCTCACGCCACTCAAACATGTGGCGCGCGTTATAGTCGCGCGATACAACGAATCGATAATGAAATTCGTTGCCAACATTTTTAATAATCGATTTTTATCGATTTTATCGATTCGTTGTTGCAGCCCTAAACATGACTGATTTGAGAAACAAGTTTTGCTGGTTTTAATACAAACATTTGTTTTGTTTTATTCTAGTGAGTACACAGAATGTTGCTTGACCTTTATTAAACTTTTGTTAGATTTGTAGTGTTAAATGGATGAGTCACCCCAAAATGTAAAGTCTATCATCATTTATTCACCACCCTAATGGCCTAATCGCATCTTTTCCGCCTGCATATTCATCATATTATTTTAAATCTTGACTCGCGACGCGTCAGCTCTGCAAAGAGATGAAAATAGTTAAACTTTCAGAATGTCGCACAGAATTTTCGTGCAGTTTTAGGCACGAAATGTGAATCGCTCCTTCTGTGATTCCAAATCTGTTTATGACAGATACAATGGGAAACAGTGTTCAAACTTCAAACTATCATATGTTTGTGTCCTGCAGAAGATAAAAAGTCATTTGGGGGTTTTTAAGTAAAAAATCACAAAAACCTGTCAAGGTTACATTATATAAAAAAATCCTATTTTGCAAAGAGAAAATAAATATACATATACTTCAATTTTTTATCCCTTAATAATATGGATTAGCAGGTTTACTACATTCTTATATAATTAATTATTTAAAATATTCTAAAACTCTTTAAGCAAAACATTATCTCTTAAAGTCCCCATGAGACAGAGGTTTTGATCGTTTTAACTTACGTATTTGTTGACACATTTCCGAGTGGAATGGAATTTCAAATGAGAAAAACAGTGGGCGCGGCTTTCATGTTTATCTGAGATTTGATTGGATGTATACATTTTGAATTTGTGCATTTTGAAATGGAACCGGCAGCTGACCAACCGTAAAAGGTCAACGGATGCTCCGCCCAAGCAGTCTAACATGGATAGTCATAACAGGAAGGAAGTGCATTTTTTTTAGATTTTAACTGAAGATTATGAGGTCACACGAATAAAAAAAAAGAGAATTACCCACATTGATAAACTATTTACAATAAACTGCAATATTTCATGAAAAAATTGGCATTGCCATTTTTTATTTCACTGGGACTTTAAACCACACTTAAAATCTCTAGATTTCATCGTATAAAATGAAAGAATAGCAATAAAATGGTGATTCTTTTAAGAACATATATCCAAGATAAAAGATATAGCATAACCTTTGACAGTTCAGACACAAATCAATATTCATAGTTTTCTTCAAAATTTGCGCTAATAGGCTGATAAAACCTCTGGCAATTTCCATGCAAATATCTCCAAGTTTGATATTATGTTGTCTAGTCTCATACACCCTGAGTGTGACTCAAATGTCCGTTTTGGAACCACAGTGTTTCACAAACTTCACTCGGCCGGACATTCCCCACAGCAAACCGGTCCGGATATATTTATAGACCGCAGACAGTTTGGGACAGAAGGGGGTGTCTGACACATCTGCTGAATATCTGCTAGACTGTGGGGTCAGCCCAAGGTTAAAGCCTCTTCAATGCCTGCCTTGACTGCTCGTGGCTGGCACTAATGAGTGTGTGTGTGTGTGTGTGTGTGTGTGTGTGTGTGTGTGTGTGTGTGTGTGTGTGTGTGTGTGTGTGTGTGTGTGTGTGTGTGTGTGTGTGTGTGTAATTCTAACCGCTCACACACACACACACACACACGCAGTTCTCTCTCTCTCTCACCACTGCCATTGTCAGCGCCAGCCTCCCTCCCACAGCTCGTGTCTGTCTGTCTGGAGCTGCTCCCCTCTCGGAGGAGGGAGGGACGCGAGGAGGTGGGGTGTGAGCCTGAGACGGTCACGGAAAGCCATTCTTCTGAATGAACGCGAGACGAAAAGACCGTCAGGATGCGGGGAACGTATTTACCATAGACCGACCGCAGCGAACGCGAGCGACTATGGCATGACGCGCGAGCGAACCGAGAGGCCGACAGCGGACTGCTGCCGTGAAAGTGTCCGTCAGTTCGTGTGAGGGCCGCGGCCGGCGGCTCTCTCGCCCCCGTCCCGTCACTTTCCCCGAGCCTCCATGCGAAACATCACGGTCCCGGACAGCAGCTCCAGAAACAACAACGCCAACTCCAATGACACATGCTCCTGCAACTGCACCCTATCCCAGCCACAGGGAATGGATATATGTAAGTAGGGCGGGATTTTCCCACCGACTGCGGTCGCGAATTAAAAACGGTTCCGAACGTCTGAATATGCAAACGGCTTCTTTGAAGCGCGTGGAAACTGTTTCCGATTCAAACGTTCGAAAATGTTTCATTTGTATCAAAGTTCCATTTCCGAAATCTTTGGGTTTTTCTTTGACGGCGGATACGAAGCAGACAGTGTCTTGGTTATCTTATTCTGAGGTTGAACTGATCGTTATCTGTCAGTATTTCGCGTGCACACCAGACGAATTTGGCTGTGGCGCATTGAACCATTTGTTCAACCCTCCCAAAAAAACGCATTTTCCGCGGCACTGGTCGTCTTTATAAGCGATCTTAAAGATTGATAAAACACAGGCTACCGAGTGAATGTTTCGGTGAGCTTTTTTGGAACAGAACCCATTGCATCGCCTTAACTCCATCACTTCTGCTGTATTCCCAGACGAACACACCTCTACAGTTGACCAGATGCACTCATTCCCACCATTAATGCACAATGTGATCACATTTTACATTAGTGTCATGTTACATGGGAACCAGACTTAATGTGCCCTTATACTTTGTGGACCTGCTTGTTGTTATTACTGTAATGTAAAGTGTAGCCGGAGATCTTTATGTACGTCTGCTGAGGCTATTGCTGGAAATTGCGGTCCGCTGCAGCCGGTCAGTCGACGCTTCCCCCCTTCAGCTCAGACCGGCTGAGACTCTGGGCCGTCTGATCCACAAAAAGGACAAAAAAGCCTGTCATAATAAGCACTCGAGCCAGCTATTTCTGCCCCAAGTGGGATGAATTATTTAAAGTAAATGCTTCGTATGAAAGAACCAACCCGCTTTCTGAAAGGCCCCTGGCTGGTAGTCGACGCTGATGTGTTGGCCCAGAAACTTTCCTTCGCTTGTGAATTTGAATTCGTTTCCGTGCTGTTAGATGTATGACGCACACGCCGAGTCCCATGGCTAGACCGCAGAAGAGAGAATGGGAAAAGAGATTGTGTGTCTGGGATAACACCAGGTGACATTTCACTCCAAAATCAGGGTGTTTTGCGGGCCATGTTTGAGGACATATTCATTTAATATAAGTGACGTCATTTCGTTTTATTTTTGGAAGGAATTTCACCCGGACATGTTTTGATGGTTCTGTGTGTGTGTCAGCACGTAAATGCGTTGTCGCGTTCGTCTCCGTGTCTGTGGTGTTCGGGACGGGCCGTGCAGACAGTGGAATGCCTTGGCGCTCACATTCTACTGCAGTGCTGGCCGCATTCGGGACCAGTGATCCAGCGAGGCTTGGAAACCGAGTGTGAGCTTCTGAATTGGTTACATTAGCTTGCAGTTTCATGAGTGTGCATGTTATTGAACCCTGGTAGTCTCCTTTCCTGTTGGCTTTTCCAGGTCCGGCCCCTTGTTAGCCACTACGTTTTAGGCTCGTCCTACGTCTGAGGTTTTCCAAGCTAAAGGCTGCTTGTCTTATCTGACAACGGCCTTACAGCATACGGCTATTTCAAGAGAAAATAGAACTCGGCTATAAATAGAGCCCCGTGTGGAACGCCACCATAGCTTGCTGTGCAGCATGAAAGGAGAAATACAGGACCATTGCGTCTTCGTTCTGACCGCCTCGCTGAAACTCACAAATGGCTGCACACAAATGGGTTGTTGTTATCCGTTTCCAATGGGGCAGCGGCCAAAGTCAAGCAGCAGAATGGGGAAACAGGATATTGCACAGCATTCAGCTCACTGGTGCGCTGTAGCTCATATGTAAACCATACTCAGGGTTACAAAAACACCATCCTCGTCAATATCTGATCTCTGCATCGGTTTGGCACCTTTTTATTTTCCACTGGCGGGCCGAAGTTTGGACCAGGCTGCAGGGTCAGGCGAGACGAGACACAGGAGTCATAGTTTATTGGTGGAGTGTGCGGTCTACCTCTGTTAAAAGTGTAGAATGGAAGGATGTTTTTTTTCAAAGAGCAACTAAGGGCTATGTCCATCAAGGAGTTTCGGCCGATGTGTACGCTGTGTTTCAATTGTTTCCAACAGAAACGCTGGGTTTTCTGAAAACGTGAGCAGCTGGCGTTTTTTTTTTTTCTGCACCAGAGTTTGACCGGCCGCTTAGTTAAAAAAATGCTCAATTTAGGGCAGAACGGTCAGCTCGTATTTTCCTGCAGCGGCCGCTTTCAGCCTTGTATAAACGCCTCGGTGGACACAGCCCCTGAAAGCAGACAGTTTCAAGTTAATGTTTGTAATGTTGTTTGTGGACCATGTTGGTGTTCAATAATACGGTTTATTGTGATAATTGATGCGCAGAATTTTGTTACCATGGGTGTTGGACAATGCTATGAATAATTGAAGATAACTTTGTAGCTTAATTGTTTACATTTCTCTTAAATCTCCGACACAACCATTGCTAAGGAAGAGCGAGTGTAAACTAAACCCGTGAATGTATATATCTTATACATAATATATAAAGGTACATGGGACATGTACATATACATGTTTGTATTTAATTAAACATCATCGCAAAAAAGTCCTAGCAAATTTTTAGATGAAAATTGATACCGTCACATGCATAGTTGTGCGTACGAATAGTATAAGGATTTAATACTATTGAAACTTAAGCATTTCATTTTAAATTCTCAAAGCTATGACAGGTTTTAATCTACAGAGGAGAAGTTAAAAATAATATTGTGTCCGATAAAATAGGCAATATGGTCTCAGACCTGTTTTTTCTTATGTTTAATATTACAATGTCTAAGTGAAGTTAAGAGCGCAGCAGTGATTCACATTGTTGTTTGTGAGTGTTCGTGAGCCGAACAGTTTGTGAAGTGCACGAACACACAGGAGGGATCCGTAATTGCCTTGTTAGAGAGGTGTCAGTCAAACAACCCTCTGGGCCCAAGCACGCCATCCAGTACAATTTGCATGCACTGCTCGACTCTTCCTCTCCAGCAGCGCTCCAGGGTTGGCTCAAGGTCACAGTCCTGCCCCCCGTAACCCCGGGCAATGCATTCGAAACTAGACTTTACAGGCCCACCCCGGCCATAACAGAGCTCCTTCCAATAATCTAATGCACCTAATGCATGAGCTCAGATGGGGCGTGTGTTTGCGTCTGAGAGCGAGTGTGATGAGGTCACGCTGGAGGTCAGCTGTCACCCCCACACGCTCCGGGGAGGGTGGGTGTCAATAGAGGTTTGAAGGCTCACGGGGGGAGGTCAGCCTGCTGAAGGGTAACCGTATTTATCATTTACAACGCTACTAAAATGAAATGCACTAAAACGCACCGTTTCATTCTTGTCCCATCATTAAACATCTCAAAGACTAACTCCACCATGATTACGGCGTTTGGGAGGCTGTTTTGAAACTTTAGCTTCCCAAGTGACGAGCTCATTTTTACAGTAGTTAAGATGCTTAACAGGGTTACCAAAAAAGCAGCTAGCTACATTGAAGCTATTTAACTTTGTAACCTTAACTAATCATTTGTATTATGCACCGAACACAACTTTTACTCAGTTTTATTTGAAACAGCGTTTATAATTTGCATAAAAATTAATTTCTTTACTTTAACAGGAACTCAAATAAATTTAAATTGTATATGTGCCGCAAGAGTTTCATTTTTGCTTCAGCTCACAAAGCTATAAAACTGTGTGCAGTTCACTGCACAAAAAAAAAATCATTGGCCGCTATCATTGGAAAAAGAGCTTGAAGCTGCTGTCACTTCCGAATAATGTTGTTTGTAGTTTGTAGCATCGCTACTTTTAGGTCCCCATCAGCGACTGGGTTGCCAAAAAGGCAACCTCTGTTGGTTGGTGTGTTGTTGGATTGTTTCACCAGGGTATTCTGGTTGTCTTTGGAAGGCAGAAAGGGAGCAGCTCGTGGGGTGGAGTGCCACCCTTCGCTCCTGCCAGCGATAAACTTTGCCCTCTGACAGCAGCAGCTGAGCCTCTCCCCGCAGCAGTCAGCCAGCCTTGACATTGGCCATGGTCCCCTCTTTTGTGTCTGGTCCCCCATCCTCCCGCTGGGATTCTCCACAGGGCCCCAGGGACCCGTCTCAGAGGTGATTGGTAGTCATGCAGGGTGTTTGCTTGTTCTTATGGGTCTGGCAGAGTCGTATCTGGATAGACCTGTGTATGCAGACTGTCTGATGGGGGGAGTTAAAAGTGCATGTGTTTGGGTTTTGTGAAACCAGATGACCAGACTTGTGTCTAATGGCAGCTTGTTTTTGTTTTTTGAGGTCGTTTGCTTGTAGGCAGTCTCAAAATCTGGCAACAAATCTTGTTAAAGAAGTATTATCAGTTAGGGATGTAACAATATAAGTGATATTGTGTTATCGGTTTTATCGCAATAGCAAAATGTGTTATCGGTTTTATCGCAATGACAAAATTGTCTCAATATTATCGTGGTCACATGACTGTATGAAACAATAGGTCTCAGCTTAACATAGAGAATGTTACCTTTGGCAAGGTCCATCTGGTGCAATTACTTTATTTTTTAAAAGGGATTTTTAGTACCTATCTCATACTATTAAACATACCTCTGAGCAACAGTTATGATTAGAGGATAAAGAAAAGAAGAAGCTTGTGCCACGTTTCAAAGTCATCATTTGTCTTTTTAAATATTGCAATAAATACCGTACCGTGGACTTTATATTGAGGTATTATCGTACAGTTAGATTTTGATATTGTTACATCCATATTATCAGTATAATGCAAGTTTTTATTTTACTTGAGTGATCAAATGTTCAACACTGTCTCTAAAAATACTAACAATGTACTTTAACAACGACTTTGTGAGCATTAGTTAAGCACTACTAAAAAGGTGTGATATTTGGAAGGGTATTTATTTCAGTATGTCTAACTGTAAAGCCATAAGCAGAACATGTATAAATAGTCAAACTGGTTTGTGAACACAGAAGAGGACGCTTAAAAAACCTCAGTGTGGTTTTCAAAACATTCTCAGCAGAATGCAGACGTATCTGCAGCGGTGTCGCTGTTTAGTTTTTAACCAGGAATGTAAACGTTTTTTTCTGCATAGCACACAATGTCTGGCCTCCTTTCCGCTGATTTTTTGTTGTAAAATGGTGCATTGGTGCTGCGAGCGAGAGAGACAGACGAGCAGACGCAACAGAATCAGATCAGACGTGATGTTATCAGACTGCGCGTCTCGCACCCATCCCCTTTCATCAGGAGTGCGTGCACTGGGTTCTGCTCCCAGACATCACCCCGCCTGCCCCCTGCTTTATTCTCTCGGGGTTCAAAGGTCAGAAAGTCGTCGTGGTAACCCTTCGCCTCGCTCTTATTCATCGTGTCTGTTCACGTGGAGTGCAGTCTGCTTGATTTAAATATAAAAACAAATCTTCTTTGTGCTGGCAATTCACTTGGAAAAAAAGCCCTGTTTTATAACTGGGACTCGATGCTATATGTAGCATCAGCACAAAGGTAGATTTGAGTCATTTTTTATATGTGTACAATTAGCAATGACATTTACAAAATGTTATTTTTTCCTTGTGTTGTATTGCCTCAAAGAGCCTACAAGAAAACAGCATTACTAGTTTAGGTTGATCAGATAACCATTATTAAGCCAAGCAAAATTAAAATGTTTTCAGTAAGTAAATAAGTGTGGTTAAACATAAATATAATAAATGATCATAGCCTGGTTGTGTTTTTTTTACTAAATGAACACAGAAAACTATTTCATTCACATGATTCATAACAATACAAAATAATAAATGGCAATATTGACCTAGTTGTATTTCTTGATAAACCATTTGAAAAGCACGTAAACAGCCATGCGGGGGCTACAGCAAATATTCATTTCATCTAAATGATGACACATTTATTATTAATTTATTATTAGGTTTTGAATTGATTCATGGTTATGAATCAAACATAACTAACAGCATTTTATTACTCACGTTTAACTCACAGAATCTATAAAAACTTCTCCATCTTAGTACTCTGACATTGAAGTCGCAGAAACTGGGGATTATGTACCTGGACTTTGGGCCACTAATGAACTAATGGCCAAATAAAAACGTGCATTAAACATTTTGAGATTTATGACTTTACTTGATTTATATGCACTTTTCTAAAGAAACTTTATCAAAGGTCTTTGACAGAATGTTACATGTACATTTGTAAGTCGTTTTGGATAAAAGCGTCAGCTAAATGGATAAATGTAAATTCTTTGAATTTACAAAGAGCGGCATTTTAATACATTGTTTATTTTCATTTTTACATTACGTCATTACATGATTTAATTTAGCAATATATTTGAATTATGTGATATAAATCCGTCACAGCTTTGTTGTTGTGTGGCTGGTGACTGATATTGGGGGTGGAATGGGGTCTGACCCTCATCTGAAAGTCTGTCAGGATCTGATTATGTTGGTCGCCCCTCCCTGCACCTGAGATGGAGGAACATTATTTTATTAACACGAAGACAGCAGTTTGCCCGGTTTCATTTAAATTAAATAAATTTTTAGGAAATAAGAATGTTTTAAATGTGGAAGATATCACATTTCTACTCGATTATTGCAAATATTTGCTCAAATATTTAAGTTTTGAATGAGTTTATTTCACATCTGTTTCCATTGCTGGATCAACCAACAAATAGTCATTTACACCTCTGTGTGTTTATTAAGGATCAAAGTGATGCACCTTTTGACGGCCAAACGTCAACATTTATCAGACAAATCTTTTGTTGTTTCGAGGCTCGATCATCAACCACTTACCGTATATGTTCACAGGAGATGATGCACTGAAGGTAATGTTCCTCTGACAGCACATGGAGTGCAAGGACTTGTTTGTGTGTTAATCTGGTGAGTCCGTGTTCAGACAGGGTGGGTTTCTACCTTTACTTGTCATACAGCAGCAATTGGTGATGTCACATGCAGAACACCGTCATAATCACAGTCATGATGTTGACACCATGTTCACTGTTATCTCAGCACTATGTTTAGAGGACATTTCTCCTGCCAAGACTAAAGCTAGCAATGCTTAGCAGACTTTCTTTATGGTTCCCCTCTGTGATCATTTCCATTATCTCTTCGGTAAGAGTAGAGTTTGTCTGGGGTTTGCCGGGCTGTTTCAGAGCTATTTGCACTGCGTGGCTTGTGTCTGTTGTGAGCTGCTGAGTTATTTGCTCTCCGGTCGTTCGTGTTGTTTGGTTCATGCAGAGAATGGAGACAAAATGGAGGAAAATAGAGCTTTTAAAATGGGGGTGACTATGCCAATTTCAGTTTTTGATCCTAAATTGAGGGTTGGGCCTAATATTGTCCTGCTTTTGTGTCTGCTTTTTTCTCTAAACGTGTCAACCGAATGCATATTGGTTTTTTTGGTCAGTGTCTGTGAACATGATAATAGTTCTTCTTAGGGCTGGGTATCGATTCTGATACTCTTGATTCGAGTCAACGATTATATATATATATAATTTAAATCCTATAGGTAAGATCAGTAAACATCACATTACAATGGTGAGTAAAAAAATGAAATGAAGAGCCACAAACCTGTATATTAAACTTTAAACACACTTGGGTATATTGAAACAGAACATGTTAAGATACAGTATAACAAACTAAATTTCAATTATATGCCATCATATGAACCGCTGCCTTTCATGTGAAGGAGATGTAAAATTCGACGACAAACCCGCATCCGCCATGTTAATTAAGCAATGACCGATACGCTCCCTGTTGTAACATCCACCCGTTGTAAAAGGTTAAGTGACATCAAGTGTAGGGATGCACCAAATGAAAATTCTTGGCTTAAGCCGAATCAAAATTGAAACACTTGACCAAAGAACGAATACCAAACATGGCTTTTCGTATTTATGTAGCCAATTTTTCACAATTGCATAAAATGAATGGTCAATATGCTTTTTATCTTTTGTCTTGCTTTTTAATATAATTCAATATAACTTAAAATAAAATTGTGCAAAACAAGTAGGCTAAATGAAAACAAATCAAATTGCGCACTCACTTCTTGAATAGCCTATATTGGGCCTATAAATGACTTCTGAAAGAATGTACTGTACTCCATACTTTACTCTCTCTACAACAAAACACTTCATTAAAAAGTGTCATTCAACATTATGAGCTAAACATTTTAATAAACAGATTATTATTGGCTACATTGCAAAATTATAAAAAAAAAAACTTCGATGCAAGCAATTCTGACTGACAACCGTTTCAGTTCACTCTCTCCTCCAAGCTCCGCCCACAAAAGCTGACTGTCACTGTTCTCTCAGAAGGAGAAGGTGCACTTGTAGTCCGGATGCACAGAACACACTTTGACAAGTTGTTTAGTACATGGAATTGTGTGCACTCGACCACTGTATGATGTCAAAGGATGCGCGAGTGGCGGGGGTACTGTCAGACCGCCCACTCCAGTCTGAAGTACAAAAGTTACCGACCAGTAAAACACTTTCATTCAGAAATTTACTCCGCCGCAGCAAGGGACTGCGTGTGTCTTTCTCTGACACTATAAATGCTCCACACACTGTTTAATGGTCGCTGCATTAATAAAGCGCGTCTCTCTCGCTCTCTCTCTCTTCCTCTCTACGCTGGTTGCTGCTTGATCACACATGCACATGCTTTTTTTGCCATTTTCGGCAGAATATATTCGGTTGCTGAACATTCGGTGCATCCCTAACCTAGTGGATAATATTAGCAATAACATTCATGTTAATGAATGTTCAGTGCTTGCAGAAATATGAAATTAAAAAATGCATTCACAGCTTTTGACAATCGATATTGAATCGACCGCATTTTAAAAAACATTTAATAGATATTTGCCCAGCCCTAGTTCTTCTAACATAAAATGTAAATGTACATTTTCTTTGTCGTAATGTGCACTTCTATTCAGGATGCGAATGTCTATGTAGTCTGTAGACAGCAAGGCAACAGAGCTTTAGGAGCATAGTTGCTTGTAATATATAATAGTTGCCATGAATAGTGGCGATGCTAAAAAAGCTCTGATGTGCTCAGTTGCATCCGTGCAGGACACTGGTCTCATTTCGCCCCCTTAGGATATGGGTTGAGATGAGTTGTTCTGAAATGTGGTATCCCAGCATGCCTGCTCCTTGGACAAGAGACCACCTGTAAGAAACCGCCGCACTATAGAATAACATGTGGACGAAATGGGATTATGAGGATGAAAGCTGTATCTAAATTCATGTGTGAGAATGCATACTTAGGAGGTACCAAATGAAGGTTTTCTAGAGAAATATATATATATAATCATTGCAGAGTGCATGAAAGCTGTGCTAAAAGAACATCATGTACCAAACGCTATTTGATGAAGAACTAAACCCTGGGCTGCGTCCTGTTTCGAGGGGATATGACTCAATCGACCTTTGCTGAGAGGAGGAGGAAGGGGCTGTTGGATTGAAGAAGAGTAGAGGGGTGTCAGACAATATTCATGGTAAACTGGCTCACCAGTGGGATGAGATGAGCTGTAGGTAGGGGCTGGACGTAGGGGGGACTCTGTAGCAGGTGGTGTCCAGGCCCAGGCAAAGCTTATCCTGTACAGTCTTACCAGGAGGTTAAATAATTAAAGAAAAGTGGGTGTTATGGCATGGGGAGTCTAGACGTGTCTGGCGCCCGTATGGGGCGTCTTTTTAATACGAGAGCTTTATCTCAGATTAGAGAGCGAGGTCAGTGGCTTGTGCCCTGCTTGGGTGACAGTGCTGCCTTTGCCAGCGAGGCACCGACTGCCAATGGCACGAATAAATGCTCCCTATTTTTAAACGCTTCCTGCGTTCATTTTACTAAGCTTTTTTGCATGATCGAATACAGAGTGCATCAAGTCCAGGGTCTTGATTCATTTTTTAGGGCCGTCCTCTGATCTCATTTGTTCCATAAGACTCAGTTTATTGGTGTGTCCTTTCCTTTCCTCTGTCTCATACATTTTCTCTCTCTTGCACTCCCATCTCTTGTGTTTTTTATACACCTTGTGTGTGAATGGAAAATGTCTGTCACACGGAATAGAGCCGCCTCTCTCTTCCTCGGTTTCCTAAAAAAACGAGACAGTTCCACAAGGCATAGAAACCTCTCTTCTTTCATTTAGTCTTGTTTTTGGCTTTCATGTTTTCTGCCTTTGCCCCTTCCATAGCCTCTCATAAAGTGACTCATGACATGTTGCTAGGGAATGTTCTAGAAAGGCGCATTTACTGCAGCCGTGAGATACAGTTGTGTCTTCCCTTATCATCGTGCAGTCTTTCTTACAAGTCTCTGGCCCACATGGGCGTCTGGCAGGGCCCTTTCCTTTTGTCTGGCATTCTGATGGGACAACTCAGATAACACAGAAGAAGGGGGGCAATTCCTCCTCTCGAAGGTTCCTATAATGCCTTTTGTTGTCTGGTGTATGCTGTGATGTGGGCGAATGGATGCTTAACTAGATTTCAGATTGTGCTAGATCAAACCGTGCTTTTATCGCCGGATCTCTGTTTCCAGAACAGTCCACAGTCAAGCCGGGCAAAGTAAGTGGCTGATAGCTTTTAGGTAACTACGCCTAGTTGGGTGGGTGATGCTCATTTTTACACGTTGTTTTTACTCAGTGCACCACAAAAGAAATGTGTTTTTCCCTGGACCTTGCTGCCTTGCCATGCCGATGAAGTCACTTGGAAACAAGTTATCCAGCCTGCACACACACACAACTCTTTGCTGTGGAAATCTGTTGTGTAATGTGTGCTTTGGTATGAAGTCAAAGCCCAGTCTGAGGAGTTTTCCTCACAACTGTGAGCTCGACTGTTGAATCTGGCATGACATATGCGCCTCTTGTGCCCGACTCCATGAGAATTGTACTGTACTGAGGAGACATTGGGGAGAGATGGAGCACAGATGGCTCCCCATTCTCCAGCCTTTCCCCCACCTCCTCCACCCTCTCCTTTTCTTTCCTCCTCGATCGTGAGAGCACAGCTGTTTTTCTTCTGTTATGAAACTGCCGAGAGGAGGAAACAGGAAATGGCTTTATGAAATATAGATCTGGTGGCCAGACTCGGCTGTCTTTGCAGCTTTGTGAGCATGGTATAAAAAAAGAACGCAAGCGAGAGGGGAAAGCGTTTTGGATAGGCTTATGTAATGCCTCCAACCTTCTCTTCAGCTCAGAAACAGAATGGCCCCACAAAGGACAAACAGGACTTTTTAACCTTCGAGATGAGGTGACGGTTACTTGCTCTATTTGAACGATCCAGTTCGCCTAAGAGCCTGTTATAGTCTCGGTGACAGGTGTTAGCACACATCTCCTCTTAGCTATCAACACAATGGGGCGGCATACATAGCGGTAAGAGGATTGAGCTGTCTTATCTCAGGGAGTCCAAGCAAAGCTAACCTGAATCAGCCCAGCTGCCTTTCTCTCCCTCGGTCTAAGGCTCGCCGCTGTGCAGTTATATCGGGACGTTATAGCAGTCTGTTTACATTTCTGGCCCATTGCAAACAGGCCGATGATGGTTTGTTGTGTCTGCTCTGTCTGGGTTTTGGGACGGTAATCATAACATATTAACAAATCTTCCGGGAATGCCCTCACGTCTGGGTTAGACACCAAAGTCGCCCTATTAGCACAGTGAAGGTTAAACAAGCCTTTGAGGATTTAATTTAAGGATTATGAGTTTTCATTATCTTGCGAAACTAACGCTATAGATTGAGTTCATATTGAATTCCGTGTCGTATCCAAGCAATGGCTAAGTTGGCTATGACAGAGCAAAACCAGAAATATCCCTTTACTTCAAGGGAGGAGATTTCGTATTTATATTGCTCTGAATGCGACGAAACACGAAAGATCCATGTAAGCAACAATAAACTCAGCCATGTATTGTTTGTATATTGCAGTGTTTGGGTCAGAACCATTCTTAAGGAAGAAAAGGTTGAGGCTACCTGACGTCCCAACCCTGCCTGGCCACCTGGAGAAAATACCTCTACTGTGTTATACAACAGCAGTGGACATTCCTGGATGAGGGACTTGGTAGTCTCCAGTTCTCCAGCTCAGATGAACCTTGTTGTCTCTGGGGTTCGGATGTGTCAATTATAGGCGAGCCACTTATCTCAGGAGATGAGACACGGGACTGGGTTCATGAGACTATTAAGACCATTTATAAAGAAATCCTCAGTGATGAAATAAATAGGGAAAATAGTCTTTTATTCACCTTAAAACACAAAATGCAAAAAAAGTTGGCATTATAATATCAACTTGTACTTTATGAAAAACATCAAAGGTCTATTTTAATGAATTAGATCATGCTGTAATAAATATGTAAATACTGTGAAATATTTAGTCACAAACTCAATTGACAAGCACAAATGATGGTTTGTTTTCTTAAGTTCAAGAGCTGTGGTTGTTTTCTCTATATGCTTTTGCATAGTGCTCAAGTTAGCAGAGGTGGCGATCACATCACACAGTCAATCCTTCTTCCTCAAAATATATTTAGGGCATTTGTGGGAATGCACACTTTGTTGTGTTGTGACCTGTTCTCATTACTGTACGGAACAACGCTAATAACTTTACCCAGCACTCCATCATGCCAGTTGCATAAGGGAATTGTGATCTCGCGAGAATTATCGGATCTTACACCCCTACTCAATTACAACATGTTTGCCCCCTTTCACAATCAACCACCAGTTGTCTGTCTCTTGGAGGTGGTCCAGGCCGTAATCCGGTTAGGGGCGGCAGATTTAGGCCGTTTTATCTCCTGTGCTGGGTTAACTCTTACAATACGTCTGGTCTCTGGTTATTTCCTCCAGGCCTTTAACAGACGGGGCCTTGTCTTGCAAACACTCTCCAATGGAGCCATGGCACGGTGCCACTTTTTAATGCTGTCACTTACGCAGCCCAGCTGCATTCTGGGTATGTTCCCTAAGTAAAGAGTTGCCATGATGGAAAGGTCAGTTTGGAAGGTTATTCAAAGGATTGAGATGAGTTGGTGACCTGTGAAAAGCTCATAATCAAGTGAAGCTAACTGTGGAGCATGTGGATTTGTAATTTCTAGCTTTAACATATCGTGTGGCAGGACTTTAAAGGGGATGTAGAGTTTTTGTATTCATGTTTTGATATTAAATATGTCTGACCTTAAAGAATTGTAGGCTTTAAGGTTATTTTGGGCATCTCTTGTTTCAAGGCGGGAAATGTAGGCACTATAGTTTGTTAGAAGATATAAACTATGGTCTTCTTTTCTGCCTAATACGTGAAATCCACTGTGTGTTATTGACGTTAGATCAATTTGTTTTATAAATGATCATCCTAACAGCAGTGTTAGACAGTTGATTGTTTTTGCATAAGGATTTACTTTAATGTATTGGTGATTTTTCCATTGTCTCACAACATAAACCTTTGTGTGTCGGAGGGAATTGTGGGAGTTCCTGAATGGGCAGTAGGCCTTACAAGATTTCTCTCAATGTATGTGTGGCACATTTCTATGTTTTTTTTATTTGACTTGGAAACAAGACCCTATTGACTTAAGCCTTACTTTGATTTGGCGTTGGGCAGGGTGGGGTGTCTAGCCAGTCGTAACGTTTTCTGAAGAAATAAACACGCTACAGGAAATAAAGAGTGGCGTGACACGTTCATTCAGACATTCCTTTTAAGAAATATTACATTTCTTTATTTTGATTCCGATATATCTATGATGTAATTAGTTGATTTTGTGAGGTAATAAAGAAGCTGTGAGCAAGCAGGGCAATGTGACTTTGAGTCCAACTAACATCATATTTCCATAATCCCTTTCCATCACTCCTGAAAAATTTTCTCTTAACTGTCCTTTGAAAAAAGCTTTAAGCATTCTTAAAAAGCATAAATACATTCTTGAGCTCTCCAGTCTTTGAAAATGTGGACAAATTAGTCTGTTAGTTAATTAGTCTGGTTCTGGTTAGTGCTCCCCACCCAATCACAAAACCTTCAAACCCGTCCCCTTCACTGCCCCCTGGTGGTACAGAGCAAGAACATGTTGGGTTTGTCGTCACGTTACTTGTATTAGACTATCCAGCTTCATACCTTCAGTCAAGTCACGCGGCTTGTTAAGGAGTGGTTCTCTTTTACTCTTTTAATTGTACATAAATCCTGCCCTGAAAGGTCTTCGATTTCAGACTTGCCACACGTGAGCTTTTAACAAGAGAAATCTGCGAATGACTAAACAGTGCTAATGATTTTCTCTCTGTGTTCTTGTCTTTTAGCTGAACTGGAGTTTGTTCAGATAATAATCATAATTGTGGTGATGACTGTAATGGTAGTTGTGATCATCTGTTTGCTGAACCACTATCGGCTGTCGGCCTGGGCCTTCCTCACACGCCACAGCCAGGCACGTCGACGAGAAGACGGCATGCAGCCGGTAAGTGATGTTTTCGTCCAGATGTGAACGCCCCCTTTACGTGTGTTTACGGAGCGGCCACGTGTGTGCTGTCTGCATGAGTTCTAAAGCAGAGTGGGTGTCGAGTTCCTGTTCTGCTGTTTGATCGCCATATGTGTGACTCTTTGACCATGTTCATGTGGGACTCGACCGCGTGTGCGCCCGCTTCGGGGTGTTTGCGGCAGCACTGGTGAACCCGTGCGCACTTCCTCGTGTAGATTTACGTCCTGTAGTTAGGAGTGCTGAGACACGCTCGTCTAGACCGCCATCCATCTCACCTCCCAGCGAGAGAGTCATAAAAATATGGCAGGATGTGATTTAGAAACAGATGCAGAGCATGAAAGTAGCACGAATGGCTAAAGTCTTAAATTCAGAAACAAGCTCATAAATTAAAATCAACAACATTTGCGGTTTTATGTTCAAGACTAACCAGCTGACTTAAATTAAAGATGCATGATTTGAATTGATTCACGAAGTGTAGTTTGGTAGATTCTGATGCCTTGGACTTTCTATCCAAACTTCCTGTATCAGATGAGATTTGTCTTGACTCAAACAGTCTTTTTTCCTTTCCTCTCTCGTCTAGGACGGCTGTGCATGGCCAACAGACAGTTTGGTGACGCAACAAGGAGCCACCGAGGTTAGTTGAGTCAACTGATATGACCTGTTATTAAACCGTTAGCCAATTAAAATGTTCAGTTAAAGAATCTGGTTAGAAATAATTAAGATTTGTTTGCAAACTGCTTTTCTACAAATAAGAAATATGGACTTATACATTTTCTTTTACAGAAAATCAGCAATCGTTTTGAAAAATGATCAAATTTTGAATCTTAATATATCTTTCCTCTGTCCTCAGGTGATGTACGGGCCACGGAGCGGAGAGCGCTTCAACACACCATTTATGCAAAGGGACCGATTCAGCCGCTTCCAGCCCACCTACCCGTACCTGCAGCAGGACATCCACTTGCCACCCACCATCTGCCTGTCAGATGGAGAGGAACCGCCGCCCTACAAGGGCCCCTGCACGCTACAGCTCAGAGACCCCGAGCAGCAGCTGGAGCTGAGCCGGGCGTCGGTGCGTGCGCCCCCTAACCGGACCATTTTCGACAGCGACCTGATAGACGTTTACGTGCACGGAGGCGGGCCCCGGCCCCCTAGCAGCAACTCTGGCAAGAGCGCCTCGAACTCGCACGTGGAGGGCCCACCGCCCACCTATAGTGAGGTGATGGGTCAGACGTATCCAGGCTCCGCCTCCTTCTTGCACCAGCACAGCAATAACGCACCACCCTCCAACCAGAGGACAGCCAGCCGCTCGGCCCAACCTGCCGCAAGCACAACACTGTTCGTCAAGGTCAAGGAAGGCCGGAGGGACAAACCTGTGTGACTACAAGGCGCAGAGAGTGGCCGATCCGTCGCCCACGCTCTCTGGCACCGCCTCCTGCATTTCGAAGGGGTGGTGGCTAGGCTTACGGCACACTCCCCTTGCACAATTTCGAAAAGAAAATTGAGGAACCAAGCTTACAAAGTTATTTCTTTTTGTATTTTTTGGTTTCTGTTTCTTGCTAGAACTCGGGGGCTATTTGGGCTCCTTGGCTAAATCTCTGTTCGTTTGGTTTTGTATGCTCTCCTGTATTTAAAGAAACGGTGTGTCAGCACAGAAGGTTTGCGCGAGGGACCGGTCATAGGATTGAGATATTTACTGTTTGTTTGTGCATTTCCAGGAACCGTGCACAAAAATTGAGTGCCATGAGAAAATCTTAAATCTTGGGGACGTGACTCTTGCAACGACGACAACAAAGACTCTTTACGTTGCACTTATTCTTTTGAAACAGCAGACATTGTCACCCTTCGTTACTTTTGATACGTCAGCGCACAGGTATTCTCTGACTTGGAAATTTATTTTCACGATTTTCTGAAAAGGAGACGCAGAACTCTGATCCAGCCTATAACCTCCAGAAAGGAACTGCGTCATGGCACTTATTTACAAAAGGGGTTTAGCAAACTGTTCAAATTCCAGATCATTTTCCACTGACCAAGCGAGAGATATTGACATGGACGACACATACCGTACGCCACTTTCATCCTGTCGAGTAGCACTTTAAACTTGCGTCACTTCAGCGTTGTCATGGGGTCCAAGTGCAAGGGAATCATGGGAACTTTAGTCTTATGCACATCCCCTGTCCCCTTTTGAATGAGCGTGTCATATCTCATGTTTGTTTACTATTTTAAACCGCAAAAAAGCATGCATATAGGTTTCCAGTTATCCATACTATACTTTAGTTGACAATCGTATACGGATCTCATATTTTCGTTTTATTCCGTGGCACCACAGGAACACGGTTTTGCCTGTCGCTTGTTTATCATCAGTATTTATTCGTTGTCCACGCAGGTGTACATCCACGTTTGTTCTCATCACCACATGGCACGCATTGGTAATGCTCTCAGACACGCCATCTGTTTTTGGCCTTCACTTTAGAAAGTCCCGTAGAAAAGCGGGCTATTTATTTATTAACTAGCTATTTATTGAAGGTATCAGATTGAGAGGACAATTGGTTGACGTGGGGGGAAAGCCATTTATTCACGTCTGACACCACTCCCACCCCTTTGGAGAGATGTCCATCCAGTCAAATGCTATTGTCCATCCGGTGTTATCTTCTTCGGCTCTGCTTGCCGTCACTCATTCTGAGCGCACGGTTTGAGTTTGTGCTGTATCGCTGCTGCTACGCGCTCCTGCTGCTGCTGCTGCTGCTGCTGCTACTCTTTGTTCGGTGTCCGCATCCCCATTACTTAATATTTGCTTACCGACCGCCACACACATACATGTGCTTTTAGATCGCTTTATTTCTAGGTTAACTTGGTCGTCGTAGGAAAACAAATGGAAATGTATTTTTACGTTCGCAGCCGAGAGGTCGGCGTGTTACTATTTCAATGAGCGAATTCGGTGCCTAACAGTGATGTTTAAGCAGACATAGAAACCCACTTGCACTCAAAAGTCCCCACCTTTGTTGTGCCTCACTTCCTATGGTGCTTCTTTCAGTAGTCGAACTCTGTTTATTTGTACGGTGCTGTATATAACTTGAATATATTATGCACATATCCTACCCAATGGGTAGACAACCACAAGAAAGCATTGTTAATACTGTAATATATTGTATAGATGATAATATTAAAAAGAGAAATTTAACAAGGTGGCATCAAGTTTTGTGAATGCCTTCAATTGTGCTTTGTCTTTTTTGTAAAACAGAGTAACGTTTGCAAAGAGAAATGCTACAGTATGATCATATATAAATACAACAAAAATACTTCTTATATTTTTTTCCTATACGGTGAAATGCAAATGTGTTATGTGATGAAACGAATATAAAGCAGTTATATAAAGGAGAACTAGCTGCCGCTTTTGTAACTTCCAGAGAGCGACGTATAAATGCCAGCGCTTGACATTTTATTTATTTCAAGTTTGTTTTGTGACTGCTAGCTGTTTGGACTTGTAATAACAACGCTCGGTCGATCGCAGAAAATAACCTGACGTGACATCATTGTATCCTAGTTAACAAAAAGAAATGAAACGGATTCTTTATCGAAGGTTTGTGTCGGGGTGAGGCAGGATGTCTTGTTGGTTGTAGGCCGAACTGACGAGAGAGGATTTGAGCGACGCGTTTTCGGATATCATTTTGTTTCTTTCTTTTTACACATAGCCAAGTGTGTGATATATATATAAACAGTGAAAGAGCATCAGACGCCCATAGCCGAATGTTACTGCATGTTCAGTTGCTCATTTTCCCCGCTCGAACCAATAAACGGGTGAATGACTGAGAAATTGTGTGAGTCGGTTCATCTTGTTCTGTGGATCTGGAATTTTGAGTCATCTGAAATCCACAGCAATGTTCGGCGCTGGCCTTGACATCACATCGCAGGACCAGATGACCTGGACTGTGGACTGCAAACTTTTCACTTTTTTTTACAAGAGAAAAACAGTTAAGTGAGCAAGGAACACTGCTGTCCTTACACCTTTTTTATTTTTGTTGTTCTGTTATTTAAGTCATTGTGATGTCAGCGGTTTTCAGTTTGAGGTCTGTTAATTGCAATACTTTTACAGGAAAAAAGGTGACTGAAAACTCTTTTAAAAATCAATAAAACTATTGCTCAAAGATACTGTTGTAGTCCCTCAAGAAACCATCCCACGCTTGTTCTTTCACTGTCATCAAATGGCTTGAGAGAGCAATTAAAAAGTCGAGGAACAGAGTCTCATATGTGCTTCTGTCATAATGCATGCAAATAACATCTCTCACGTAAGTTTTGTTTCCATTTAAAAAAAAGGTTTTGGACCTGGAAAATGACTACAGATATGATTACAATCTATAATACTCATAACGTCATATCAAGTTGATCATGTTTGGTTTTCTACCATATAATCACTATTGTTGGGCAGATACTATTTTATTTATGGCAACTATTAAAAGCCATGACATATTTGGCAATTTATAAGGTATTAAAATAGAAAATTCTGTCATGAATTACTCATCCTCAAGTACGGTAGTTCCAAACCTGTATACATTTATTTGTTCTGTTAAACACAGAGAAGAATATTTAGAAGAATGTCGGCAACTGGGGTTTTTAGGGTTGTCAAGAAATGCTGGTCAAAGGTGCCCCAGAACTGTTTGTTTTCCTAAATTCTTTGAAATGTCGTCTTTTGAGTTTAACAGAAAAAAAGTTAAATGTACAATATTTTCTTTCTAGCATGGTAGTCAATTGTGCCCCAGAAATGTCCATTGCTAACACGCTTCCAAATATCTTTGTGTTCTACATGTGTTTTACATAAATGTGCTTTGGACAATGACATGTATACATAAAACAAAAAGTGAGCTTTCGCAACATTCTTATTAACTTAAGTCATTTCTGACATGAAATATTACAAAACTAAATTGTGATAAACAGACACCATCACATCTGGTGCAGAAACAAAGCGGAGCAAAATAAGGTCAAGTAGAGTGTTTTCATCATCAATGTCAAAACGGTGTCTTTGCTACATCGACCCCCTTATAAGACAAAGTGACGGCATTTAATTGAATATTATTGGTTGCTGTTTAAGTGGGGAGAGGAAGTCCGAAACTTCTGGGATGGCATGAGGGTGAGCCAATGATTTTTCGAAGGACGAGGGAGTTGCACACCTGTAGCGTACCTGCTGCTCATTTGATTCATGAGTTTGTCATCTGTACATTATGGTTTGAATATTTCTTCTTTTACACTACGTATGTTGCAGTTGCACCAGTGTCATAGTTATGCAGCATTAGGCTTTATTCATTCAAATACATTTATACTTTGTGGTGTCTTTAACTTCATATTAATCAGCTTAATATGTATTCAGACACAATATTTTTTGGAGAACCCATTATAAAAAGGGTCTCGCAATGTTACGGGACATCACAAAATGAGACGAGAGAAGCTATTCTGATGGGTTTTTTTCCATTTGTGACCAACCAGGTCTCTTCATCATGGAATATCATCGGTCATGACAGGAGTTGGTTTGCAGGGAACGATGCAGGAGACCCAAAGGGTGCGTGATGCGATGACATTTGCTGATAAATGCACGTAATTATAAAATGTCATTTATAGTTTTGCAAAAATACATCAATGTTTGAAAAAAGAAAACAGGGACTCGAATGAAGTCACATAGGTTAAAAAAGACATCTTGACAAAATCTGCAAAGTTTGATTCTGTAAATTTTAAGGTGTTAAACTTTTTCAGTTCAGTACAATATAACACAGAATTGTATGTGCTGCACGTACATTTACAGCTTCAAGAACACTGTTTTGCATAATGTTTAGTTACAATCGGTTTCGATTCTTCCAATTTTGACCATATCATGTTCAGTAACTCAAACCTGTGATAACTATAAGCTATAGCTTAAATAAGCGCTGCGTAATGTTAATAAAGAAAAGGCATGGAGTATAACACAGGAAAATACACTTCATGTACAACTCTGTTGTAAAACATTATGTTGTGATTATCTCCAGAAACTAAGGTAATATTATAAGGTACTATTGACGTGTGATATTATCTTTTCGCAATAGCTTAGCCAACTACGTGAACAAGCAATGTCAAATGTGCAGCCTATTAGATTTAGAGAGCATGTGTTTTCCCCAATAAAGGTGTATTATATTTTAAGTAACATCACGTTCTAACATTACTGGGAGATGTCACATCAAATCTTTAGTGCATTGTCCTTCTCCATAAACTATAGACACACAAGTCCAGACCTAACACCTCTCTTCGAGATGCTACTCCTTTTTCTTTCGGAACGACACTTTGTCTTTGGTTTCTTGAAGTTTTTCATTGAACTTGTCTTTCGTTTCCCCCATTCTCTCGGATAAGCGATCCTTGGTCTCTTCCATTTTCTCAGAGATTCTCTCTTTGGTCTCCTCCATCTTCTCCTGGAGATATTCTTTCACCGGTGGAGGAGTGGACATGTAGCCGTGCTTCCTCAGGTACTTCACAGACAGTGACGTTCCTCCTAACGTTACTGTGTACCTTGCAGGCGTGGTAATCTTCAGAAAAGGAGAAAATAACTTCAAATCTTACACAATATCATTTATTTATGTGAAATTGTTTCATTTATTGGGTAAATGAGGTTAAGTCCCACCTTGTACATGGCATAGGCTGTTAATGCATAGCCGCTCTGAGAGTTCTCCAGAAGTTTAACAACCTTATCAGGAAATCCAAGATACTCCAGAAACGGCACCAAATTCACTCCTCTAAAAGAAACACAGAAGTTCTATTGTTCAATATTTTCATTCCGAATTGCAAATAAGGAGCGTAAATTTCCTACAGACCTTTATTCTGTGCAAGGTTTATAAAAAAATATAAGTCTTGCAAATAAGTGTTTCCCACGTAATATTTAATACGTATTGACCAAAAAGAGTTTAAGCATAAAAGCAATAAGTGTAATACTGCTAAATTGTTGTTCTTCAAAAAGAAAATTGGTTTCTGTTTAATTCAATTGCAATTTTCTGAGCAAAAAGTACAAATCATACATTTTTCTCTGATGTACAGATGACAACCATTAAACTGTCATTCAGTGTAACAATCTTCTCAGGCACATTTACAACAGAAATCTATTTATGACGTATCAAAAGATACATTACTTTCACCCCTAATGCAACTTTTACATATTTTTGTATTTCCCACTATCCTATAGGTTTTGCCCCTTTGTCAATAAGAATGTTTTACTCATTTAAAGCACAATATTATTTATATGTTTTAATATGTACAAGTCAGCATAAACATATCGGTTGAATTTGTACATAAATATTGTGTTACACTGAATGACAATGTTACATCATTTCAACCAAATTTTGACATGTTATTCTACAAAACGTGTAGTAGACATTTTACTTACATTAAATGTGCTTTCTATGGACTTAAAATACCTTTTGGAAATTTCTTTGCGATGCGGACATATTTACGTCTTTGACCCATTTATTAATACAAAAACACTGTATTTACGAAAACATCTGACGGTAGGAAAACACATTTGTCTTTGTAAAAGTGATTCCTTATATTTGCCCGTTTAGTGCACACATTTTTGACACTCCGAGACTTTTTAAGGACCCTCAGACATAACTATGAAGAATTTTATTTTTCATTTGAACTAAAAACTGTTTGCTGTGAGCACTTGATAACTCAGACATTCATGACAAGTGAGGTCATGGTGAATGAAACGGGCCATTTTAAAGCATCCATTAGCCCCTCCCACATTTCTGAAATGTCTAGACAGTGGTGACCCACATTCAGCCAGATACACGGCAGAACAAACAGTCCCGCGTGCTATTTACTTCAATTCATCACGACCATGAAGATATAACGTCCAAGCACAAAATAAAAGTCCTTATACCCCACAGCACAACTGACTCTTGTAACGCACGCACATATCAGCTGAATATTCTATTTGTATCTGTTTCCATTGGCAGTGCTATAGCTTTGACACTGTGGTGCTTTCAGGTCATCACAAGTTCCACGTCTCTCAGCGCGTAGCTTGTAAAACCGAAGTCTCTTAACCCCTGACACAAATTCACACATTTACAGTAATCACGTGTCTTACTTACTTCATTGCAGCGTAATAAAAGGTGCCGAACCACAGCGAAGACGTCACCACATGCACAGGGATCATGACTTTGCTGTACTGTTTAAAGGTCTTTTTGAACCTCTGAATGAGGCTTATAGAACTGTCCTGCAGCGGGTCCGACTCATCCTGCCCCGGAGCGGCATTCACCGCATGATCTCTGCTGGAGGTATCGTGACGGGGAGCCGGACAGAACGACACCGCAGAGGTGCCGAGCCACCGTGGGCCGGAGATCAGATGGACCGAGGGTACCAGCATCTGTGTGGTACGACCGGAAGAAGATGAAGGTGTGATGTGCATCAGAGCGGCAGTCTGCCTGAACACTCCAACACACACGAACCTCTTCATCTCGACACCGGCTGCTTCTCCTAATCTGTCGACACAACATACGACAACAGCTCATAAATGAACATTTTTCTGCGTGCATCCAATTGCCTGGTTTCGTCTGGATCAGCCGGTTCTTATTTCTTATTGTCGGATGCAAGACAGCCACCAGGATGAACACAAACAACAAATGTACTAAACAAAAACACAAATAAGCCAAGAATTAAATACACAAGTTTAAAGTTTGGATCTCAGATGAAAGGGTTTAAGATACACACAGGTACTTGTGAGTTGTTATTTGTTTTCTCAGATCAGGCAAACAACAAAGAGATTTGAGCATAATATAAGAATCTTCATGTGTCCAACACATGTGATGAAATAAGCAGAATGAGATGACTCGATGGAAAACATCGCTACCTTTGACCCCGATGATGGAACTAATGTTGGTCACACAGCTGAAAACACAAAGACACATAAACATTAAAACAGGATCACATCGAAATGACCGTTAACTTCTTCACATTCACTTCTGTTTGTCATTGCAGTTAGTTAGCGAACGATGACCAGCTAGCAGCATTGCTAAGTGATGTCTGATCTTTCATCGGTTCCACTAAACACAAGTTCACTGTCTGATCGGAAAAACGACGATCCGCGAGAAACTGATACATACACAGTTAACCAGGACCAGCATGGTGTTATTCATCCACCGAAACCACGTTTTATTCATGTCCCTTCTGTCATTGACACACCGCACCGGTTACGAGACATGATGACTATACCGCAGTGCAATGTGGGAAGTGTAGTAGCCTAACGTCAACTCTAGGAACTACACTTCCCATCTCACGAGGCTAACCTATTTCTTTGCAGCTTTACAGCTTTATGTATAACTTGTGCGTTGATGGCTTTTCTAAATAGTTATCATTGTGATGGGAAAATATCATATACACAAATGTAAACGGAGTAAAAAATGCTTCTTTCAATTGTTTTTCAAATGAATGTAAAATTATTTGGCATCCCTAAACTATCTATTCGAAGACAAACAATTCCTGTCTGACTATACATTTCTCTCTCTTTGTTTTTAAAAATCTGAAAAGCGACTTCTGATTCTGTATATCGACATAGCAGTAATGAATTTATGACATACTTCACAAAAAATAACATGCAAGATATAAGTGTGCAACCAGAAGTGAAACCCGCTGAACAAACGACTAACTACAGCGCCTCTAAGGAGAAATTGAAAATGTATTTTCTACCATAAATCACGATGAACTCTCTTAAATCAGTAGATCATCTAAATCAACTACATGATTGCTAGACCCTATACCTACAAATCTAATGAAAGAGATGCTCCCAGAAATTATAGATCCTCTACTTAGCATTATTAACTCATCTCTGACATTAGGACTAAGATGAACTGGAGAACTAGTTAACTACAGACCTATTTCGAATCTAGCTTTCATATCTAAATTTCTAGAAAAAGTATCAACTCAATTATGTTCCTTCCTCCAAAGGAATGAGATTAATGAAGATTTCCAGTCTGGATTAAGAGCACATCACAGTACAGAGACTGCTCTGATTAGAGTTACAAATATCTGCTTTAGGCGTCTGACCGAGGTTGTATCTCCTTATAGGTGCTGCTAGATCTTAGTGCTGCCCGCTCCTACATAGACTCGAAAATTATTTCGGCCATAAGGAAATAGCTTTGAAATGGCTTAGATCTTATTTATCTGACTGTTTTCAATATGTAGCAATAAACAATGAGGTATCACGCAAATCGAAAGTCCAGTACGGTGTACCACAGGGCTCAGTCTTAGGGCCTATGCTCTTCGCATTATACATGCTACCTCTAGGAGATATAATAAAGCGACACGGAGTAAGCTTTCACTGTTATGCTGATGATAAGCAACTTTATATTTCCTCGAAGCCTCATGAAACACAGCAATTCCATCGAATAGTGGAATGCATAGTCGATATAAAAAACTGGATGAGTAAAAAAATGTAATACTGAACTCGGACAAAAAGAAGTGTTACTTATTGGACCGAAAACCACCCTTCGTAACAACTAAGAAAACTACTTAACTATTGATGGATGTTCCATTAAACCACTGTCGTCAGCAAAGAATCTTGGCGTTTTATTCAGTAGTACTCTGTCATATGAGAACCATGTCGCCAACACCTGCAAAATTGCGTTTGCCATCTTAAAAATATATCTAAACTACATCTTATGCTGTCACCATTAGATGCAAAGAAGATAATTCAAGCATTTATGAAATCAAAACTAGATTACTGTAATGCACTTTTAGGTGCTTGCCCTGCAGGCCTATTACAAAAACTCCAACTGGTCCAAAATGCGGCAGCTCGAGTTCTTCCATGTACAAAAAAGTATGAGCATATTAGCCCGGTTCTGTCAACCTTGCACTGGTTACCTGTAAAGCATCGCATAAACTTTAAAATCTTGCTTATTACCTATAAAGCCTTGCATGGTTTAGCTCCTCACTACTTAAGAGAACTTCTAACGTATTATAGTCCATCACGTGCACTACGCTCTCAGGTGTCAGGTCAGTTGGTAATACCTAGAATTTCAAAATCAAGTGCAGGCGGCAGATCCTTTTCCTATCTAGCGCCTAAACTTTGGAACAGTCTTCCCTGCACTGTCCGGGAGGCAGACACACTCTGTCAGTTTAAATCTAGACTAAAGACGCATCTTTTTAATCTTGCATACACTACATTATCATAATATATATATTTCAAAGATCTAGGCTGCACTAGTTAGATCAACCGGAACCAGGGACACTTCCAATAACAACTGATGCATTTGTTGCATCAAAGAGTGCAGAACAGTAGGCCTACTCTACTCTAAGCCAGTCTTGTCTCATTGTTCCAAGGTTACCAGAGCGAGCAGGATGCAGTCCATGCCCAGACCTGACAAAAGCTGAGATGGATAAAGAAGGTTGTGTCTTCACAACAAAATTGCAGCCGCTATTAGATTATTAATGATAATGTTAATTTTATATATTTTTTTATTTTGCCTTGTTGTGCAAGCACTGTCAAGCTTGTGCAGAAGCAGCAGTTTTTGCCAGAGGGGAACAGGAATCCCTGGTTAGGCCTGGTTTCCCTCTGAGGTTTTTTTTCTCCTCCAATGGAGTTTTGGGTTCCTCGCCACCGTTTGCATACTGTTTTGCACTGTTTGCCTGGGGGGGAGGCTGCTAGAATCTTAAAGTTTTAATTCATTAACACTGCATATAGGAATTTATAGTCTGCTTTATATTTGACCTGTGTTTCGCTCTCCTAATCTTGGGTGTGTGCGTCTATGTGATAGCCCCTGAGCGCGCGTGCGTGTGTGTCTGTTTGTTTGAGTGTTTGTGTGTTGGCAGCACGTGGTGTGTGTGTGTGTGTGTGTGTGTGTGTCTGAATCTGTGTCTATCTGCGTTGGTGTAGGCCTACAGCGTTTTGTAGAAAACGAAAAGCTTTTAACGAAATATGAAATTAATTAAAGTAAAAAGCTGTATATTAAAATAAATACGTGGATAAACGTAAAAATGCGCCTTTCAAACGCATACCGTTTCAAAGCAGCCTTAATGAAAAAAGGCACGTCAGTGTCGAAAAGCATAATAAACATGCCCCTTAAAACCTTAGAATATTCCGCTTCGTTGTAGGTGTGAAATATTTGCATAAATAAATACATTTTGGTATCCTTTCATTTTGTTTCTGTGGCGTCTAAATATTAGGTAGAGCGACGTCAATTCCACCCCAGTCCTGTGGGCGGCGCTGAACTCACATCACCCGCCCATATCACACCGGCGCGCGCCCGTGATCATACTGTGTACGCCGTATGCGGATTCACGATGGCGCAAAACTTAAGTGAGTAAAGCAACGTTCATCTCGCCTCAGTGCTCTGCTTACATACCGCAGCTCATCGCTTAAAAACTGTGTGTTTTATAAGAGTTCGCGTCGCAGATCTGTTCAGATTAGACACGTGTCGACTCGACATGAATGATGCGTGAATTTGAATCATCGATGCAAATCTAAACTACGGCCATGTCAGAACATGCTTGTATATCATGAGTCGGGTCGTCTGATCGTCATACTTCTGCGTATTTAAAATGCAAATGTCTAAACGTGTATCGGTGTTGCCTCGGTGAATCGTCTTCAAGGGCCCCACGCAGTGTCCACAACAGTATCTGATAGCCCCTCATTCACAGGTTATGCCCAAAGGAAATATTCTGGAAGATACATTTGTTATTCAAAATAAACAAACATTGCACCCTTCCTGTTGTTTTAGTAATGCTGTAGTTTTCTCCTGACTCACTAAAGACTTTCATTTGTGTCCGTGCGGTCGAGATTGATACTGCAGTCACTTTTAGACACTTTATTTATTTTTAAATACGACATAATTACGATATGTGATTATGATTTTGGTATTAACTATCGAATGATGTTTTTGTTGTGACAGACATTAAATGTACCGATGGAGAGGTCGAGCAGGAGTGTAGGAGAGAAACTGCACATACTTCACTGAAGAGACACAGGGATGCTGATGAAGATGAATCTCCCAGAAAGAAGCTGGTAAGATGCTGTATGGTTGCTGTGTGCTGCTTGTGGAGGTTCGGGTCACACAGTTTTGTATACAATGAATGTTTATCAAGAAAACACTTCTGTTGTATGTAACATATTTGTTTTAGCATTGTTTAAACTTTCCTTTCACTTTATCTATCGGTCATCTTTGGATAAAAGCGTCGTAATGGTTAATGCAAAGAACTTTTGTGTACCAATGCTTTTCAGGTCACAGAGGAATCCTTACACAGTCAAAAAGTGGCCACGCATTATAATGCTCTCCAGGAGCACGGTCTGGCCGAGCGCAATAGGAGCAGGATTGTCCACATGCGCAATTTCAACAACTGGTTGAAGAGTGTGCTTATCGGTGAGAAACACTGCAGCTTTCAACTTTTCTCGCTTTCAAAAGTCATGTCATGTACTTTAGGCCCCTGTAGAGGATGCTGGACAATGTTTCCTCCTCATTCTCATCCGATCATGTTGTTGATTTTTTTTAATCTCACGGATGGGCTTCCCATTAAATTGAAGCATTAGACTTGACTTGGTGTGTTGCTCATAGCGGACATCTTGGACAAGGTGAAGCAGAAGAAAAGAGATGTGACCGTGCTGGATCTGGGCTGTGGAAAAGGCGGAGATCTTCTCAAATGGAAGAAAGGACGGATTGACAAACTGGTGTGTGCAGGTAATCGTACGAACCGTTTGATCTTTTCCAACCTCTTGCATTGTTTATATTGCATGTAATCCTCATGCTGATCTGAGGCCAGTTCTGTGATGGCACAAATGAGGAGTGTTCTTTTACAACAGACTTCCTGAAATATAAAATACCTTGGCTGGAGGACAACCCAATTGTCATTATAAGTGCCTGACTGTCCTGTTGTTTGTATGTTACAGACATTGCAGGCGTGTCCATTGAACAGTGTCAGCAGCGTTATAATGACATGAGACGCAGGGGTCACCCAAATGACCGCACCTTTGGAGCCGAGTTTATCACTGCAGACTGCAGCAGGGTATGTGCATTGATGAGAAACACAAAGAAGTTTTATCTACGGTTTACCTGTAACTTCACATCGCTCATTGCTTATTTCAATCATATATTAATTGCCACACAGGGTTAGCTATTACTTGAACAGATTTAAAGCAGTTCACTTGCAACATGAAAATTCTGTCATCAATTACACGCCGGCATTTCAAACCTTTTTCTGCCGAACACAATAGATATTTTGAAACAGGTCGGTGACAGAACAGCACAGCCCCCCCATTCACTTCTATTGTAACCAATGCAGGTGAATGGCAGGGGGGCTATTAACAACATTCTTAAAAATATCTTCTTTTGTGTTCCCTGGAAGTCATACAGGTTAGAAATGACAAGAGGGGAGTAAATGATGGCAGAATTTTCATATGGAAGGTGACCTGCTCCTTTAAGTGTGCTTTGCTTATATGAAATCATTTAGGATCGGCTTAATGTTAAGTCCACTTTGTGAAGAGTTTAAAAACATGACTCTCTCTTTAAGCCGTCTGACATTTCATCTTTAATCAATGCTCACAAGTAGCCCGTAAGATAACATAAGATGTCCGGAAGGTTTTTGGAAAAACCTCTTCAGGTAAGTAGTGGGTGCTGGTTGTGGTTTCACACTTTTGAGATCTTGTTTCATTTGTGTGAGACACATGTTCACCTTTTAATGTTCGGGAGGTGTCAGATGATTCTCACACATGGAAAAATGATGAAAGTCATTGAACATCAGCACATGACAGTACAGGGTCACCTGCTCTCTCTCTCTCTACGTGTTTCAGGAGTTGCTGTCTGAAAAGTTTCGAGATCCGGAGCTTCAGTTTGACGTGTGCAGCTGTCAGTTTGTGTATCATTACTCTTTCGAGAGTGAACAGCAGGCTGAAACCATGCTGAAAAACGCCTGTGAGAGACTCAGACCTGGTGGATTCTTTATCGGCACAACCCCAGATGCATATGAGCTGGTGTAAGTTCTCACACTTACGCACAGACACATGAGCTGGTCATGGATTATAAATTGCAATGATTGAGAAGAGGCTGTGCTGTATTATACACGTAGCTTTCTTGGCTGAAAGCTGTTGCAAAATAGTTACGTAATAATACAAATATTAAAAACACAGATTTGATGTCACTTTATGGGCAATTATGGATGTGACACAGAGTTTGTTACGATTATATTGAACCATCTGTTTATATTCTACTTGATGTAGAGTCTAAACATTAGAATAATGTCAGTCTATGAACAATGTATTTTAAGTGAAATAAACCTTCGTTATGGATGTGATGAAAAATTAACACGTTTTTTGGCAGACAAACTTTGTAGAGTTTCTGCGAATTAAGATTAAGCAATAATACCCAATGAATGGAGCTTTATTTACATTTTCATGTGTTCATTTGAGAAATATGTACCGCTACGGATGTGACAATCCCGAAAATGGACAATGCGTTTAAAAATAAAATGCATGCTTTAAAAACTTGAAGAGAGACCTCACATGGGTAGTTGAACCCTGAATGTTTTTTTCATGGCAAGGTTGACAATTTCACACAATTGTAATCAGCAGTGTTTTCTCATGCAGTTTGTGTTTTAATATGAAGTCATTTTGGTCCACAGGAAGCGATTAGAGGAGTCGGACACCAACAGCTTTGGAAATGAAGTGTACAGCGTGAACTTCCATAAGAAAGGCGACTACCCTTTGTTCGGCTGTCAGTATGACTTTAACCTGGAGGGAGTCGTCAATGTGCCTGAGTTTCTGGTGTATTTCCCTCTGTTTGAGGAGTAAGTGTTGCACATCTCCTGTGTTTTTGAAGCCTTGTTTTTTTTGTAGCGTTAATGCCATTGGATGCCATCAGAGGGCAGAAGAGATCCACAAATCTCACATGCCTCTTATCTGCAGCGTCTAAGATGTTTATGATCATTTTATGCTGTTTGTGGCCTCAATCAACAGAATTAATTTGATATTGTTATTTCTTTGTCCAGAATGGCTAAAAAGTACAACATGCGTCTTGTCTGTAAGAAAACATTCCGAGAGTTTTTTGAGGAAAAGGTTAAAGATGAGAAAAACAAGGTTCTCATGCAGTGGATGCAGGCGCTAGAGGTTTGTGTGTTTTTGTGATCCATTACTTCACTGAGATAGATCTGCGATGGCGTGAGAGAATTATAGAAGAAAAGCCAGAAGAATGTTATGCACACGTGCACTTTTAGCTGTTCCGCTGCACATTTGTGACAGCAGTCGCAGCTCGTGCGCTCTTTTAAAAGGGATCGTTCACCCAGAAAGAAAAAAATCTGACATTGTTTATCGTGACATTCAAAACCCGTAAATGACACAAAACACAAAAGAAGATATTTTGAGATCTGTTCTTTAAAATATCGACTTTTGCATTCAGCCGAAGAAACTCATACAGGTATTGAATGACACAAGGGTGAGGAGATGTGGCTGGACTTTCACTTTGATTATGAAAAGCATATTAAATAGATCTCATGCTTTTTAGAAGTGGGTGCTTACCTGACGTATTAAGATAATTATCTAACCTTGAATTTTAAGTAACTGAGAATATTACAGTCAAATGTGAGTAGTAATCACACGCAGTGTGTTTTATGAACCTCTAAACGCATCATTAGAAAATCGTATCTTGAGGCTGTTTTTGTATTATTTTATGTAACCAAAGGTTCTGTGCCACAGATCTTGCCAAATCATTTTCATCTCCAATTTCTACCTATTTGTTGATGTAGCACTGTGTTCGTGTTGTTTGGCTTTCTGTGAACAATCATACGCAGCAGCTATAAAAGTGCGCAATTGTCATATTTTACAAACTCCAGGCACTCTTAGAAATATCTTTCATTGTCAGCAGTTGTCCTTTTAGCTTCTAAATGGTAATGTACAGAGATGTGCTCCGCTATTGTCGTTGGGGAAAAAACCTTAATGTCCTTGAGACTGGATGTGACGGCAATTTTCAGCCTGTAGCTGCCAGATCTGTCCGTGGATAATGATGCCTGTTCATCTGCCCCTTATCTTTACTTTGGCAGAATCAAACAGTTTGTGTCTCCTTGTTGTCATAGCGATACCCTCCGGATGAGAGAGGCCGGCTGGCTTCCGATTCTCCTGGGGAGTATGACCATGCCAAGACAATCTCTGAAAATCCTGGTGTTAGACTTCCCTTGGTGAGCATTAATATCCTTTTCTCTTAGTGGAAGGACTTTTCTATAGGCTTTTATTAATTAGGTTCTAAAAGCGGGCTCTTTTTTTCTGTTTCTTCCCCCAGGGGACGCTGAGCAAGTCTGAGTGGGAGGCTACAAGTATGTGGTGATGTTCACTTCCTGTTTAAATCAGCCTTACAATATGTCATTGAGCGTCTTTTCAGTTCTCATGTTGTGACAAACAGATGCTTTACGTTCCTGATATATCACTTGTCTGAATGTTTTTTCTACAGCGATTGTACCGAAATGACAACAGAGAAGAGAACTGTTATGAGAGGCAGTTTAGACCAAAGAGATAATTACGTGACCATTATACGACGACTCCTACTAGATGATAGAATCTGGTACAATTTGTCTAAATGTTTTTTACGCACAAATACGTTTAAAGCGCTTACTTGCATGGCAACACATTTTTAATACCAAAGATTTAACATGCAGGTTGATATCATTTGTACTTGTCGACGGCGGATTGATCTGTTCCATATATATTTTACGGTCTTTAAATAAGTGGGCGTGGCTTATTTAACAGCGTGAGCGTGAGACTAAGTGTGATGGAGAGTAATATAAAATATATTGTTTGTTACGGCAAAATAATTACTCGTGCTGTGGTCATGTCGGTCATGTCACTTTTCAGTTGTACAACACATAGCTTAATATGTGTTAAAATATTCTGCATAGTACATTAGTAAGCACACTATTTTAGTACATGTGTACAGTCATTTATTAGATCAAGCTAATGAACTTGCCGACTGAGACTTAATCACAGAAAATAATTATGAAACGTTTTAGTCTAAAAATATGTGTAACTGTGTGGATTGCATTATAAATAAGTCTTCTGTCAGATAATGTGAACGTCTTACATGAGATGATGCATATCTATTTTTATTTGTATATCACCATTGCCTAGATCAGGTTATACAATAACTCCGAAACCAATTCTTCAACATATGTTGCTTTCTTTAGACAAGCAGCAAAATAATGAACAGCAAAACAACTGATGCAGTACTTGATGCTTTTTCTGCCACCGATCCGAGTCATTTTATTTCGAGTATCTGCCGATCCGAGTCACGCTTTAATACTTGTATTTTCCTAGTGCTAGGTGCACGCTCCAGGTATGTTAAGGTTATTAGAATATTTCTATTTAACAGTTCAGCATACTATAAATGAACATATTGTAGAAAAGATAATGACAGAATTAGCGGGATTAGATTAAAATGGCAATCTTTATCGATGAAGTATAGTTCAAATGCTTTTATTGCAGCTGGGCAGGAGTTTGTCCTCACGAGACCGAATAAGAGCTTCATTTAACACTCAACACGATACAGCAAGATCACTCTGCGCTATTGACATAAACAACTTTGAACTTTAACAAAGATGCTGAGTTTCCCTTTATTTCAGAGGACAGCTGCTAATGCAGACGCTAACCCGCGTTTTCTATCACAGCGTCACAGGGCTGAGTGAACTCACTGTAGTCTGTCACCTTTTTTGAGGGTTTGGTTTAAAATAATTATTATTGAATGAAACTCCGATGCTAACGCTTTGCGGAATGCTCGCGCTGCATACATTACAAGCGGCTGTTCCGCTGCACATTTGCGACAGCAGTCACAGCTCGTGTGCTCTTAAGAAACTTGTTTGATGGCAGAAGTGATTGGAAATGAGGTTAAAATACTTGATCACCCCCTGATCTTTGCGATCGGTTCGGGACATCCCTACTTGATGTTTTGGGTCTGTTACAGTTTTCTGCTCTTTTCACACTAACAGCTTCTCTGAGGCCCTAATTTACAAAAAATGCCGACTGGATAGCCCTCGCAAAAAAACCTTTTCTAGCTTATTTACTAACACAGTCTATTGAGCATTGCGTCATGTTTGTTTTTGTGGGTTTCCTTTAATGTGAAAATGTTCACTTGAGACATGCCTTCAAACATTCTCAAAACACCAGATGATGTCAGTAGAAATGGATTAATGTGCTGTACAATAATAAACGTACATTTATATTTATACAAGTGACTTGCATTGCATGATACTATGCATTTGTATTTGAGTATGTGCAATCCTGGGATCGTACCCATGACCTTGGTGTTTCTTGCGCCATGCTCTAACCACTGAGCTACAGAAAGCTAAAACTTTATATAAAATAAAACGAAACAAAAACATTTGGACAAGTTGAAGCCGGTTGAACTGAATTGATCTACATATCAAATTTGTGATAACTGTCGAACTTAGCACCAAGGTTTTTCACAACGGATTTACAAAAAGAGGTAAAACTCACCCAAGTCAAAAGAACTTTGGGTATCAGGGGCCGCCAAACCAGATTACTCCAATTCAATTATTTGAATCTAAATGATAGCAAAACTGATTTCACTTACATTTACATTTATTCATTTGGCAGACGCTTAAAAGCGACTTACAAGTAGTTTTTTTACAGTGTCACATTACTGCAGAGCAATCAGGGGTAAGGTGTCTTGCTCAAGGGCCCTTCAGTAATGACCTGCTGGCACTGAGATTTGAACCAGAAACCTTCTGATCACAAGCCCAATGCTCTAACCAATAGGCCACAGCCAGAAAACGTCCTATTTAAAAGCTAGGACTTGAGCTACTCGAGTGCCATGCTTTTGTTGGAATTCCACTGAGCTACCAGAATCAATGGAAATCTAAATATAATTTAGAACTTTCAACAGGGCTGTCTCTGTAGACATTTAGTTTAAAACCAGACTGAAAAGTTACACTACTGATGCTGTTAAAGCTACCTCAGAGAATATAAATGAGTGGTGGTTGATCTGAAGTTGTGACACCTTTTTGTTGGCGGAGCATAGAGGGGGGCAGAAAGATTCCCCTTGCCGCTTTACTAACGAAAGCGATCTTGTTTTGATAGCCTTTTGTTTTACAACGACTGGAGAAAATCAGATTTCATTTGAATGTGTACGGTTAGTAACTGCTTGGGACTGTGACTGTTGTTGAAAATTTGAATTTTAACGGAAGGAAGATAGATGGACGAAGTGTCAGGATTACCTTCCATAGTAACATTTAGGTGGTCTGACATCCACACATACCAGATAAAGAAACCAAGTGTGTATTTTAAAGAGAAACTGCGAGCATATACATATAACAAGTGCAACAACTTGACACACAACATGAGCCTACTCGCGGTTTTCTCTTCCCAATTCTACTAATGCACGTATGAAAACTGTAGAAACAGCAATGGTAAACCGTTCCCTTTGTTCAGTCTCCAGTCGCTGGCTATTAATATATATATTATATATATTGCGCTAATACAGGAAAATAACTTGACTTGTTCCCCCGCTGTTGTGATAAGGTGAGCGAATATTATAAGTTTTTGACACATCACCAAACCATAATCCATACTGTCGAAAGATGTGTCTACACGCTTTTCTTTTGTGCCGTGCGCCGACATAATTGTTGACATTTGTCATGATGATTAGACTGTAGTACTTTCACAAACTCACGGGAAAAGCAACAGAGAAGAATGATGTTCTAGTTGACGCACAGAGCCTGTGATCACTTGAGGAGTATACGCACTACCACCACCACTGCAAACAAGAGAGCGTTTGTCTTGTGTGCGTCCGGCTTTATGCGGCAGAAACGCTGTCAGTGTTAAAGCACATCACGAGTGGCACTTTTGTAACTTCCTTACGCACTTCTTACGTGTTCACTCTGGTCTGTCAGTATTGGTCTGATGCTGTGACCCTTGAAAATTAACGTTCGAGTGATTTTGGGTTCTGAATCTCTCTCTTTTATTTTGTCTTCTGAATCTCTCTCTTTTAGGCATATACCTGGTGTTTGTGTTTGAGAAGATGTCGTAAGTCAGAGGAATCGAGCGGCCGCTGCTGACGTGTCTCCTGTGGTTTCCAGGAGCCTGCTGACCTCTTCAATTTCACACATCTTTTTATACAGGCAGATCTTTTCTGAGTGGGGGCTAAAGGAAGAGATTGTGTTTTGAGCATGTTGAGGAAAGGCGACGTGTACACGAGGCAAATGATTATTATTCTGATGGATTCTGTGGTTACTTGTAACCTGTGTTCACCAAGTAATCTTTCTCTTCATGTCAAGCTAACAGCCAGGCAGGGCTCACAGTCCCTTTGGGGTTTGCTCTTTGATTATCTTCTTCTGAAAAATACCCACCTCCAGCAAATCGCTCTTTCTTTCTGTATGTTTTAGCCAAAGCTCCTGTTTGTTTGTGTCCAGCCGTGAAATGTCGATAAGTTTTTGTTTTGTGCGTGACTAGAGCGTATGCCCACTTTTCTTATAGATTCGACACACATCCATGTAAACGTAGGCTTAGCGTTTGGTTAGTTTTTTTTTTCTTTTCATTTGAATTTGTAATGATCTTTTACTGCGTATTTTTTTTAAACTTCACTATCTGATGTCATTGTTGAGCGCTGTGTCAGTCTTGCAATCTGTCGAGGGAATGTAAAGCTGTTTTTTTGGGAATTAAATCTTGAATTACATGACGTGTCTGTTGTATGCCTCTGACTGTGAAGTCCTTATATCTTCGTGTTTTATGTCTTGCGTTTCCGACACACCCTGTGTAGTTCGTAAAGCCTTCTGCTAATGATGCAAGTTGGATGAACACCTGAAGCCACAAGAGCTGCCAAATTAAAAGTGAAAATAAAAGTACAGAAAAAAATTTAGCACTTTCAAGTGCAAGTTATAAACGCACCAAGAAATGTTCTCCTTTTTGTTCAATTGTACTTAACCTAACAACAATAAATGATGTTTTTCACTGTTGTTATTACATCTAAGGCGGTCAAGATATATGTTGGGTTCTTTATTTTGCAGTTATCGTGGCAAATAGAGTTTCTGGTAACGGTATTGTAACAATATCTATTTAAATTGTGTTTTTATAAATCGGTCAAATTAATCTCATTCATTCTCTTATTTGGCCAATAAATCACACAATTTGAGTGTAAGGAATAGAGAGTTTGTTCCATTTTGACTCTGAAGGTAAAACTTACATTGGATGCTAAATAATAAATGATATTCCCATATGTGTAGTATTAACGTGATCTAGATAATCGTGGTTTTGTATATCAGGGTTATTATCATTACAGGAAGTATATAGGGTCACATGACAACATGCCGGATATATAATGTCTTGAATGTATTCATATTAAATTGACACATACTGTTATGTTCAAAATAACAGCAGTCCAACATCACTAACCAGATCAGTCACTGTTTTTGTTAGAAATTATATTTCTATATGGCAAATGTTTTACTAGTAAGTGTAGTAGAGTAACAGAAAACTAACATGACATGCATGCCTCTTATTCTGTGTAATTGAATCATTCATTGAAAAAGGGGTGTTCACAATAATAGCAGCGTGGAGTTCATTCACTCTGATGTCAAAACTGATGTCAAACAAGTGGCCCTTATTTAAGGACGAAGCAGCTAATGCTGTACCGCGCTCTCAGAAAATCTGAGCAGAATGTGTCGTTCCACACAATGTTCAGAAGAACAGCGTACTTTGACAAAAAATCGATTAGACGTGGAAAAACCTTGTAAGTGCAGAAAATGATATCAAATGCTTTAAAATGGCGACCAAAACCAGAAAGACGTAGAAGAAAATAGAAAAAAACAACATGCGCTGAAGAGGTTACAATTTGCCGTAGAACATATTGACTGTCCTTAAGAGAAAGGGCGTAATATTTTGTGGACTGATGAAAGCAAGATTGTTCTCTTTGGGTCTAGGGGTCGCAGACAGTTTGTCAGACGACCCCCAAACACTGAAGTCTAGCCACAGTACTGTGAAGACGGTGAAGCATGGTGGCGCAAACATCATGATATGTCAATGTTTCTCATACTATGGTGTTGGGCGTATTTATCGTATTCTGGGATCATGGATCGGTTCGAGTCCATTAAAGAGGTCATGATGCCTTAAGACGAAGAGGACAAGTTTCAACAAGACAACGACCCCAAAGATTCCAGACCAACAAGATTAATGTTATGAAGTGGCCAGACAAATCTCCAGACCATAATCCAACAGAAAACTTGTGTGGCGATATCAAAAACGCTGTTTCTGAGGCAAAACCAAGAAATGCAGAGGAATTGTGGTCTGTAGTGCAATCGTCCCGGGCTGGAATACCTGTTCACAGGTGACAGAAGTTGGTCGACTCCATGCAACACAGATGCGATACAACTGAATATTAGTTCAGTGATTCACAAGAACGCAAAATCTTCAAGGCTTTTTCATTTTATACAGTAAATGTTTGACTTTATAAAGAAAAAGGCAGACACTGACATTTTTTTGAATAGCTTAACATTCCTTTTTCTTCACTTTCTGTAGAGTAAGAAAAAACATGTGATACTTGTAGAATGAGCAGTGTTCCCAATCCATGTGTGTATTGAAAGGATTTTGAGCTTAACTCACTTTTTTCAACACACTGCTATTATTTTGAACTGTATATAGACTCATTTATAAACTCATTTAACGTTTAAGAAGTAGGTTCACTTCATTTATTCTGTGACTGGTGAAGAAATGTGGTGAAAGTAACGGATGATGGATGGATGAATAGATTGATGGACAGAAAGATGGATGGCTGGCACCAGGCAAGAGGGCTTTTGATTTAGTTTACAGAGAACGGTGTGAAAATTATCCAGCGAGAATCTGATCCGTTAAAGAGAGGGAAGAGGAAGAGGCTAAAATAATCACAACCAGTGTTTTCCAGCCTGTGAGTGGAGCGGATACAACTCCAGAAGGTAACACCAAGATTCAAGGTCTTTATTTGCATCTGTAATTTATTGGAATTTTTATTTTGTCCATCCTCTCAAGCAAGACACAATAAAAGGGCACAAGAAACAATAAATTACAATACAAATAAATATACAAAATAGACAATAAAGAAGAAACCAAAAAGTATAAGAATAAACAATACAAAAGAACAATAACAACGTTTATAGTAGTGTATTGTATATTATTAATGTAGTGCAGCTGAAGAGAGTGTCTAAAGAAAAAAGCAGTCTTATCAGTCCAATAAATACAGTATGAGTTCAAATAACATCAGGGCCCATTCCTGTTGGGCATATAGGCTGATATAGATGATCAATATCAGATACATGTTGCTCTGATGAATGAACACTTGCAGATGGCAGGATCGAAAATGGGTAGAAACAACAAATCTACGCATCAGTCTGGTCTTGTAGTGTGATGTGTTGTCTTGGCATCCATCAGACTCTTTAATACTCATTTAGCACTGTGTTTAAGAACGATCTGTATTGAATATGAAGCATGATGTTGGTACGGATAATTGTAACTTTTCCCTGTATTTTAAAAGGATTTTTCGCCTGTAGTTTTTGACAGCATTACCTTCACAAAATATCTTAATCATGTATTCCACAGAAGAAAGAAATCATTTTATACAGGTTTGGAACAGCATGAATAAAGAATCATGTCATCATATTTTTGGGGGGGGTCAACTCTCCCTTTAACATTTATTTTTTTCAATAGTAAAAGCGTTATCCTAACTTAACAAAACACGTCAAATAATTCTCTGGTCAGCCTTATATGCTTGCGATTAACAGCCGGTGTGATTTACAGACCCCATGTTTCAGTATACGTTCACTGCTTCCAGAACCATTGCAATGAGTTAAGTCTTTGACTTAAAATGTTTGAATTGTGTACATGTTGTTATACTGTAATGTTTGATGGAAAATGTAGGTTTGCTACAAAAGACAATTGCTCTTTTATATATCAATGACATTAATGAAACATTGTTGAAGCTGTTCAGCTGCACATCATTTCCAGATCATTTAGGTTTCATAGATTATAGAATTACAAATTCTTTGGGACAAGGACTTTTCCAGACTCAGCCATCTTCATTGATATCATTGAATTCTGAAGCAAAATTGATTTAGAAGTGTAACATCGCCTTTACAATGATAAAGCAAGTGCCAGCGCTTCATCATACAGCAAATCCATAATCCCATGAGCCCGGCAGAACATCCAAGATTTTAACCTTGTGGTCACAGACACACATGTGCACACACTCATACAACGGTTACTTTAAACAAAGAATATCTTATGATCAGAACTGATTCACTGCTATAAATCGACGTCCATTTCCCTAAGCGTATGATCACAATTGTTTTTGTTTGCTGTGGAACTGATTGAGAAGATCATTAGTTTATATCCTGAAAAAAAGCCTGGTCTAGCTTTTGTTGAAACTAGTAACTTTGTATTAGCACCTATTGTGTTATTGCTCTTTTATGACATATCGCTTATTGCTCCCTGAACTCTCTGTAAGTCGCTTTTGGATAAAAGCGTCTTCTAAATGACTAAATGTAAATATCCTTCAAGCTCATCTGCACTCTTAGTTCCAGTCGATTCACTGTAAAAAAATATTTGTATTAATAAGTTGCCTGGTCACCTAAACATTTTGAGTTAACTAACATTTTGAAGTTGAACCAACAAAACAACAAATATTTCTTTGCAGTGTTGTGTCTGGCAAGCAGTTGGTGTGTGAGTGACAAGTTAGCTGTGGTTATTGACAATTTGTAGTCACGTAGTCACGTTAACCGTCAGATGTCACTGTCGTGAAATCAATTCTTGCTTCGCTTTCACACTGAGAATAAGCATTGAGTGAAGATATCGACAAAATGGAGCATTGCGGGATAACACGATAAACGGTTAACTACAGAAAACATCCCCAGTGTTTAAATTCACCATCGTTTACAGAAGTGGTGTTCAGGTCATGATGAAATCGCTTGCCGGTCTGAATATAAGTCTGTGTAAAGCCTGTCCTTGTTATTCTGTCTTACTGTACATGCTGTATAATGATGAAGCTTGTTCAACTAGAAATCTGAAACACAGCCAGCAAGAGCTTCATTACAGAAGCAAGTGATTCATTCTCTGCTCTTACATTGGATGTGCAGACAGTCTTGAATCCCAATGAACCTGTGATCCCATAAAGAGCTCTGACACGTCACCCCACCTGTCATTGCTCGCAGGGTTTCAATTCAAACGTCAATGACATCAATTATTTTCTGTCTTAAAGACAGTCCCTGGATGACACTGCGTGGATGCAGCCGGACATGCATTTGTTGAACGTGTGCCGTTTTGACAGCTTTATCATGGGTCTTTTGTCTTAATAACAGACCGGTTTGTGTTCAGATTTGCAGTCATATTGGGGATTTTGTGCCTCTACTCTGGTTCCTTAAGAATTATCTTCCTCTTCAACGATAATGGAAATAATTAACAGGTGTTCACCACTGGTTTTGAGAATAACTTGCAGTTCAAGCCAGAGCTCGAGAGCATGGCTTTACCTTATTGGTAACACTTAACATTAAGGTATCCTGTATGAAGCATTTATGAATGTGTTCATTAATGATTAATAAGTGATTTACAAATGCATTATAAAGCAGTTATAAATGCATGAAAAAAAATGGGATTCTAACGAAATGCCTGCCCAATAGTGAGCGGTATAAGAACAACATAACACCCTACAGTGTCCAGTCTGACAGCCTATATTGCAAACAATATAAAGATAATAATGAATCTGCTTTCGAGTCAAATTAATAATGAATAAATACATTTATTAAGCATTTATAACATGTGAGGTGAGAATGGCTCACTATTTGGCAGATATTTCGTTAGAATCCCTCTTTTTATTCACGCATTTATAACTGCTTCATAATGTATTTGTTAATGACATACTAATAATTAATGAACACATTTATAAATGCTTTATAAAGGGTACCTTAATGTAAAGTGTTACCATTTTATTTAAGTGTTACCAATTGCTGATTCATCAGTGCACATAATTTTTAGGGATTTTTAGGTTGTGTCGTTGTGCTTGAAGTGTCAGCTTTGCAAATAATTTATGGACGCTTGGCAATGAATTTTTTTGAAGCCTGTTTGCTGGTTTGTGTCCTCAGATGGTCAAAATCACAAGCCAACAATTAGTAGTGGTATGACGGGATAATATAAACAAAGTGCCGAAATTATGAAAGCCGCCACCGGGTGCTTAAAGTAGAAAAGTAAATGAGGTGAGACCGGGGGCTGTTATGCAACATGTCACCCGCTGTCTGATCGCCAGAAGCGTTGAAAGAGTTGCGTAACTGAGGGGGTGTTATTATCTGAAAGGTCTCTGGAGGAGAAGACACACACAGAAGGCTTCTAGCATGGGTGGAGAAAGCCTAAAAATACAGCAATAATTCATCCTGCAGCAGATCGATAATCCCATGAGCCCAACAGAACATCCCAGATTTTCACACAGAACGCTTCTGGCATGTGAGGAGAAAGCCTGATAACACAACAATGGTTCCGTCTTCAAAAGCCCTTAGTAATGAAGCTCTCCAATTGCAAGGAAGGTAAACCGCACTAGAATGCACCAGTAATCTAGAAAATAAAAAACATTTACTCTTACATTACACATTTCTATTCTTATTATTATTGTGTTTATTTTAAATTTTTGAATATTGCACACAGGACATTATGCTTTAGTACTTAAATTCATAAATATGTCTATTGTTTATTTAGAAATAGATTTTCATATGCCGCCTCATATAGAGAGATGCACTTTTTATATGTCAACATACACATTCTACAATTGTTGTATAAGGGCATTGTGCCCAATGTGCCTTTCGAGGTAAGCCGTGTCACTGGCTCAATTTGTAATAGTATTTCCTATGAAATTCTTTACAAAATAAAAGCATTTTCTTGACTGAATCATAAAAATGTAAAAACTATTTACCAATTGAATTGTGCAAAAGTGAAATATTCACATATTCCTCAATGCTCACCCTACATATTAAGTATGATGTAACATTTTATATGTGTATGGGGCAGAATGTTCAATATATGTAAATGGAGCAAACTTTTGGGTAGACCTTTTTTGATTTGAGATTATGATAAAAACAACAATATGTATAAATATCTATGAACATAAATCAGTTTAAAATAGGTTTTGTAATACTGTAGGTTTTACTAGTATGTTCATCAAATGAATAAACAAGATTAAATAGACTTGAGGCTTTTCTCAGCCCCCTGAATCTAAGAACACACAGTCTTTGTGATTTACGGCACCGTCTGCGGTTTCCCCATTCTGTAACTGTCTGCTTTAAGAATATCATTTGATTTACGTCAGACAGGAAAACAATAACCTCGCTTTTCCTTTCAAGATGAAAACGAAGGTTTGATTCTGAAGTCACGGTCTGGTTCTCTTACCTGAGCAGATAAATTATCTCATGCACCGGAAGGACTTTTTTAAATCAGCGCTTCATTAAAGCTATTGGCTTCGATTAAGAATCCTTCACATCACACATTCAAGCACTGCGTGTCATTATAGCCTGTCCACTAATGAGCACTCTTCACAATATGTGGTTTTAAACACGAGTTTCGCTTCATTTGTTTCATGTTCAGAAATCCTCAGTGTGTGAAACGTATCTAAAAATTATCTAGTTGTTATCGCCTCGATTCTTTTCATCTGCATCACAACGTTGATGATCTGTGGCAGGCAGAATGTCACGGTCACACACCAGCAAAACAATGTGTGCAATTTTTGACAAGAAACTTCAGTGCCCTCCGCTATTATTGGCACCCTCGGTAAATATGAGCAAAGGCTGTAAAAAGAATCTGCATTGTTTCTCCTTTTGATCTTATATAAAACAAATCTATAATTAAGTTAAACTATTTGAAGTAGAATATCACATTATGATTTATTTTCTCTCTAATACACCCACAATTATTGGAACCATTGTATTCAAAACTTTCTGCAACCTCTATGTGCATGAAAAACATCTCTGAGTCTTTTCTTTTATGTCTGATGAGGTTTGAGAATATATGGCAAGTCGTCCGAGTCCATTCCTTCACACAGAATCTCATAAGATCCTTCAAATGTTGGTGATCTCTTACATTCAGTTCATCCCTTCCATTTTCAATAGTGTTCAGATCAGTGAACTGGAGGGATGGCATATATTGTTTATTTTGAACCAATGTGCTGATGGAAGATCTAACCACGGCCCATTTTTAATTTCTTTTTTATTTGCTGGTATTTGATATAAAACGTGACGCCATGTATCTGAACAAGATGTCCAGGACCTCTGGTGTAATAGTAGGTTCACAACAAGAAAGATCAGAACATCACGTTTCTTGTCCCCTTGGTGTGCTAAGAATGTGAAAATGTCTTGGGAATACACTTATATTTTACTCATAAGAATTTCTAAGGGTGCCAATAATTGTGACCAGGGTGTATAAGATAATGTTATATTCCCCCCAATTCAAAATGTTTTACTTGAAATAAAATGTTGGAATATTGTAGATTTTCAGTAGAAGATCAAAAGAAGAAACAATGCAGATTTATTTTTACAGCCTTCTTTGCTCATATTTGGGTGCCAATAATAGTGGAGGGCACTATAAATGAACTGACCAAAGAATCTGAGTGTATGTCATTTTGTCCATACATTAGCGTGTAATCTTATTTGAAGTATGCTCTCGTGGTTTATTTTGTATGATTTATTACTCCCCTTAAAGATAAAGACATTAATCAAATCCAGAGGAAGGGGAGGTTATCGATGGAGGAAATGGCCTTCTGCTGCCTTATAGGGAAAAACAGAAATAACTCAGAACGCAGTGCGAGAGTGAGAGACAATGCTATTGACAAAAGCTTATTTATAATCTAATTTAATTCCATACGTTAGCATGGCGTCTCACAGTGACAGTGCTGCGTATGTATAACTTGGATTTAGAGTTTGCAAACCACCAGGCAGCAATGTCAAAGCTTTTTGAGGTCTTCATAAGAAGTCTGATATTTTCCATGATATTTCGATTATGACACAGGACGGCTTATCTCAGTCACTCTGCATGGAGTCATTTTCTATGGCTCTTTAGATTGACACACAAACCACTCGAACGCCCCGTCAAATGATGATAACACTGCTGCTCAATGTTCAGGGTGTTCAAAAAACATTTGGACTGCAACCACAGAGAAACATTATCTCATGTCATATGTCTTACATAAACCTCACATAATATAAAATCTATAAATGTTCCATCTTTAAAATTGCTGTCAGTCACATTTCATAATTCTGTTTGGATCGCACAACGGTGATTTCAATAATGAGATACTTTTCGCAGACATGTTACTGCTACAGACCTTAAAAAAGATGAAACTTGTGACTGTCATCACAAGTTTGACAGTAGTTGGCACCCTGCTGAGAACCACAATTTACATTTATTGCCATGCACAACAAGTGTATGATCACGTAACCCTGGAAACCGTACTTGTTTTTCAGTTTATATCATCAGTAATTGTCTCACATTTATGTGTGATTTATTGGAATTTGTTCAGGCAGTGCTAACAGAGGTAGCAGTGATACTGCGGTCTGAATGCACCTTTTGTTCGGATTCATAAAACAGTCATGGGTTCTGTTTAAATGTTGATCCTGACGTCGAGCTGTCACTCAACACAGCTGTGGGTGAAGATCAGATAAACATGGCTGACCTAAAAGAGCATATCCTGAAATGAACTTGGAGGATCTCGAAAAATGGGTGTTGAGATCTCAAGATAAAAATTGGTTTTACTTCAAAGATAAAATGTGTGAAATTATTTTGATGTGGAAATGATTTCTTTAATCACAGCATAATGTGCCGACATGTGTTCTGGAGAAGTGTCTTTGGGAACCCCAGTTACTAGTCATTTGGCAGTTTTTTGCATTTCACCTGAAATAAAACAAATCTAAATGAAAGGTTCAATATGGTTATGTATACATTTTGTATCTTTTAAAATGGGTAACGATGGTAACCGGAATGCATTTCTCCCACTCCCTATATGCATTTGTGGTTTGGAGATGTTCACTTAGATCACTTTTAACTGATCTATGCATTTATAGACTGAACTGCCTGCTTTGTAGGATATACATATGAATGAATCTATAAAAAACATGTAGAAAATACTTCTACTAAAACTAAAGCCTATCAATTATATTTAGCGCTGGTCTTGGCTTCACTTCAGCTCTTGTATAAAGAATGCTTGTGTAGAAGGATCCTCTGAGAGCCTGTGGAGGTGGAGCTGTCGCTGTTCCTGACCTAAGTCCATATACTCATCTGATGCCTCATTCTTTCACAAACATCTTCGAACACGAAACACGACTGAAACAAACACACTGGCTTTGAGATCCAGTACAGCATAGAAAAGTACTGCTCCAGACAGGTAAACCACTTCACTGCTGCTTTTTCACTTCGGATTAGCAAATCATGTTTGGGTTTTACGAGTTTCAGTAGCATTATTCAGGCAGATGTGTTTATTTCGTTTACTGCGCTAGATCGTGGCGTTTTCCCGAAGCATCTCGTTTACTGGGACCGAGCACTCGCAGATTACTCTTCTTGCCTGTGTATATGTGATTAACTACATTACAGCATGAATGAATGAATTCAGTGAACGAATGAAGATGATGCGCATCCTTCTTTGACGAGTCGCTGTCCGACATCTAGTGCTGAAATCGCATTCATCTGATGAGAAATGTTAAGTGAATTCAACACGCACCCGGTGAACTTTCATTACAACGTCTTCGATTTATAACAGGAAGAAATCCACATGCAGTTAAGTTTTATTGTAGATGTTAAGTATGATCTGGGCAGTTTCATGATGTGAAAGATAGCAACTCATGTAGTTTTGACGTTATGTAATGGGGTGCTGGTTTTGGGAAAGCGCTTCTGCTTTTATGGAGGTTGCACTCAGGTTTGTGTGGATCGTGTGCTAAATGGATTCAGTAACCTGTATTATTTCTGGACTCATTGCGGATAAGTTGTTTTCAAAGACTGGATTTTGTTCTGCCGAAAGAAAAACGTACCCAGACACCAAAGCTGTTGCTATTAAGTCACGACGTGTCTGTGTCTCAACATCCAGCAAGTTCCCTGAACTGTAGATATTGAAGGCCATTGTACATTGAGTCCGAAAATGTATTCGACCTCACGTTTTATCGATCTCAGTTACTGCCTCCGATATTTTCGTCCTTCAAAAAAAATCCTGCATTTTCGCATCCGTAAGCATTTTGACAATTCAGAGACAGCGTACAAACGAGCGCCGAATACGAAAAAACGCATACGAAAATGTCACTGTATGTGCAAAGACATCAATCTGAATCTTTTGGCTTTGGTATGAATTCGCAAAGGTTCTTGTAGGTGCAAAACTGAGGTATGTGAGATTTGTCATGATATGCAGTACATATCACTAAACTATGTTAACACAGTATGCGTGAGATCATTTTTAACTGTGTTTAACAAAACGTTTATTTTACTTTAACCGAATGTGTGAAATGCCGCACAAAGACTTCTGGGAAAAGTATTGAGAGATAACGCAGAACACTAAAAAGGTGTATTAGGTGATTAAACAATGCTTTTAAAATGGCTATTTAAAAATCCTGGTTTATTTTATCAGGCCTATTATTTTAGATTAGGCTAAGTCATCAAACTTATTGTATACTACACATTTGATCAAATTTAAGAAGTCATTACAGAATTGTGCAGTGCTTATTGTTGGCAAAATGTTGCATGTTGTTCGTCATTTTGGATAAAAGCGTCTGAATAGATTACTTAAACTAAAAGGATTTGTACATTAATAACACACTGTCCGTGTTATGCTTTTTGACACATTATGTGGACAACACATTCAGCACTTGACTAAACCCAGAATGTGTTTCTGCATAACTTCAAACTTCTGCACTTCTGAGTACTGTACAACGCCGCATCTTTCAGAGAACAATGTACACTTGAGATGCTTAGACGCTGGGTTTTTTTCTATGTTTTGTAACTCTCAGGATTTATTGGGTTTTAGCCGAGGCACATCAAGAACTCGCAAAATGAACAGTAATGAATGATCAAAATACATTTGTATAATGTTAAACTTATACAATATCTGTTCTTTGTAGCTTTCAATAAACCTGCATTAGAACGGAAGAAACAAAAGACTAAAAAATGGTATTGAGGGTTAGGTAGAAATGTAGTCACAAATTGCCAATGAGACTGGATTGGCAAATTACCTTAGCCTTACAACATTTGATGATATTCATTTTGATACAACAAACCCCACACACACCATGAGCTGTTCACCTGATCTGTGAATCAGATTTTTGAACGGGTCCAGTGGAGCTTAAGGATTCAGATGCATCAAAGTGTTTGTTGGCACACCTGACCTGGAACGTGCCCACTATGCCCAAATATTTGAGAGACAACCCCAGTCTGGAATTGCAGAGCACATTTTGTGGAAATGAGTCAGAGCTGCGTGGGTGTGTGCGTGTGTGTTTGAGTATGTGTATGTGCACGGATTATGCCACGTCAGTATGTGCGTGTGCCCACTGCAGTGCTGAATGAACAGGAAGCTTAGGAACATGAGACACATCTGAGGGTCAAGAGACTCACCCAATCTTATTTATGAAAAGATAGATGAGATAGTTGTTTATTTGGAGTTGGGTTTAAATCCACATCCCTGGTTCAGATAGCCACTGACTTACTGAGCCTTGGGGAACGAAGAGAGGTCTTATGGAAGTTTGCACATGACTGCATCAGAACTCTAGTGAATGTCATATTGTGTATCGTACTGTATTGTGTGCAAAAATGAGTGCCACGTCGTTCGTGGACAACGGTCACAATTTCTTAATATTGTATTAAAAGGACTGTAAGAATGCTTTTTGTAAAGAAAGCATTCTTTAATATGTGAGGGTTTCATTTTAAAAAGGCTTAGTTAGAATAGTTTCTTAAACCTTTATGTTTACCTCGATTCAACTTTAGTTTCATAGCATTTTGACTACAGTATTTAAAAGTAAGAATATATGCAAACTGTGTAAATGACTTAATGTACAACACTAACCTTAAAACATCAAGTTGAAAATGTATGTGATGCACTTTCAACCACAAAGCTTCTGATTTCGATTAGAAATGAACCTTTGTGAACCTTCATCACATGCCCGTATGTGTTTCATCACATGGTGTCATATGCTATGATGAACCGGTATTGTTTTTGTCAGAGGTTCTCTTTAGGATAACACATAATAATAAAAAGGGTTTAAGTATTGGGAAACAGCTGCATCACTTTATTACTGAAACATTCATGTGATCTCAGCATCAAGACATTCAGAAACTGCCTGCTTATAAACATGTCTCACAAAAGTTTAGGCAAAATAAATAAATAACAACAACACGACTCAGAAGCAGAAAATAAGGCATTCTCCGTGAATAAATAGATAATCAGAAACCGGTAAAAGGGCTCATTGTGGACAGCTGTTGTTCCAGCCAAGAACACCACAGGAATGTTGCAGTAAATGTGAGGAAACCAATGCCTTGATGCACTCGTAATTCTGTGAACCTGATTGTCACGGTTCCGTCTGCACCCGTCTGCCTCCCGTGTTCTTCATTGCCTGTTTCCCCCCGGACTACACTTCCCATCATCCTCCACACTCCCTCTCCTCATTTATAATCACCGCACCTGCCAGCTCTTACTCCCGCATCACCAAGAGACTATTTATATCGTGCCTGTTCCCATGTTCTTTGTCTTGTCTTATATGTAACAACTTGTACATGTCCCGTTCATGCCAATAAAAGTGTTTACTTCAGAATTACATGTTCATCCATTTTCCTGTGGCCGTACCGTCACACTGAGGATCTAAGACAGAACGATTATTACAGCTCTTCATTCATTCATTAAGGTGAAACACAGAGTAAAGGCCATTGCACATTCGATTTTCTGCGTTTTCCGCATCCGTAGCAAGCAGTTTGAGAGGCGTATGTGCAAAGACCTTTAGGTATGTTGCCATCAAACCATAAATCCTCAATTATGCATGTAAAATTCTCCTTCGGAGCCTCATCTTTTAGAAAATGTTTTCTTTTGCCTCTCTTTTGTTGACTTTGATGGTGGAAGTTTATTATAAATGTGTATAATAAGTAAAAACACATAATTATACAATATGGTTTGCAAACATGTTTCAGCTTGAGAAGAGACCATGAGACCCGTTGGTCGGAGATGTGGAACAGAGATGTGATATGTGTTCGGTTTCATCATAACAAGTCAATCTCTGAATTTCAGTCGTCATACTAAAAACAAAGCAGATCAATGGCAGTATGGGGTCCTATAAAGGCATGTGTTTCTAGCATCAATATGTGTGGGCGCGTGAACGAAATGTATTACTTCCACAGGAATAAATGAACGAACATTGGTTAAAATGCAGGGATGGTGCCTTTACTGACATATGTAAGACTGAACAACAACAACTAATGAAATTCACCTATATATATATATATATATATATATATAGAGAGAGAGAGAGAGAGAGAGAGAGAGGTAGTGTGGGCTGGACATGTGAAGTGAAAACATGTCAACTGTCAAACTGTTACTTTCTAATGAGAAGTCAGTTATTTTTAATACTCCAGTAGAGTGCTGGGCAAATTTAAGGCCACAAAATGTTTTATTCACATCCAGACATGTTTGATTCTGTAATTTTTGAGTGCTGTTTAAGCACAGGGCTTTTGCTATCAACAAAAAGAGAACTTATTTTATTTTCTGAGCATTTATTTCTATTTTGACAATTTTTAATTGTTAAATTAGTGTGCTTTAAGAGAGTGTGTGTTGTGAATAGTCTTGTTGTAATAGTTACATCTATACTCCAGTAGGATTCGTCAAGCAGGGCCTGAAAAACGTTTAAAAAACTGGCTCAAATAAATTGTATCAGTAGCCAAAGACGAAGCATTTCATTTGCATTTTTGACTAAAACACCTACTGTACCCGAGAGCATAGCTTGTATTCTGTATTATAGCATATAGTCGGATTCATAAAACTTCCAGGTAATGAGGTGTTATAATGTCATGTACAGTGTACAGTATTGGTTACTGTAAATGAAAGAACACTTACTTACATTTGATCAGTTAATAAGAATAATTTATGTAGTTTCTTTTTGTTGAGTGAATTAAACTATTATAAAATGTAAATCATTTCATGTCTGTCCTTTAATGAATTCTTATCAGGGTTGATGTAGGATATAGAAAGTAATTAGTAATGGAGATAGCTTAGTTTGGAGAGAGTCATTTGTACAGTAATCTAATTATACTATTAAATATTAAATAGTACAAGTAATTTATTACTTTTTCAGAGTTACTAAGAGAAATATTTGAGCATCAAAAGGATTTTCGAGTTATTACTGTATGCCCTTGCAGTTTGTGTGGGCTTTGCTTTTAAGATTTATGAAAAAAAGTGAAACCTGAAAAAAACATGAAATGCTTTGATATTGATTATTTCTTTACTGCAGAATAAAATCTCCCTTCTTTGAATTTCCGGCCCCATGGGTCCTACAAGGGCTTAAGTCAAGTCAAGTCAGCTTTATTTATTTAGCGCTTTTGACAATTTTCATTGTTACAAAGCAGCTGTACAAGAAAACATTGACTAGAAGCAAAACATATAAGGTAATGCAAGTCAAATCAAAACACAGGTCAAATATCAGACAGACTATAAATTCCTATATGCAGTGTTCATTAAATAAGACTATACAATTCTAGCAGCCCCTCCGGCCAGGCAAACTGTGCAGAACAGTATGCAAACGGTAGCGATGAACCCAAAACTACATTGGTTACTTACTCTGAGGCAGTGTTGTGGTCTCGAAACTTCGTCATGGATTCGGGTGTATTTGGATGAATTGGCATGATTGAAATCTGTTCTAATATTGTGTTTTCTTTGTTTAGTTTATTCTCAGATAATGTAAGTGTTTACAGTACCTGTGCAGAACACATCATGAATATACAGAGGTTGTTTTTGGTAAGCAGGGTGTTGCCAAGGTGTTGTGTGTAGGCTTTGGCAAGTTGATTTGCCGTTGCTAAGGTGTTCTGGGTGGTTGCTAGTCAAAAGTGTCCATCTATGATAGTCTGGTTTAGATGTTGTCAAGCTCATTGTACTTACATTTACATGTAAGCCTTTGGCAGACGCTTTCATCCGAAGTGACTTACATTACAGTATACATTTAAGTATGTGCAATCCCAGGGATCGAACTCATAACCTTGACGTTGCTAGCGCCATGCTCTAACCACCGAGCCGCAGGAATGCTACCTTGTATGTTTTTCATAAAATATATTTTTGGATGAAGTGTTGCATCTTACATAATGGCATTTTCTTTTTTCTTAAGAAAATGAAAGATCTAAGCGGAATTTCCGGAGGAAATGTCAAAGAAATGTCAAAAGTGTTTCATGTGGCATTTGCGGAATGAATTCTATTGAAAATAACATGTTTAGCTTTAATAGTTTCTGAGGCTCACATATACTTACTGTAAGGGCACTCTGTGGTCTGATATTATCATATGGTGCTGTAAGAAGCCATCAAAAAGATGCACAGGCACCTAACACAACATATTTGACCATTGATGTGGTTTGACTTGGACCCTTGGAGCTCATTATTTGCTCCACACTGCTCATTCTGATCACCTGTTTTTTCCAAAACTGTGGTTTATGATTGTGTGGGGTGCTTACTTTTATTTTGCTGGAAATGTGCAAAACCTCAGCATTTGTTTGTTCTTTCGTGACTCATATAGTGTCTGATTATCAGCAGACAGTAGACCACACACACACACCGCAGAAATAACACGAACCCCCCTGATGCACATATTCAAATAAAAGATCCTTTATTTGGAGACCTGAGCTCAACAGTTCACAAGAAAAGTAGTTCACTAGCGCAAGGCTTGCAGCGGCGTTTGAGCAAACAATGGGCTTGTTTCAGCTCTGTACTGGCCAGCTGTCACGAAACGGGTCATCATATGAAATGCTTTGGAGAATGTTTAATGAGTGTAGAGTCTTCAGCATTGAGTTAAAGACCTTGGGGCAGGATCATATTGTTTTGACTTATAATGGCCTGTGTGAAAAAAGAGGGAGATAATGAATTATCGGAAAACAAGAATTCATTAGACATCACCTGAAGTCTTACGATCAAATGCTTGTCCAGCAACTCCAGATGATCCTTAATCTTTTCATATATGTTGTACTCAGTGAATGCATCCTGAAATAGCAATTTAATATTCATCTTAAAAAAATTATAAAAGTATATTTTTTATTATTGATGTCAGACTAAATATTCACAGTAGTGTTGCTTGCTAAAACTCGATTTTTATGTTTGAGGAGAAATATACACATCACCATTTGTAAATTACTTTTATTGTCTGTAGATTTATGAAAACTTTGATGTCTTGTGCATGTGTATTATGTGTTCAATTGTTTTACGGGTAGTTTCATGTAAAATACAAACTTTTTGGCTGTTTTGCACAGATTTTTTTTATATATTGTGGATGTGTAAACTTTGCGAAGTATCTTCCGAATAATTTCTAATTTAAAAAGCTTGTGGCTTGTTGAGTACAGGTATGCCCATTCATTTTCTATGGCAAATAATACAATCCAATAAACGTACCAACCATATCTAGAAACCGAAACATCATACATTTTGGAAAAGATAGTGTCCCATTTGTTCTTAGTTTTAATCTCATCCATTTTGTGTTGCACAGGGTAAAGATGCCCTAACCACCAACTTCGTGACCTCAAGAAGCGTCAACACCATTCCCATTCAACATCCAACATGAACACCTCAGAGATCACCACCCCAACTCTCTGGGCCATTTCGATCAACTCCAGCTCCATCCTCTACCCACTCAACACCACAGAGACCAAGCCGAAAGCATGCGAGCAACTCAACATTGCCATCGAGGTGTTCCTCATCCTCGGCATCGTCAGTCTTCTAGAGAATATCTTGGTCATCTGTGCCATTGTGAAAAACAAGAACTTGCATTCGCCCATGTACTTCTTTGTCTGCAGCTTGGCTGTGGCCGACATGCTAGTGAGCGTCTCCAACGCCTGGGAAACCATCGTCATCTACTTGCTCAACAAACAACAGCTGGTGGTCGAAGACCACTTCATCAGACAGATGGACAATGTCTTTGACTCCATGATCTGCATCTCGGTGGTGGCGTCTATGTGCAGCCTTCTAGCTATAGCCGTCGATCGCTACATTACGATTTTCTACGCTTTGCGATACCACAACATCATGACGGTACGACGGGCCGCCCTCATCATCGGAGGCATATGGACCTTCTGCACAGGCTGCGGCATCGTCTTCATAATCTACTCCGACAACACGTCTGTCATCGTGTGTTTGATCTCCATGTTCTTTATCATGTTAGCGCTCATGGCTTCTCTTTACAGCCACATGTTCATGTTGGCCCGCTCTCACGTCAAGCGCATCGCCGCCCTGCCGGGCTACAACTCCATTCACCAGCGAGCCAGCATGAAGGCAGCCGTCACCCTAACCATTCTCCTGGGTATCTTCATCGTCTGCTGGGCTCCATTCTTTCTCCACCTCATCCTCATGATCTCATGTCCCCGGAACCTCTACTGCACGTGTTTCATGTCTCATTTCAACATGTACCTCATCCTCATCATGTGCAACTCTGTCATCGACCCGCTCATTTATGCTTTTAGAAGCCAGGAGATGCGGAAAACCCTCAAGGAAATAATCTGTTGCTACAGCCTGAGGAACATCTTTGGAATGTCCAAGTAACATCGAACCAGGAATGAAATCACAGATGGATGGACAATAGAACTACGAAAGTAATTTCATAAAAAGTGAATGCCCCCAGCCTGGCTGATCTAGATGGAAAATATTATTTTACATTTGAAGACTTAATGTTGAACATTACACGCATGAACTCTCCAATGGAAAAGGACCCAAGTAAGAGTTCACCATATCTAACGAGACAACAGTGTATATGAACGTTAAATTTAGCAGTCATAATATTTTTGGTTTTAAGGACTTCAAAACCACATAATCATTGACTGACAGTATCATTGATTTCATTCTTTCCAGGGACACAGTTTATAGTAAAAAAAAGTGATTCATGTAAAATTAAACAGCTTGTTTACAAGTTATCAAAACTCACAAGTGGCATGATGTCTATGGAAAGAAATTCGATTTAAAAGCCCTCTCGTGTGTAAAAACACCATAATACATAAACACAGTGTCATAGACCAAACACAGAGAACTGTGTGCATTAATAATAAGGACAGACCGACTGTTACTAAATGGATGTGCTGTCATTCTCTTTGTGACATGTTTCCAAAGGCCCCAGAGAAAGACATTGAAGGATGTGGGTAGCAAAACGACCAGTTTCCCAGGATCTTGAAAGACAATATGACTTTTGAGAAAAAACAATTCCACGTACTGTACATACTTGTATAATGTGTATATTTACATGCAGCTACAGAGGAAGAACACAAGAAAAATGCTATACTTAAATATTTATGTTTTTTTTGGTTTCTGGAATGAAACAAAATACTTTTCTCTCAAGAGACAGAAATTAAATCTGTGTTTCTGCCTAAGTATGCCTTGCAACAACATCAAAACAAAACGTTATTATTAGTAAAGTATTCATGTAATATCTCTATTGCAAGCTTTTTAAATTGTCTATGTTGATGGTTTGCATGGTAAGAGTGTAAAGCTGGGAAATTGTTATTGTTAAGTATGCAGTTATTGTTGTTTGATGTACAGTATTTACCACTAAGCCTTCAAGCATAATTTGATAATAGCATAAAAAGAACAGTGGGTCTCATTCACTAAAAATTACATAAGGAATTCACCAAGGAGGAGTCATTGTTGGCCCTGGAACAGCAAAAAAACAACCAAATCTACATGCAAGGCAAGGCAAGGCAAGGCAAGGCAAGGCAAGGCAAAGCAAAGCTGGAATAAGCAGGAACAAGAAAAGCAGCACTGGGACTGACACAAACATGGCATGACGAACCGGCACTGGACAGCGAATACTGGGGACTTAAGAGGGGAACACTAACGAGAGAAAATGACATAGGGCAGGTGAGGGGAATGAAACACTAAGGGGGAGACCAACCAATCATCAGATTATTAAAATACATAGTCCTTCTTTCTAAGGTCTCTGCGAGTTCGTTTTATCTTTAATTTAGAAAAACATGGCATGCACATCAACTTGAAATGGGTGCTCAAGCTAAAACGAATCAAATGAAGAATGTCTACAAAGTTGGCACACCAAAGCTCCAAAAATCTCAACAAATCTTTTAATCGACTTTCACAAAGCATGTGACATTTCGCATTTTGTGTGCTCTTTGAATGGCTGACCCCTGATGAAGAGCATGCCTGCTCTAAACGTCTAGGACTTCATGAAAGTCGATTAAAAGATTTTTGGAGCTTTTGTGTGCCGACTTTGTATATGTTCTTCATTTGATTAGTTGTAATTTTTCAATCTGTATGATAATGAAAATAATTGTGTGGGTTAAATATGCTACATAAAAGTGTGTACAGTTAGTGAATGAGACTCAATAACATAATACTACAAACATAAAACTACATCCGTCTCCCCATAAACCGTCTTATCCAGCACAAAATGTGCATTAATCGTTTATATTGTGTAAACTAGTATTCAGATATAATATACCAGAATTTACTGTAGTAATAAGCTTGTGAACTATTATATCCTGTATGCACTCTTGTCTAAGGCTGATATCTCAATTGTTTTGATTACAATAATTGCTAGGACTGTAAAAATACACTTTATTATCAAGTCAGTTTGATCCATCAACTTCATCTTCCAATTTTCTTTTATTTTTATATTGTGTTCACTTCTCTCAGGTTCGGCTCAAATACATAATAACCTTCTTACTCGATGGGCTCATGATGGTTATAACGGAATGTGCCTTCAATATGTTTTGTTCTATCAAAATGACCTGGAGGTTGTCTGATCTCGCCTCTCATTCACTCAGTGAAACATCAACTGCTCAGGTGCTCAGCTTTGTTTGCTCTCAACAAAGAATCAATGACAATCTCTCTGTAAATGCCTCATTCTTCCAACAAAAAAGAAAACAGCTTAAAAGCCTCATTCCTTACAAAATAATTAGCTCTTCAGCACTTCACCGAAATAGACAATTATAAGTATTGCTGTACACCAAACATCTTATCTTGTTAAGCCCATGCTGCCAATTATAAGACAATAACAAATGCAGTCTTGAAGGCTTGTTTTCACAACGTTCTCAAAGTATTGACAGTTTGACTTAAAGATGTGAGTCAACTGTAGCACACTGCACTGTGAAAACTATGTAACTGTGTAATTGTTCAATTTGCTTGCATGTATAATTAAACATGTATAACCAAAGCCCATTACTGTGTCTGTTTTACCTTTCAATTTGATTTAGCAATTTACAACCATTCAAATGCAAATAGGATTATGTCAAGTGATTATTGTTTCAACAATCAAGTATTGCGGATATTATGTCTTTATGATAAACTGCATTGGGGTTGTAAAAGATGAACTTGGTATGGTGGCCAAAACAATAAACAAAATTCTTCCAATGATGAAAACACGTATAAATGTTCACCAGATTTCATGACATTTGGTGAAAATGTTACATTATGAACATTTTTTTACAATAATAGTGTCATACTACACTATTATTATATTTCATGCAGTTATGAGTACAAATGTCACGGTATTGGCAGAAGAACCCAATTGCAGAAAGCCAAGGTGCAATTTTATTAAATAAAAAAAAACCACATTATGGGCAAAGCTAAACAAAACAGTAACTCAAACAAACACTTCCCACGAGGGGGCAAATTTATACATTTTAAATAAATAAATGGTAAATCCATGAACAGTGCAGGGCAGGGCAGGGCAGGGGCAAGGCAAGGCAAGGCAAGGCAAGGCAAGGCAAGGCAAGGCAGGGCAAGGCAAGATCGGCTGGAATAAGCAGGAACAAGCAAAGCAGCACAGGGACTGACACAAACATGGTTTGACCAACCATGGGGGTGGTGTTGCTGCACTTTACAATAACTTTTTTACCACTTCCCATTATTATTTTGAATTCATGTTTTTTTATGTAACAACACCTAATGCTATGGATAATTTTTTTAAAATCTATTCTGGCTATTGTATATAGCCCTCCAGGGCACCACACAGATTTTATCAAAGAATTTGGTGGGTTCTTATCAGAACTAGTACAGGCTGCAAGACAGTCCTTTTCGTTGGTGACTTTAACATCTCTATAGATAAAGATACAGATGCTTTAAGAATGGCTTTCAAAGACACTCTAAACTCCATGGGCATCAGACAGCATGTTTCAGGACCCACTCACCTTAGTAATTACACTTTTGATTTTGGATCATTATCTGGTATCCTGCTTGCTTCACTGGCCTATGGCTGCAAATCAAACTCCTTGTTACAAATATGGTAGAACAATAACTTCAACTATCACGTTTCTCATTAATCTGTACCTGAAGTGTCTCAATTCCCCAGCATGAATGATAATCATGACATTTTGGCTCCACCTTCTCAGAAACGCTAGACACAGTTGCTCCTCTGTGCTTAAAGAAGATTAAAGACGGCAGCCTTACACCTTGGTATAATATACACACTCAGGCTCTAAAGAAAGCAGCCCGAAAAATGGGCATATAATTAGCTCACGGGTCATTATGTGTGCCTTTGATAATAGGGCTTCATATTCTACGTCTACAGAAAGGCTGCTCTTTGTTGCTCCATTAGGGGGTGGACACCCTTACTGCCATGGAAATAATCAAATCAAAATGCCACGATATGAATCAAATATCACAAATATTATATTATTTAATTATATAATCAACACACAAATTATGAATGCTTTACCAATGAAGTCAGGCCTTATTGATCAATTTGATCAACCATTTTCATTTCAGGCTTAAAGAGGTATTGAAGTGAGCCCGTTTCTGCTTTTAATCATTTTCACTTCAGCCTCAACTTCTAAAAATTATCCAGCTGGAACATTTTGAGGAAGTCAATGCTTCAATCTTCTGATTCTTCTCTAAACAGAGCTTCAGTCTCAGAGCTCTATTACTGAAATTGCGCATTGCAGTCAATTTGTCATCATGCATTAGCTTTCATGGTTTGCGTTATACCGTACACATTTCCAACAGACACACTTCTTTGGATGGTAATAAAAGGTGATACAATTTTTATAGAAATCCAACTTCTGTGGTTTTGAGGAACGCTCTCCTGAGAGCACAATCATGAGTTAAGTCAAAATAATAAAAACGAGTAAGTAGCAGCCTTTCTTTTCTCTTTACCCTCTGTATAAGTGTCTTCTCCCCGTGGACTTTTCCTTTGATCCTTCTTGCAGCGTTCGAGCCATCATCGCTAATACTTGTGGGCGTAACGACCACAAAGCCCTTTTTGAAAGCTTTCCAATGACCTGAAATATGAAGTGATCCTATTGATCACACATTGTCAACATTATTTATGCGAGTTGAATGCTCATATGCTAATGTAATAAAGCAACAAACCAAATGTCAACCCTTTGTGTTTGTTGAGTTTAAGGTATTAAGTGTCTGCATCATTAACATTTTATGAGTACTTCAAGACAAGGTCACAGAACAGAAAAAATAAAAGCATTATTTTAGCCACTTTGTGATTCCCATATTAGCCATGAAGACATAACATGGGACATTGCTGGGACGTGGTGATTGCCTCCTGAAGACGTAAATGGAACGGACCATATTTCTGTGACGTGACCAGTAGGTCCCAACGACCAAACAGTTAAAATCCTTTTTATAATGTTATTTAAAGTCTGCCTGAAACGGAATTAGCGATTGTTTTTCGATTGTTTCATCCGTAACGTGACATATATCTGTGTGTAACAACTTAAGAAAGGAGGGAAAAAATGTAGGGCGAGACTTGATTTCCTTTATCTTGTACTGATTGGATCGTTAAAAGTTGGGTGCTGGCAACAAAATGGAGTCAGATTTGTAATCCAGTTTGCAATCTGTCAGTCATTGCAGCCCCGCCCTCGTGCCATTTCTCATGACCAGAAGTGAAGAGAGGTCGTTTCAAGGGGGGGTTTAACGTTTTTGATTAAAGATTACAAGATTGCAAATTAATTTTAAAATGATGATGTGCACGGATACATAATTTATAATGAATGCTGCAACACTGTGTAAATCAATTTGAATTGACATTTTTAATTTCATGCAGACTTTAAACACATCGTCCCTCACATGGAAGATTACGGGCTGATTTAATTTGTGCATTACATATTCTATTTTATGCATAGTTTAAATAATTGTCTAGTTAAACAAACGATTAATAATTCTTAACACAGCACCAGACTTTATGACATAAATAACCAAAGACTTCAACACAATATAGAGGATTCAGAGCAGATATTTATTGACAGAGATGAATAAACATTATCTTTTTAAGCTTAACATTATATTCTTGTCCCATAAGTTTAGCGGGATCTCCGTTTTTTTAAGATACAACCACTAAAAAGCTTCTTCAGTCACACTCACAAACATCAAGATCCGTTCATTTAAACGCGCCAAATAGATCGGAAATCACTAAAATATGTGTTTACCATCACACCTGTAAGGTATAAAGTAAAGAAACACTATTAATAAATCGCTAAAGTAATATGTCGTGCAGTGAGGTAAAACGAAATGACAGTTAATGTTTAAAATCTTTTGCAGAACAGAGAACGCACGTGCTTGGACAAGGGAGCGCATTAAATAAATAGAAACACAGTTAAAAAGTCTTATCAAAGTTGAATTGTGAGTCACAGAGAAAGATTTCTATACCACACTGAAGTTTTTAAAGACACTAGGCTGAAGCAGTGGAAAGAACAAGAATGAATCGATGTTTCACAAATGCATCAAGGACTAAAACAGATGCAGTCTGCTTTACTCCTTTAGACACACAGGTAAAAACAAGATCTTAATAGAAGGCTGAATATTGTAAGCACTACAGCTGTGTCAATTGTACCTCTTTCTCTATTAGTGAGATCACTAAGAAGTCTTAAGACAGCTAGCAAGAGATGCAGCGTGGAAACCGAGCAAGGTCTTGTTGCCCATGGCGACATTTATCAATGCATTAATGAGTCGGAGGTGTATTTCTACGTGATGTTTACAGGGCCGTGGAACTGCAGAATAGCATTCATGTTCTCTTTTTTAAAGGTGCCCTTACACTTTCTTTCATTTGTGTCAGTGGCAAACACCAGAGGGAGATCTGTACTCATACACAAAAGAACTGTAGGAGCCGTTCAGTGAGAGGGATAAAATGGCAGTATGAACAAAGCAAATTCGCTCAGATCTTGTAGTTGCCATGGCTCCTGGAAACTTTCATATCGTAGACGTGGTAGACAAAACTACTATAAGATGTCATGTTGTGACACTACAGCAACATGAAGATCATGTTTTTCACGTCCCTGGCATTCATTAAATGTATAGGACCCTCAATACATTGTGAGTTGCTTTGAATCGAGCATCTGCCAGATGCTAACATCTACTGTTAGTACAGGTGAAGATCGGCGGCACTCAGGTTTTGTTACTTGTCTTTCACAGCACACAATTAACCTGAAATCTTTTGATATACGACACATATTATTTATGTCGAAATTAATAGTGGCCCAGTCTTAAAGTTTCTAAGACTCGGTTAATTGAATTTCATATGATGCCGTCTTCCGTTTAGTTTGATATCTGTGGTGGTGTTATGTACAGTAGAAGGACCTGGATTAACCCGAGGCGACGAATCCAAATGTTATATGGCACATGAACTGTTCGTAATAGAGTGACCATACGTGCCATTTTTCTGGGACATGTTCTGCCAGGGATTTAAAATGGTACTACATAAAAATATATACTTTAATTTAAAGTGCGACACAGCACCATATATTTAAAGGTAGGTGTTCTAAGATGTTGTTTGGCTGATAAAGACAACCATGAAAGAACAGTGGCGCACTTCTTGCATCATGATGCGATTATAATTCATCATTTTAACACGTTATAAATGCACGTGTAACAGAGACCATAGTGTCAGCAGTGCATGTAAACCTCACTCCCCGACTTCAAGGGGTGCAGTAGCGACTTACGCTAGTGTCCGCATTGCCTCCTTGAGCGCCTGCTTCCTTGACTCCCAGCCAGACGAGTCCCCTTATGACATTTTGCTGGGGGATTAATTACTAAGATTACTAAAGAATCTAATCCTTACACCAAATGTTAGTGGGGAACAGGGGAGTCATAATTTGCCAGGAATCGGCACAACACCGGTTCAAATCTGGTTAATGTTACACATGTCAGCACAGCTAGAATATTAGTTTTGCTGAACACAAAACATTTATGCTAAACCTTTATACAAAAGGTATAAAAATATGCTACTATAAGTAGGAAACATACTGTACAGAATTGCAATACAGAGGTACGAATTATAAATTGAAATTAAATGTCAGCCACTTATGTTTACAAACTATATTTAAATGGCTTATTTAGAACCACTTTACTGGTAACACTGATGCTGCATGCTGGTTTTACTGGTTTCAAAGTGTGTTTACTGGCACTAGCCAATGCCATTTATTTAAGAAAATCCAAAACAATACAACAGCAATACAACTTTTATCTGTGTCTGTAAGGCATTTGCGCTGAGGGCGACAAAATGTTAAAATAACTTTCTGATAAACCTTTATCTAAATAACAAAATATTCGTTTTATGAGCTCTAATTTTCAAATTCCGTGTTATTGAGAAAACCATTTGTTTCATATTCATGTTTATCACAAATCACGTTATCATAAAATGAATATCTTTTTTAAATATGCTTTTAAAAATGTCATTTTCAGATATTTGTATTTATTCATTTTGAATTGGAGGGGCCCAAATTAAAATCTTGCTGGGAAGCATTAATTATATAAAACGACAAGGATACTTTTTGTGCGCAAACAAACAAAAACACTGTCTATATTCCAAACTTCTGTGTTAGTTTCCAACACACATTCATCAGAGCACCATGACGCAATGACAGTGCGTCCGGGGTCAGCAGCAAACGATTCAAGCACAGCAGTACCCACACATGCATTTACATTTATGCATTTGGCAGATGCTTTTATCCAAAGTGACTTACATCGCATTATCCTATACATTTATACATAGTTATGTGCAATCTCCTGGGATTGACCCCAGAACCTTGTGTTGTTAATGCAATGCTCTTACCACTGGGCTACAGGAAAGCTATTGTTGCATGCATCATGCAGTGTTGAGCCCAGATGCACTTTGAACACTGTGTCCCATCACACTAAACTTGAGTTGGTCATTATAGAAATGAGATGTTGGGTCTGTGTCTTGTCAGTAAATCACCTGCGGAAATGCTCACTTCCATCTGAGCTTTTTTGCTTTCAGGCTTTGTTTGGTAAATCTGGCCACAAGAATTTTGTCCCATGCGTTTGTATTAGTCAAGTCAAGTCAGCTTTTCCTATATAGCGCTTTTACAATTTTCATTGTTACAAAGCAGCTGTACAAGAAAACATTGACTATAAGCAAAACATAAAAGGTTATGCAAGTCAAAACACAGGTCAAATATCAGACACACTATAAATTCCTATATGCAGTGTTCATTAAATAAAACTATACAATTCTAGCAGCCCCCCCGGCCAGGCAAACAGTGTAAAACAGTATGCAAACGGTGGCGAGGAACCCAAAACTCCATTGGAGGAGAAAAAAACCTCAGAGGGAAACCAGGCCTAACCAGGGGATTCCAGTTCCCCTCTGGCAAAAGCTGCAGTTATGTGTAATCCTATAGATTTGGATGGGTAACTGTATAGCTACGGGATGAAAGCTAAGCAAAAAGGCTTTTGCTGCCGAGCTCAAGAGCAACAATCAGAGGAAATGCCCATGATGGGATTTAATGCCGGTACTTCCTGTTCATGTGGTGCTCTCAACACTGACTCATTATCTGTACCCGAAACCTAAAGCTTTATAAGCCCGCATCTTATTTAGTTAGGGCCATTTATCCATTATTCACTGTCTCCATGCTGTTCTGACAATGTCTCCTCCAAGCCCAATTAACCAAAACACAGTTCCAATACATCACTGTATCCCACAGACTCTCCTCTCGCACACTATCCTGCCACGGTCTGCAGCTCAGCAGAACCGTCACAGCCGCGCGGCCAGGGAAAACAAAGTTAATTAGCCCTTCTGTCGACAAGAGAAGTTTTGGCACAGCTAGCCTGGGAAAACCACGAAATGAATGGAAGAAAACTGATAAAACAGCTAGAGGCGTCTTTTAGCTGAGGAACTTTACATTGGATTTTGATAGCTGTGCTGACTCACATCTGTAAAATGGACCATTGTGCCATTTTACTTTGATTCGAACTGCAAAAATATTTTCTGCTTGTTTGTAGAAAATGTTACTTTTTGATAATAGAGTTGAAGAAGTTGGAAATGGTATTAACCGATCTGCTTAAGTCTTAACAAAATTACACACAAAACTACAGTCATTTTACACCTCCATGCACTTTATGGATTTGAGCAATAGTTTCGTTTGTTTCTATTTAGCAAGAACAAAACATCTAGAGACTAAGTTGATAGTTAAATGAAACAACTTAGAGCTATATAAATAGATATAAACCTACAGAGATAAAAAGCAACCTCTAAGAAAAAAAATCCTTTGGGATCTGAGACCCTATCAGCACTGCTGGGAAAAATACCCACGGCATTGCTAAAGAAGTGTTCTCCAATGATTTCAAGACTGCCATGCTCTTTTTATTTTGTATGGATAGAAGCAGATGAAGAATAAAGTATGGGGTGAAAGAAGTGTTTTTAAGGCAAGTATAGAAGATTCATTTGAAATCTTGTTTACTTGGGCGCCTCAAGTGACATGAAGTCCTTTGCCAGTTTTACAAGAACATTGGATGCTCCTCTTTTCATCTTCTGTTTTCCCTCCACCGTTAAGAATTTACTGTGATCTCCTTAAAACCGCTCATATCTTTTATTTGTTAGATCTGTAGCTCGTAATCCTGGTCCTGTGGACCCACAGCACTGCACATTTGTCTCGACAGAATCTGACACATCCACCCGCTTCAGTAATTGAACTCTCTGCTAATGAGCTGAAGGATCGCAGCACTGGGTGAATGCAGCTGCAGAATCACGGGACACACAAGCCACACATAGTTAAGCAACTCTGCTTTCATTCATACCTCCTATTAAAAATTCAGCCCAAACACGTCCTTTCATCATTGCACTGGCCACATATTAAGTTCGGAATAGACTTCAAAATCCTGCTAATAACTTATAAAGCATTGAATGGTCTAGCGCCTCAGTATCTCTGTTAACTATTGTTGTTGTACACATTGCGGTCGCAAAACTCTAGTCTGTCAGTAGTTCCCAGGTAGTCGATCCTCGTTCTTTCCTCTTTTCACTAACCAACCTGGCGAACTATTTCCGATGAATCTCACAGTTTACAGTAATTATTCTCTCTGTAGTTGCAGCAGTGCTATTTTAATATGCCAGAGTAGAACTGGCTCTCCCAGTTGAGTCTGTTTAACAACACACATGCACGTTAACATATTTAAAGAAATATATTCTTTCTGCACGTGTTTGCATTATTGCTAAAGGCTCTCAGTCCTGATAACAATATTTAAAATGATAATTTACCTAAATTAAATGTTCTTGATTTGAGTAATTTGTCAGTGTTTCTGTGTATCCACTGACATCAGTGTACATTGCATAGAGAAAAACATCCCTGTTATGACTTTAACCTCCCTTCCCTGATGGAGGGAACAAAACGTTATGTTGAGAGACTGACTGGGGTTTGATCTTGGGAACCTATCATCTCCGAGTGGAATAAAAAAATTCCAATGGGCTTGGCGAATGGCACACGCATGCCAGTCTCCGCTCCGTACATACCGGTATGAAAGGAAGATAGCGGCGGTCATTCATTCACCCTTTGGGCTGAGGAACCTGAGGGGTATCTAGCGGTCGCTTCAGCGAAGCGTTGTGGCATGAAGACACAACGTCTCGTTCCCTCCATCAGGAAACTGAGGTTACAGTCGTAATGAGACGTTGTGTTGAGAGTCTGACTGGGGATCTATCTCTAAACGCCATGGCGCTGAGCCATTCATACATTTACTTTTTAGGCAGTTGGCAGACGCTTTTATCCAAGATACTTTCATAGCATTATCCTATACATAGGTATCTGCACTCCCCTGGGATTGAACCCACAACCTTGCGTTGTTAATGCAATGCTCTTACCTCTGAGCTACAGGAAAGCTGTATCACAACCTCAAGCAGAGCAACACTTACTTACGCTTGTGCCGCTACCAGTTGTGTGCTAAGGCATCCGATCCAAAGTCGGGAGACCGACTATAGGGGATCTAGCAATAATATATTCTCCACCAAAATCAGATTGAAAGGATTAATTTGATCAATTATATTTATCTGCAGTTTAGCATTGGAAGAAGGTTGAAGTTGAATCAGAGAGAAGAAGAGAGCATGGATTTATGGCAGTATTTGATATTCAGAAGATCAGTAGCCTGAACAAAACAGCTGTTTCTTACTTGTAAAGCACCTTTGTTTAAAGGATTAATGATGTTCTATAGATCCATTTATAAGATGAAGAATGAAACTTGCATATCTTGCCAAACAAAAGAAGGAAAGTGTCCTGATAAAGTTGATCTTAGTGATCTGAGAGAATCAGTTTGATGCAGAGGATCTGTACTTCGGGGTCAGGGTGAAGTCTTATGTAGTGTAGTTCATCCTTTAGAGATCCCAAAAGGGATAAACCCTTGTAGAGGTATTTTTTCTCATCCAATGCAGTTTTGGGTTCCTCGCCACCGTTTGCATACTGTTTTGCACTCACCGGGAGGGGCTGCTAGAATTGTATAGTTTAATTTAATTAACACTGCATATAGGAATTTATAGTCTGTCTGACATTTGACCTGTGTTTTGACTATATATTTTGCTTAGAGTCAATGTTTTCTTGTACAGCTGCTTTGTAACAATTCAAATTTTTAAAAGCGCTATATGAATAAAGCTGACTTGACTGTGTGGCTGGTGATGCGAATGATAATGAGTGTCAGCTGCGCGTTGCCCCTGTCTCACATCTCTCACGAAGGAGCTGCAGAAGCATAAAAGACCGAGCGACAGGAGGGTACGAAAAGAGAGGACCAGGCCTGGACTTTATGTTGTGTTTAAGTGTGTTTATATGGCCGGCAGTCAACAGCGAGGGAACTGCCGGCATTTTACATTCGTTTTGTTTGTTTGTTTGTTTGACGGGAGCACCAGGAGTGATAGGGACGAGAGAGAGGAGAGAGGAAAATAAAAAAAATTGGTCCGGTTCCCCGACACGCTGTTGCTCAGTCCTCAGCCCAGCCCAGAGGCTCTTCCTCAGGGTGCTATGCGCCAACTGGAAGTTGGCGGTGGCTTCTTTGGCTGATGGCAGCTGGCAGGAAGTTTTCCGTTCCCTGCTCCTCCCGTTTTCCTCGGTGGACGACAGCAAGCTCCGGCAAACGGCCCGAACTCCTTCACTCCCTCTTCAAAGGCCGCCACCCCACCTGGGCCTAGGAGTATGGCAGACATGTCTTCGTACCCTGGCGGCTGGCGATGGCTCCAACGGCAACCACCCCCCCTCGACCCAGGCGCACGCCATGAGTTTTCCGTCCCAGCCGATTCCTCTTGATCCGGCACCACCGCCTCGGGCAGCCCGACTCCACAGCACCGCGATGCCCCTCGGCAGCGAGGGGTCTTAAACAGCATGTCCCTCCTTCCTCCCGGGTTTCGGCACCAATGTAATGAGTTCGTAGATACAATGAAGGAAGGAGGCCGGTGGCTTGCGTGTTGGGTGAGGGTGTTATATCTAAGAAATATAACTAGTTATCGTGTGTCTGATTTGTCTCAGGCACTACATAATTCCAGCTTTGGCACTGGTGGAGGTGGTCCGGAAATAAAGCAGAGAGCAGTTTTACATGATAGAAAAAAATGAACCTCTTGTTACTGATTTCCCGGGAGATTAATATGGATTGCTTTGTACTTTTATTGTATGGTAAAGATTATCTTTGACATTTTGATAATAACTCCTTTTTATATGAGAAAACAATTGCAAGATGATGATAGATATTTCTGTTAAATAGTTTTTATCTACAGAGAATGGGACTCATTTGAATTGAATGGCTGATTTAATGCAATACATGCTAAGCAAATGGTTTGAATAAGCATAATGATTATGTTATGCAGTATAGTTTATGATATCTTGCAGTATCTGTGTGGTGTAAAGTATCTGACTGGCAGTAAGGTCACAGCTCTTCACATTTCACTGCGGCTGCAGGTGATCATATGATGTGAGCTCCAGCACACTCTCACTGAGACATTACGCTCACCAATCCTGTTTCAATGAGCTGGATTAGGAGATGTAAATCCTGAAGGAGGCATTTTTTTCACTCTTCAACATACAGCAAAAGTACAGTGCTTTATTCCCTCGAAAATTTTCCATTTTCTGTCACCCCATACTGACCCTTTGAATGGGTCGCATGTTGTTACGATTTTAAAACCTTTATTACAATGCATTTGCTTTTGTTGAGAGTAATACAAACACCTGTATGATTTCGTTTTTTATTTGTTATTACCTTATTTGAGGATATCAAAGCACTCGGCAACCAAATAAAGACTGCAAAAAGGATTTCAAATGTGTTCAGTAACCTGTGGTTGCAAAGCCTCTTTCATTTTTAGCAAACAGCAAAAATAAAAGAACCTCGAAATGTATTCTCCCCTGTGTGGAAGCTCTATTCCATCTCAAGAAATTAATAGAAAGTTTAGAAAAAGGTATGAAAGGTGTCATTACAGTGCTGCCCTCAAAGCAATGTGAAAAGCGCAGGTAGCTGGTTACTTGTGGGCTATGAGGACTAACAGCATACAGTATGAGATTAAATGCTCAGCTCAAAAGCAAAGTGGTGGAGATCTACACTCACAACTGGTGATGAAAACCAACATGTTCAACAACGATGAGATTTAAAGAGAAACGAAAGATGCAAACTACATCTATTTTCTTTTGCAAGTACACATCAGCGCCCAGATTCACAAAGCATTTTCCCCCATAACATCTGTCATTTATTTGTGGAGTGTCTAACTTTTGTTGATTTCTCCAAGCACCGACATGTGTGGTGGCTTTAACAACCAGATCCATTTACACCTGCCGAGCTGGTCTGAAATGCGTCTCAAACAATCCTAAAGTTGTTTGCACTATCGGATGGCAATCTATCTTGAATTAATTTTACGTGAGGGCTTTTCGCAATTGGATAGCTAGCCGATCAGAGAAAATTCTTGAAATAGCCCTTACATGTATGTTTTACGCTATATATCTTCAGTATTCAGGCATTGTCTTTTTAAGACGATATTGTTAAAATAGAATTAATAAATTAACAATATTGTTAACTTGAGGTTCTAATAAGGGAGGACTTAAATTCCTATAGATGGTTTCATCAGACACACGCACCTGCTTCAAAGTTAACTTCAGGTCTGCGTTTTTTTATTGGTCTGTATAACATAACAATTCATAATATGTTTAATTCATATAAATAAAATATTTGAGTTAATAAAATAATCTACTTTGCTGGGACTACCAGAAGTTACGTTTGGGCCAGATAATATTTGTTTCTGTTGAAACAAAGATTTTAAGAGTATGGGCCCAGTCGCTGTCATGATTCTCGAGTGGTGAGACACGGAGAGAGGACCCAGGTGCAGACAGCGGGTAAGGGGTTAACAAATAATTTAATAAATAATAAAACAAAGACCCACGAGGGGGTAACAGAACAAAACATGGATACATAACATGACAGGACTAAGACTAACTACACTGAAACAAAACTTAAATTAACTCTTTGACATAAACTACACATGACTAAACTAACATAACACAGGAACTCACCACACAAACCACAATGAACCAGCACAAGACAGAAGACACAAGGGCATTAAATAAGGGAGCAAATCAAGAGGGAAACAGGTGTAGGCATTAATCAATAACGAGGTAACAAGAGGATGGGAACAATGACGAGACCGGAGAGAGTATGGAAGGCCATAAGAACAATAATTGTCTCTCTCCACATTTAACATGAGGTTCTGTCATGATCCTGCCACTAAACCAAGAGAAACATGACATGTAGCAGAATCATGACATAAGCCTCTCCTAAAGGAGCAGCAACCTGATGCTCCTCAAGGCACAAACAAGACAAGACAGACTGTGACAATGGCAACATAATACAACATGACAATACAATAAATCAAAACGGGCAAGCACAAGAGTCCAAGGGAAGGGGCACACAAGAGTCCAAAGGGAAGTCCAAACAAGGGCTGACACGGACACGATAGCCGGCATGACAGGTACCAGACACAAACAGGATAGCCGGCAGACACGGAACAGGCATGCACCGGGCTGGAATGGCCGCATGCACCGGGCTGGAAATGCCCGGCTCCGCCGGGCGGGAATGCCCGGCTCCACCAGACGGGAATGCCCGGCTCCACCAGACGGGAATGCCCGGCTGCACCGACCTGGAATGCCCGGCTGCACCGACCTGGAATGCCTGGCTGGGGATCGGTTGCAGGCAACAGGATTCCGGCAGCTTCAACCCTGGAGGGAAGACCGGCGGTCTCAACCCTGGAAGGCAGTCCGGCGGTCTCGGCCCTGAGCGGAAATCCGGCAGTCTCAACCCTGGTAGGGAGTCCGGCGGCCCTGACTCAGGAGGGAGTCCGGCGTTCTCGACCTTGGAAGGGAGTCCGGCAGCCTCTAACCCTGGAGGGGAATCCGGCAGCCTCAACTGCTGCCAAAACGATCCCTCTGTCTGCTGGGTCCGATTATGGCTGGTTCATTCTGTCATGATTCTCGAGTGGTGAGACACGGAGAGAGGACCCAGGTGCAGACAGCGGGTAAGGGGTTAACAAATAATTTAATAAATAATAAAACAAAGACCCACGAGGGGGTAACAGAACAAAACATGGATACATAACATGACAGGACTAAGACTAACTACACTGAAACAAAACTTAAATTAACTCTTTGACATAAACTACACATGACTAAACTAACATAACACAGGAACTCACCACACAAACCACAATGAACCAGCACAAGACAGAAGACACAAGGGCATTAAATAAGGGAGCAAATCAAGAGGGAAACAGGTGTAGGCATTAATCAATAACGAGGTAACAAGAGGATGGGAACAATGACGAGACCGGAGAGAGTATGGAAGGCCATAAGAACAATAATTGTCTCTCTCCACATTTAACATGAGGTTCTGTCATGATCCTGCCACTAAACCAAGAGAAACATGACATGATGTAGCAGAATCATGACAGTCGCATATTTCCTATAATTTTTATAATATCTTTTCTATATGCAAGCACTGGCATTTAAAAAAGACAAATATCTAATTTATAGTCAGATAAAGATAACATTGTCAGGAGACATTCAGGCTATTCTTTGTCTCATCTTCTGATTATCAGTAAAATGTTCTGTTTCTATAAGGTTAATGCTTGTATTTCCGTCATTCAAGATGACATACTATACGGTTCTTTAATAGAAACTATTATTTTTCTTTGCACATCACTGCCTTGCTTTGCATGCCATAACTGCATTTAAATACATACAGGAAATCAAAAGTGAGTCATATTAGTCAACGTGCACAGAGAAACTAATCGGATTGCCTGCAAATCTGTCATGCTCTCTAAAGAAACATCGTCCGGATCTGTTATTGCTTAATAAGTTTCTGTCAGAGATACCAAAAGTTTGTATAGCTCTTACATCAGCAGTTAAGAAGTTTCTTTCTATGCTGTATCTGCAGGACTGGGTGTTGCACCTAACAAAGCACTTTCAGCAATCGGGTTTTTGTGCCAAGACTGGACAGCTTCCAATGGTTTTCATGAACAGTTCAGAGAAGGTGAACTGTAGCTTTTACTAGCAAGATTTAGAAGTAAAACTGTTTTATGATAGTTTTTAATATTTCAGACAGCGCCTGCATATAAATGGATGCTGTAGGCTGTCACAATTAATTGTCACGGAAATGTTCTAGAATGATTACAGCGATGATGATCAACTTTCAATCTAATTTCAAAGCACTGAAATCGTTAGAAATTATGAAAAAGAATCAACATCGAAGAACAGCATTGTGTGGTTTAGGACATGATGTACCGACAAACACGGTTCTATTATAAAATGATGGACAAACACATGCAATTGCATCCCATCAAAAAAGTCCTGTCATACTTCATTTAGAAAAATCGTGATGATGTTAAGCACCGCAGTGCATAATACATAGAAAAGCAACAATTGTATGTGCCTTCTGAACAGAATGGTCGATTAATAGATCTTGTCATTGTGATATTGATCTTACTTCCAGCACTTAAAGAAATGATTTCTATATTACATTTTCTAAAGCAAACAGTTCTGGTTATAAAGAACAGAACAAATCTACCCGCCTACATGACTGACATACTGTATATCATAAATCTATTGTTCAAGATATCTCGAGAATGTGAGCGTACGAGTAACACAGGTAGCTAAGGTTATGAATACTAACACCCAAACACTCATTTAAATGCTAATTCAGGAAGCACTGAGTTGACACCATTACCAAGAGCGAGATGAGACAGAAAGTTAAAATATATAAAGTAGTCCAACATAACTGTATACATTAAGTGTTATATCAGCATTGTGATATGCAGAAAATGATGCTGTTACTACAGAGCAAACCTAAATTTGACAGCCTCATTTTGAATGTAGTATGTGTGTAATCTCTTGAAGACTTTAGAGAGCCAGGTCGTGGACAAGGTTGCTGCAACCTTGCTCAGAAAACCCCCCAGCATATTAATTGTGTTTTCACTCAGGGTTTGTGGAGCACATGACTGATTTGAAGTTTGGTGACTGTTTAACCGCTGACTTCTGCTGTCTCCACTTTCTATATCTGTGAACAAAATTGGAGTCTCGACCAGACAGTTATATTCTTGTGAATTTAGACTGACCATCTGGCGTTCCGAGCGGTTTCCCGGTGGGCCGCTAACGTATGATCCCGGAACGGAGGCTTGGGCCGCTCAGGCGGATGTATTATAATTGCGAAAGCACCATGCACCTCAAGCACATCCCCCCGGTCGACAGACCCGACCACACACAAACACCCCACCACCCCCTCGACCCCCAACCCCCCCCCCCCCCCGATTTGTCTGCCCAGTTCAACGTTTGAGTTACTGTCATGAATTAAACATATCTCTCTTACTAAGCAACACAAGCTGTTACATTTCCACTGGACTGATGATTTTCACCTGAAATCCAGACTCAGTTGAAGCAAGGACCTGAGCAAGAATGTAAAGAGGCTGGGAGGTGGGCTCTTCTGGTTTCCGCAAATCAGTGCCCTAGCAACCACCAAGAACTCCACAAACTGCATAACAACATTCTTCTAGACCACTCAGAACACCAAAGCAATCGAATAGAAATACAATTGATAACCACTTACGCAAAGTTTTCCACTTTCCCTGTTTGCATCACTGAACAGAGCAAGATAACCGTCAAACGCATTTGCAACAGACGACTAACATTTCACCAAATGGGTCTTTTAACACGCAATGCAATTATAGCAGAACCCCAGAATAACTAGAATCGGTTTATTCTCCGCAGTGCTTTTGAAAATCAGCCCTCTATAGTGTATTGATCTCATGACATAAAAAAACAATGTACCACCAAGAGCGTTGCCCTGTTTAATTGCCTTTTATTTCTTTTTCTGGCTCAGACGAATAAACAAACTCTTTTACAACAAAAGATTTAGGGAGGGGTCAACAAATGCATTTAATTTATGTGAAAACAAAACCGATTCCGTATCAAAGCTACTCCTGGTTTTCCGCCCCCGTTGATTTCTACAGAAGGAGGTTAAGGAGGCATTATTTAGTCGTAGTGGGACTCCAAGGTGTCTGTCTTCGGGAAATTTGAGTTATATGAATGAATGAGTTAATGAGAAATTAACATAGCGATTTATTGTGTATTGCTGTACACCCAAAACACTTTACAACAAGGGGGGTCTCTCCTCAACCACCACCAGTGTGCAGCGTCCACTTGGATGATGCGACGGCAGCGACAGTACAGCATTGACAGCGCGCTCACCCCACACCAGCTATAGGTTGAGGGGAGAGAGAGATTATTAGGAGCCCATGATTGACAAGGGCCAGTGGAGAGAATCTGGCTAGGACACGGGGGTTACACCCCCAGTATTTACGAGAAGTGCCATGGGATCTTTTAATGACCACAGGGAGTCAGGACATTGGTTTAACGTCTCATCCGAAGGACGATGCTCATTACAGTATAGTGTCCCCATCACTATTCTGGGGCATTTGGACCCATACAGAACACAGGGTGGGCACACCCTGCTGGTCTCACTAACACCTCTTCCAGTAGCAACCTAGCTTTCCCAGGAGATAATCTAGGCCCTGTCCCAGGAGCCTTTAGCTGACCCTCATTAAGCCTCTTATCATGAAACCACACCCCAGTGAACAAGGAAGCTATAGACCGAAATCAAATCTCCCCTACAATACTAGAAAAAGTAGTTTCCTCTCAGTTGTGGTCTTTCTTACATAATAATGACATACAGCAAAGACCGACTACTTGTCACATTAATGCAAAATTTACAATAGTCAGTATTTAACGCTAAACTTACTGTACGTCACATGACAGCAGTTGGAAGTTACAGCTGCACTCTAAACGTCCATTATGCCATTACTATTTGCCATTATTATCACATTCCTCTGTTATTTGATATCGGTCACAAAATAAGACAAAATTTGACCTAAACAGTTCAGGAAATTAAATTAACTGAATCCCAACTAATAAGCTCTCCCTTTTATTCATAAACATTTCTCAGTCATTTTCATTTAAAGTCACTGAGTGCAGATGTGATACCTCAGAGGGGACCTGGCACTCCCGACTCAGACCGGTTTCTCTCAAGGTTTTTTTCTCCATTTATTAATCATTGGAGTTTGGTTTCCTCGCCACAGGGCCGTGTTGGCTTGCCCACCTGGAGACTACATTCATTACATATTATTTATTAGAATGATCTTGCTTGTTCTATAAACACCACATACTGTGCAGTGTTTTACCTTTTCTGTTTTTCATATTTTGTTTCCTGCAAAGCTGCATCGGAACAATGCACATTGTGAAGGCTCTATATAAATAAATTGAATTGAATAGGTCTCTCATCCAGATACTGATACACAGTAAAATCGCCAGTGTTAAAACATTTCTAATTAACACTCACAGTGTATATATATTCCACACTCTCAAATGTGGATTATATATACACTGTGAGAGTTAATTTGACCTGTTTTAAAACTGTGTTCAAGTGTTGCTTGTCCATGCAGAGAAATCACACAATCATTGATCAGCACATGTGTGCCAGGGTGTTGCTGTGTGGTTGCCAAGATGTTCATGTTGCTAACTGATTTATAACACTTTGGTAGATTGGTTGCTATGGCTTTGGCATGTGGTTGTTCCATGTGCATAGGCTGTATGTACAGCATACCTTCAGACAGAAGTTAAGTTCAAATGAAAGTAAATTTGAACATTTTCTTTGTAAACGCACATCACACAGTTTTTTTGTCTTTGTAATCTTTTATCGAGCTCTAGGGAAATACTTCTGCTCTAAATTGGCAATCCTTCTCACGTAAATTTGACAGCTAAGGTAGAACATCTGTCAAGCTCGTCAATCGATCAACCAAAGAGGTGGTTTTTGGTTTCAGTTTCTTTGTCTCAGTTGCCATGTTTTAATGCAGCACGTGCAGTGTGCATGGGATTGGTTAGATATATTAAAATGACTGCATAAAGTTGAAAGTGCACTTTACAGGTGTTGTGCATGTGGAACGGCAAGAGTTCTGTAACAAATCGCTTGTGCCATCTACTGGTGCCTCTTCGTTTTTCAGTTTGAATTAAATCAACTGCTGCCAGATATTTACAAATACAGAAGACATACATTTACATATGGGTTTACAAAATAATAATTACTCAATTTAACAGTATCACAAACTGTGTTTATTTCTCTTACAAAATAATACAAACATACAATGCTACGATCAATAAATGAAGTTCGACAAGATGAAACAGTGACATTTATTTCCTCATGAAAGATATTTCCTGAGCCCCCACAATTAGGGGTGAATATACCGGGGGGATGTTGACAAGGAAATGCCTTAGCTGTGGTTTAAGTGCCTGTCTCTGTGGGTTCAGTTCAAGAGAGGTAAAATAAACATACAGCCGTAGAAAATCCAAAGGCTACTTCTTCAGGAACTGTTGGTCTGCTCATCTAAGCATCAGACCCATCTGAAAAGTCTGCAGAACGTCAATTCATTCCGCAGTAGTTCTAAAAGCCATTTCTTTAATAATCATGGTATGTTAGTTTTCAGATAAAAATCCTCAGAAACGTAGACGTTATTTTTGCTTAGTTTTCAGCATGGTCAGCACAAATCATCCACGTTCTGTCGGTGTCCAATCTCCCCCTGGCGGCCCTTTCGCTCGACTTCATGATGTCCAACAGATGGTAGGAACATTTGGCTCTTAAGGAGCAGACCGGACACGTACATGAGAGGAGCCTACACACCATAAAGCGCTGTATTTCGTCAGTGATGATGGGTTCTCTTCGGGCTCGCATTTTCATCTGTTTTTGGATAACTTTACCCTTTTGTGTTACCGAAAAAGCCAAAGAGCGGAGCTACCGACAACGAGACACAGGGTCTACAGACCAGGTGAGGAAGAGATTTATCAGGTTTGATTTACTCAGAGCGAACTGTGACAGCTCGTAATGCGTTATAACCTATTGCTTTCCAGCCTGCGGCTCTAGTATGGAAAGTTCCTGCTATGTAAAGTAAATGGGGACCATTCTTGGGCGAACTATTCATTGAACACAATAATTAAATAAGACTATTTAACATGATCTTATGGCTATTTGTTGAATGTATTTTTTACAAAATCAGAACTCTCAAAATGCCGTGTAGGAACTTCTCAATGAACTTCTCAAAGTGATGGCTTAAGTGACCAGGAGGGGGGAGAAAGTGTAATAGTGTGTTCACACCAAACGCGAATGAAGCGTTAAGCGCGAGTGATTTACATATTAAGTCAATGCAAAGACGCGATGACCTACTTGCGGTGCGATTCGCGCGATCGAGGCGGCACGAATGGCGCGAATTGAAAAATCTGAACTTTGGCGAAAATTTGCGCAGCGTTAACCAATCAGGAGCTTGCTCTAGTAGGGCCGGAAACGAGTGGCAGAAGCCCCTCCCATGACGCGAATTTCACGTTTTTATAATGGCTTAGAATTCAGCTCAACCAAGAACCAGAACTGACCGTTTTAGTACATAAATAATACTGTAATGTATATTGAGTTCTGTGTGGCAAGCGATGATCAGTAAATCACAATCCACCTTTTATTGTCAAGAGTTTTACGCGATGAGTTTTATTTGGCAGATTAGGGAAAGCTGTTGCTGTTTGAGTTTTGTTTATATCTACACTAGTAATTGCTTTAGTTGAAACATTGATTTGTCATTTACCCATGTTGGTGAATTCTGATTTGCTTTTGGCCAGCGAGAAATACACAAGCAATTCAGCACATTTCTCAGCAGATGCAAGTAAACCACGGCATCAACCTCAGTTGGGTTTTTATGTCCCGCTGACATCCACACATGTGGGTATGACTTCATGTGGTCACATGGTTTCATAAGGTCTGTGGACGAGGCAAATGAGTATTGCCATCAGTGAAAAAACGACTCAAGACTTCTGACCTCAAGACTACTCATCATATTTCATCATCTGTAAAATGGTTCTTGGTGGCCATTTTTGTTGTTTTTGTCATCAGTACCAGGCATGCCTGCAGGGCCCACCGGGAGTGCAGGGCAGGGATGGTAACCCGGGGGTAAACGGCATTCCAGGCACACCAGGAATCCCCGGGAGAGATGGACTGAAAGGAGAGAAAGGAGAGTGTGTGTCTGAGAGGTTTGAGGAGCCCTGGAAACCCAACTACAAACAGTGCGCTTGGAACTCTCTAAACTATGGTATTGATCTTGGCAGAATAGCTGTAAGTATTACAAACCTGCTGTTTAACATCTTCATATTATTAGTACATGACTTGAAGGTGTGATGGCCTTCGAGGAAGAATTTACCCAAAAATGAACATTGTGGAATAATTTCGTTGTCATTATTTGTTCTGTGTGGATCCATACGGTCGGAACACTGGGCTACATTCAATTACAGAAAAGTTATAAAATGAACTGTACATTTGCGTAATTGTTCAAAAGAATTATTCGGACATTTATAGCTTCATTCATGTGATTTCTGTGTTGCAGTCGTGCACGTTCACTAAGCAGCGTTCAGACAGCGCTCTGCGTGTGATGTTCAACGGTTCTCTCAGACTCAAGTGTAAGACGGCCTGCTGCCAGCGCTGGTACTTCACCTTTAATGGGGCTGAATGCACTGGACCCTTACCCATAGAGTTCATCATTTACCTGGACCAGGGCAGCCCTGAGCTCAACTCTACCATTAACATCCACCGAACATCAACAGGTACCAAGTTTATATAAACTGTATACGCTAAAATCGAAATGAATTGTCTAAATGAATAAATTAGATATTATTTGTCATTGTATTTTCTAATACAGGTATTTCTATATTATTAACAACAAGGTTGTGTTAGTTAAAAGGATAGCTCAGCCCAAAACACGAATTCGGTCATCATGTTAGTAGCAGAACAGCATTGGTACCCATTCACTTCCATTGTATGGAAACAAAACCAATGCAAGTGAATGGGTGCCATTAACAAGATTCTTCAAAATATCTTCTTTGTTGTTCTGCGGAAGAAAGTCATAGAGGTTTGAAATGACAAGAGGGTGAGAAAATGATGACAGAATTTAAATGTTTGGGTGAACAATCCCTTTAACATGTATTAACAGTGAACAATTTATTAACCTTAGTTCATTTACAAACTAAAAGGTTGAGAACCCCAGTGTAACCATTAAGCCATGCAAATAAACTATGATAAACAATTGTATTGTCATTAACCGACAATACACCTATACATAACACCGACAGATTGATACATGCAGACAAAAATGAATTCCCCATTGTTTATTCATGTTAGTTAATGCATTTACTATAATGTTAACCAAAGGGGCTGTGTCCACCGAGGCGTTTTTACGCGGCTGAAAACACCCGCTGCAGGCCCAGGTTGAGCATTTTTCAAGTCTTGCACTGAGCGAGGGACAAAACGCAGGGCGCCGGTACTGAGCGCGGTATAAAATCACGCTCAGTAAAAAGCTGCTCACATTTTCAAAAAACGTGGCGTTTCCGTTGAAAACAATTGAAAAAGCAGAATCCCTGGTGGACCCTTGTGCGTTATTCATTTGCATTAATCTTGAAAATAACAAAATAACAAAAATGTATTTGTTAACTGTTTAACAAATGTCAAAAGGTGCCAATAAAATAAAAACGAACATCTTTGACCTTACGTTTAAATGTAGATCATTAACATCTGTTATAATGCATACTTTGTGCTTAGAAAAGCTTCCATTCAAGCATTAAGTGTCACGGATTAGGACAGGAAGAACCCAAGTGCAGGCAGACACGGGATAACAAGAATTTATTATAAATAAACACAAAACAAAAACCCACAAGGGGGTAAAACAAGACAAGATAAATAATAATCAGGACCCGGACTAACTAGACTGAGAAAACAAACACTAAGGACAAGACTACACTGACTCACCAAATTACAATGACCAAGCACTAGATATTGAAAAACACAGCATACACGACCAAGGTACAAAATACAATGAACGAGCACAGGACAATGAACACGAGGATGTTTTTTTTTAGGGGAAACAAACACAGGATAATTGACAAGGGTCAGGTGCGGGTAATGGAACACTCAGGGAAGGTTAACGAGGAAACGAGATGGCGGGAACAAAGACACGGACCAGAGAGAGAGCATAGAAAGCCGATAGCCAACATCTCTCTCTCACATAAAACACAAGGCTTTGTCATGAATCTGCCTCAAGACCAAGAATAGACATGACATGAAGGCAGATTCATGACAGAAGCCCCCCCTTTAATGAACACCTCCAGGTGTTCATCAAGGGGTAGACTAACAAGACAAGGCAGACTGGGAACACAAGACAAGGCAAAACATACTAAACAAGATCAAGGGCAGACACGAATACATTACAAAAGGGTTGGGATGAAATAATAAAAATAACAAACAAGGGAGGGGGGGAGGGGGAACAACAAAGTTCATGGGGGGAAGTCCAGTGGGACAAGGGGGAACAGTCCTAGTTCCCGGGGGCGCTCGAGAGCGTGGAGTCCCCGGGGACTTGATGGAAGAAGTCCTCGGGAGAACTGTTCTTGTTCCCTGCATAAGTGCCGGACTGGGTACCGGCTGGAAGGCCGGCTGAGCCACATGCTGGAAGGCCGGCTGGAAGGCCGGATGAGCCAGCGGCTGGAAGACCGACTGGAAGGCCGGCTGAGCCACCGGCTGGAAGGCCGGCAGGGCAGGACTTGGTGCAGGACTTGGCGCCGGCTGGAAGGCCGGATGAGCCACCGGCTGGAAGACCGGCTGGAAGGCCGGCTGAGCCACCGGCTGGAAGGCCGGCAGGGCAGGACTTGGTGCAGGACTTGGCGCCGGCTGGAAGGCCGGCAGGGCAGGACTTGACGCCGGCTGGAAGGCCGGCAGGGCAGGACTTGACGCCGGCTGGAAGGCCGGCTGGGCAGGACTTGACGCCGGCTGGAAGGCCGGCTGGGCAGGACTTGACGCCGGCTGGGCAGGACTTGACGCCGGCTGGAAGGCCGGCTGGGCAGGACTTGACGCCGGCTGGAAGGCCGGCTGGGCAGGACTTGACGCCGGCTGGAAGGCCGGCTGGGCAGGACTTGACGCCGGCTGGAAGGCCGGCTGGGCAGGACTTGACGCCGGCTGGAAGGCCGGCTGGGCAGGACTTGACGCCGGCTGGAAGGCCGGCTGGGCAGGACTTGACGCCGGCTGGAAGGCCGGCTGGGCAGGACTTGAAACTGGGGTGGGTGGACTTGGGACCACCGGACTTGGGACCACCGGACTTGGGACCACCGGACTTGGGACCACCGGACTTGGGACCACCGGACTTGGGACCACCGGACTTGGGACCACCGGACTTGGGACCACCGGACTTGGGACCACCGGACTTGGGACCACCGGACTTGGGACCACCGGACTTGGGACCACCGGACTTGGGACCACCGGACTTGGGACCACCGGACTTGGGACCACCGGACTTGACGGGACCACCGGACTTGACGGGACCACCGGACTTGACGGGACCACCGGACTTGACGGGACCACCGGACTTGACGGGACCACCGGACTTGACGGGACATCAGGAGGCCCGCTGGACGGGGCCCTCCTGCCCGTATGACGCCCCCCCAAAAAATATTTGGGCTGAGTCCCGGTGTTCTCCTCCGGCTGAAAGTCCGGGCTGGAGATTACACCCCTCCTCGGCTTCTTCTTCTTCGACCGGCTCCCGGTGGGTGTAGCCGGTTGCGGAGAAGCGGTGGGGAGCATGACTAGCTCCATGCTGGAGGAGTCGAAGGGTGCAGAGGGCGAGGAGAGGCCCACAGCCCCGATTCGCAGGGTACGGCCCTCGGGGATGGCGGCCAGCGGAGGGGGGAAACTGGGCTGAACTGAGACCCTGGGCTCCGGCCGATTCATGGCATACCTGATAAGGTCGGTGAAGCCCAGCAGTCTCAGCATTTGCATCTCCCACCCCGCTAGAGGTTGGTTGAGGCCGCCATTGAACAGGACCATCTGTTCCTGCTCACTGTGGACCATCTCCCCTGCCACCTCAAAGAAACGGTCCGCAAACTCCAATACGTCGGAGTGTCCCTGACGTAAACCCAGGAGGCGACGAGCCTGGATCGCTCGCCTTGCCTCCAATCTGTCTGCTGGGTTCAGTTTTGGCTCGTTCATTCTGTCACGGATTAGGACAGGAAGAACCCAAGTGCAGGCAGACACGGGATAACAAGAATTTATTATAAATAAACACAAAACAAAAACCCACAAGGGGGTAAAACAAGACAAGATAAATAATAATCAGGACCCGGACTAACTAGACTGAGAAAACAAACACTAAGGACAAGACTACACTGACTCACCAAATTACAATGACCAAGCACTAGATATTGAAAAACACAGCATACACGACCAAGGTACAAAATACAATGAACGAGCACAGGACAATGAACACGAGGATGTTTTATAGGGGAAACAAACACAGGATAATTGACAAGGGTCAGGTGCGGGTAATGGAACACTCAGGGAAGGTTAACGAGGAAACGAGATGGCGGGAACAAAGACACGGACCAGAGAGAGAGCATAGAAAGCCGATAGCCAACATCTCTCTCTCACATAAAACACAAGGCTTTGTCATGAATCTGCCTCAAGACCAAGAATAGACATGACATGAAGGCAGATTCATGACATTAAGCTTGATTTGTGGCTGCATGAATACCATAGTCTGCAATTATGAAGATATAGTTCATAGGCTATCTGTTTAAGGCTTTGTGGCCTACAGAATATGGTGTACAGCAAAATGCGCTCACAACATGCATATGAATGATCGCTACTCTGTTTAACAGTAGGGGTTAGGGTTCAAATGTACAGTCCACAAACAAAAACGTATTCATTTAAAAATGAATTGAAACTTCCTGACTTGAATGAGTTGTCCAAATTGTCTTGATCTTACAATTATGGTCTGACCTTGTTTAAAAGACAAAATACTTAACATATAAAATAATAATATGCAAAAATATCTGACATCAGCTTTGCACACTTGCTGTAAACCAAATGAAGGACACACGTACTCACAGTGGATATCTTTATCCATTGGATTTCTTTAAGTTATCTTCTGTGTTGCTAAATGTAGTTTCCCTACCATCTATGCTGCAATTACACAGCAACCAATGTCATTTGAGAACCCACTGTGGTTTACTCACATCCCAGCCTTCATTCTACATTTCACGAAAAAGAGCTTCATCATTGCTCAAGTGTAACACAAATGTAAATGTATACAGGGGAAAAAACACATGCAATACGTTTAAATAAGTCTTAGATATTTTGAAAAGAAATGTCTGTGTTACACAGATCAACATTAGTTAGTTTTCACGTGCATTGAATAATAAAAACATCCGGCATGCCGATAACACAATTGATAGTAATGGCAGCTTTTTCATGCATTGTATCCATCAGTGGAGGGACTCTGCTTGGGGATCCAGGCTGGTCTGGTGGATGTCGGTATATGGGTGGGCACCTGTGCAGATTACCCTCGCGGCGACGCGTCTACCGGATGGAACTCAGTATCCAGGGTCATCATTGAGGAGCTTCCAAAATGAACTTTCCTTCTTCCTTTTGCCACCCCGACAGAATAGAGAAACATCAAATTCTTCACATGGGACTTCCTTTTAGAAATATGTCAAATTACAAATGTTGATATGGGTTTGTGCAGCTTTAGGCATTGCTGAAAATTATTCTCAGTATGACAATGCAGATCAATTATAGACTCAGTGATAGAGCTTTGGATTTTTATACACTACCATGCTGGTAATAATATGACCTATACTTTCAAGTACTGTAAATACCATGGTATAGAAATGGTAATCAAAATGGTATTACTGTATCATACAAGCAATGTGTCAGGGTACTCCAACAGTACTTTTTTGTTCAACAATACGATCAACTATGTTTTATACAAATAAATGTTACATTTGGTAATTAATTATGGTTTTAAAATGCCGCTGATGTCTGAAGGTAACACATCATAGAAGAGGGTGTAGATGGAAAAAGCTGGGAAGTGTGTGGCATGAGTAAGGGTTGGAATGTCTGGTGTGGTATTAAAGTAGATTTGCAGATGCACTGCAGTGTGTGCATTATAACATGCTGAGACATTATTTTGTACAAATAAAAAAAATGTTATAAGAAGGTTTAAGCGTTTAAAAGTATTAAGCGCCACACACAATATATAAAGGAATTATAAGATTCGGACAACAATGATTTAAAAATCAATCTCTCTTTTGCGCAACACAAAGGAAGATAGGAAGATATTTTCAATGTTGGTAACAGAACAACGGCAGAACTGATTCACTTCTATTGTATGGACAGAAAACCAACAAAGTCAATGGGTACCGCCTTTGTTTGGTAACCAACATTCTTTAAAATATCTTCCTTTTGTGTTCTGTCGATTTTGGGTGAACGATCCCTTTAACGGCCAAAGTTAAAGTCAGTTCTGAGAAAAGTAATCGAACATTCGGTTCTTAATGCAATTTGTTGATTTATAAAAGTAGTGTCTAAATACTTCTTAGGGTCACTATATATTGGATTAGAATATATAAATTATACATGACATTGCGATCATGTGACATAAATTCTTTTATTAGATGTGACAAAATGCCTTATACATATTTGAGATCCCCTGTGCGTGTTATTGACAATAGCACATTTTACACACATTTCTAATGACCTTGCCGTTCTTCATTTACATTTCATTTCAAATGTTTCTCTCATTCTGATCCATGAACATCTGGTTAAAACTTGCTCGTGTCCTCCGGTAAATTATCGGTTTCTCTCAGGCCTGTGTGCTATTATCCTCTGACGTTCCATCATTTCCTGAGCACGCCCAGTGAGTGTCGTCCCGAGCGCCACAGCCGGTGAAAATTTGCTGAAGGTAAATGGGTTCATTCCCTCACATAGCTCGGATCCTCAAATAAAGCAGCTGTTGTGAAAATACCATTAAAAAAGACGAACATCGAGTTGTTTGGTTATATTGTTGCATTGGCGAAGGATGGCTTCAATCCCGCTTCTCAAAATTCCATTCCCCTCTCGTCTGCCAGGCAGCTTGAACTCACAGGGTTTTCTACAAATCACTAACTTTTGTACTCTAATTCATAAATCTGAGATTTAATATGGGCACTTCATGGATCTGTCATATTAATCTATGAATACACTTTGATGTCTTTTAATATACTCAAAAATCAACAATACAATAAATCTTCATATGCACTTCACCTTCTTATTTTATAAACTAAATGCACAAACTAAATGTCAGATTGAATGTGTTGGTCCATCTATATATCGGTGTGTGCGCGGTGTCCTGAAGGTTTAGTGGTACTCGCCCAAAAGCAAACGTGACACATTTTCAAAAACCAGGAAGGTGATGCAGCACGATGGAATGACTCGCACCAAGTTGGGAACCATCCCTTTGTAAAATCCCTCAATTCCTTCGTTGCTGTAGAGAAAGTCAAGCACAGACATACTGAATAGATGTAAAGCGTAAACAGATGAGTCAAAATATTCCTGGAACTTGCGTAAGAGTTTCTCTGACAAAGCGAAATGTCTTCACACGAATGCTGACATCAGCAATGAGACAGCTACTTTGAAACTGTAGTTGGCCAGTGTACCGTATACAGTCGCAGTGTATGTTTGTCTAACAAAATAACGAACACTGTGTGACAACATTACAGTTTATCGAGTTTGTCAAGCACTCACATCCAGGTTCTCCTGATCACATCCACAATTCCACTGTAGTTGTTGTGCTGGTCCTGCAGGCGAGCGCGCACGACCTGGTACGGGTACGTCACTGCCACTGCAAATATTTTGGAGACGGCCGCTATGGTGATGTACTCTAATGGAGACTGAAGCAGACAGAGGCAAGGAGGAGAAACTGAATCATCTTTATAACAAAAGATGCGATTTGCTGCATATAGTAATCCACCAGTGATGCTATTTCGTGTTTTATTTTAGTGTACTCTCTACATACGCATCTTTTATGTCAGTTAATAGCATTACCAGAAATAAGCAGATTTGTATAAAGACATAAAGCGAATGTATGGCCAACACAGAGATCTAATAACATCGTCGGGTCGGTTTGGCATTACATAAAGAAAGAGAAGAAATATGTCAATTATACAGAACTGTCAGAACAAACATAAGGCTTTATGGCTTGATTCTCACCAGCAGCGAATCAGATGGCATCTTTTTATATTTGTTCTGCTCCCTCTTCAGGCCCTCATAGGTCATGAACTGCAATGCAGCATGGGAAGTCCCCACCAGACCAGGCAGAAAACCCTGCGGTGACAGAACAATAAAATGAGCTGCTGAAACTCCCACACCGACGCACAAACCACAATAACCTGTGGTCTGTAATCTAAAAAAGAACTTTTTTGGTGTTAAACTAACCCAGACTTGACTCGATTTAACCATGTTTAATATTGCAGTGTGGAAACGTTTTAAGTGTGTCACAAAAATGTAGCCAATACTTAGGCCTGGCTTGAACCACAGATTAGGCGCCGTATCAATCTTCCAAGTACAATGCAACAGTGTCCTCTAGAGGTCAAAGAAAGAAACTACAATCTGAATACATAAAAGACTACGCCACCTCGCCGTTTAAAGTCAACATGAAACACTGTTTACAAGCCACTCGATGAATTTCAGAGTGAAACAGAATATACAACAAGTAAAAGATGTAGAGTATGACTTTAACGTATACAGCCGGACTTTAAAAAAAATGGGGCATTAGATGTGGAGACATCTGCTAGGAGAGGAGGAGCTATCGTCTGTATGACTTTCTTTTCGACAAATTTTGGCAATTTGCTTCAAAATATCTTCGTTTGTGTGTTTGCAGAAGAAAGAAAGTCATGCAGGTTTGGAATGACATGATCGTGAGTAAATGATGAACAAACTTTCGTTTTTGTGTGGACTGCCCCTTTAAAAAGTGCATCGGTTCCTTTAAAGCCTGAACACATTTTAACAATAGATTACGATCGACAACTGTAATAAATGATGCGCACAGACCGAATAAATAATAATAAATGATGAAAGTAAAAAGGTTTGATTTTGGTTTCATGTTGACTTTATGCTCAAACACTCGAGCACACAGGAAAGCTTCATTACACCCCTAACAAGATCACTGCTGGTACATTTATGAAAGAGAGGAGAAGGGGTTAATTTAAAATCTGTAGATGTACCCTGTATAGTCCCGGGATACCCTCGTGACGGTATATTTTCACGAGGGCGTCCATCATTCCCTTGTAGTGCTTCCGGGAAGGGTCTGCATTGTACTGCAGCACCAGCCGGGTCTTTGTCACCCAGACCGGGTTGGTAAGGCAAAGCGTCAGAATGCCTGGAAACGCAGGGGAACATGGAACAGGGGAGTCCAACACCTTTACACCAACACTCTGCTACGTCACTCGCCTTTAGTACTGATCTGTCTACTGAGTCCTTATATGGTTTAACATATAAAAGAGGCCAATAAGAATATTAAATCTGACTCAAGTTATCATTATGAGTCTAAAAATGAAGGCCAGGACTGATTCAGTATTAGACTGCAGGTAGTGTTTGTGGACATAAAAAGGCATGGATTTGTGTTTATGATAAAACACTGGTAAAGGTGAAGTGTGTCATTTTAGAAGATATTCAAATATTTTTGCAAAATTACAAAATTCGAACTTTTCATTGGAGTATAAGAATTTTAAATGGGGATGTTTTTATGAAATAAATGTTTATTTCTTTAATACACATTGCTCATATATAACATTACTTTTCTCAATATCACTATACAACATTACTAACAATTGTTCCTCTTCCTATCGATAGTATTATTATTGTTTATTTCTCTTTATTCGGTTATGTCTGTACTTCTGCATTGGAAGCTTCTGTTAGAAAGACAAATTGTGTAAACATACTCGGCAATAAAGCTCTTTCTGATTCTGATTCGTAATTATTCAAGCCCTTATTTTTGCCAAGATAACTGCTCTGAGTCTTCACCCACAGTATTATGCTTGATGAGTTTGGGGTACTCCTGAAAAGAGATCGAGAAAATTCCTGTTGGTGCTTCTTCTCTTCAGTTCTCCCCACTCATTTTCTATAGGGTTTAGGTCTGGAAAATGACATGGCCACGGCAGAAGCTTGTTTTTTCGCCCAGTGACCCATTTTTGTTATGATTTTGATGCTTGTTTTCAGGTCAATGTCCTGTTGAAAGTTTCAGCCTTGGCCCCTTTTAGGACTTCTAGCAGGGACAGTCAGGTATCAGGTAAGATTTTTTCCAGGATAAAACATTAAAGATGCAGCAGAACATTTAACTTTACACATGCTGTACTTTTTATCTCCGTGTGCACCAAACCCCTCTTGAAAGACTCATTTTATTCTTCACCATTTTCTGACCATAGAACGTTTGAAACGTTACTGACACGACCAGAACTTTAAACGGGACGGGTTCTTTGGTCAGATGAATTAAAAAATTGTGCCTGAAATGAAGAATCACCAACATATTGGCCTTTGTATACTGTGGTAGAATATACTGTATTAGACCAGTTTTACTGCGCGTATGCTCTTTTTTGTCCTTATGTTGCTCCAATTGCTTCCATTGTTTACCTCATTTGTAAGTCGCTTTGGATAAAAGCGTCTGCTAAATGTATAAATGTCAAAGATTACCGATGCAGGTTTATTTGCACAGCCTTCCTTGATCATATTTATCTAGGGGCTGAATCATTTTGAGGCCAATTGTATATTTCCCTTTTACTTTTGCCCCCGTCTGCGGGTTTTTAGGTATTTACGGTATGAGATGCTTTGCAACAAGGCAAAACTGTGAAAAAGTGCCACAGCAATAAACTTAAATTCAATTCGGTGCTGCTGTTGCCACACAAACGACAAACTTCACCTTTAACCACCGTCTTTATACAAACATTCAAGCCAGAGGCGTTTCATATCAGTTAGTGATAACACTGTGTTGTACAAATATTAGTGGTCAACTCAGACATTTTTGATCCCTCAATGCTATGCAATGCAATTCTTTATTTGTTTCATTTCCTGAGCAGATACCACATTCTCATTTCTTCCCTATTTGTCAGGTTTCGCAAGAGCCTCGCTGAAACAGGCCTCGGCTTTAAGAGCAAGCAGTGTCCAAAGCTTGTAGTATTCCTACTGATTCAGGTTTGTTAAACTCAGGTCGCTCTTTTCTCGTACTAACCTGCTTCCGCCGCAGACACCAGGTGTTCGGCAGCACTCAGCTCTGTTTGCCGTCCCTCCTGCTTATATGCTTTAATAGCATTATAACTGTTGGAAGATCACACACAGCAGTTATCATGTTAGATTATGTACACAAGAGTCAGACGGAGCTTTGATGTAAAGTGCGCGAAATGACCTCCATTTATAAATGGGAGCAAATCCTTTCGGCTTTTGTTGTTAAAGTCAACGAAAACATATCACACCACAAGATATCGTTTTATATTACCGCCTGCGTGTCACTTGTATATAAAGGACAAAGTAACACAAAGCACGTCACTATTTATATTTCAGGGTTGCAGGCCTTAGTGTTCTAGTCGAGGCATTTTGTCAGCGATACAACACAGTTTCACTGGCACTGTTGGGTGTTTCTTTTTTGGCCTGTGATCTATAAAGGTTCTATGACTTTTCAGGAAAGTGCAGAGGACATGCTTGCTGAGTGTACATGAATCTTAACAATGGCAACAATGCAGAAGTTCTGTTCAGATTTCACTGACGTGCTGCATAAACATGAAAATACCACTCCGTCCTTCCCTTTAAAGAAGCACTTACAAGAGGAAGTACAAGCCCCACGATGCCCCGGCCCCCCAGATGTTGGGTGTGACGCCCTGATAGAGACCTCTGATCCCTTCCAGCTTCCAGATGGTCTTCATGCAGTGCACCATGCCTTCGTACTGGGGCCGCATTTGTAGACCATCACTTACTGGAAAGAGTCCGAAACATTGGCCCAGGTGAACATAACACACTCCCATCTCATTACATATATACAAACATTTGTGTTTTCAGATCATATATGTTTATTTTTGTTCGCATGTTGGTATAGCAGGCCTATGGGTAATTGTGGATTAAAAAATTTCCATTTGCTCCTTGCGTAATTCATTCAAAAGCACAAAAAACGTGTCGGCAATTTGACATCATTTATTTGACATCCGTCTGTTATGTCACCCCGCTCAAGGCAATACAACACATTCTAATGCTTCTCATAACAAACATGGTCTTACCTGCGAATCTTATTTTGACCAGATCCAGAGGGTGCAGCACCATAGTGGAAATAACTCCCCCACTCAATCCAGCAGCGAGATTTTCATATTTGATATGTTTAAAGAGTCGCAGGAGGCTTGATGTGATGGAGAAAGGCGAGCTTGTTGTGTCTGCGGCTACTGCAGCGCGTCCCTGCCTGGAGACGGGAGCAGTCATGGTTGTTTACGCACAACACGGACAACAGGCGCGCCAAGTACGCAGTGAAATACTACGATATTTATGAATGCCGTCCCAATTTTTTGTATATAAAGGGTATTAACTATCCAACGCCCCTATATGAATCAATAACATCCGCTGGGCCATTATAAAGCGTTCGCCAAACACTAACTTCTCCCTACTGCTGCTGGAGAAGGTAAATAGGCGAGAGACGCAATATGACTCGGTGGGCGGGGAAATACACGCCGCGTTCATCACGTTGGGTCACGGCGCAGTCATGTTGGGAAGGGCAAGAGATTTTTAACACTTTACAACTGAACTGGGATCTGCGCCTTGATCTGGCTAAAAAGCTAAAAAATCTCAACCGATTTCACTGCGTTACAGGCGGGAGCTTACACAATTCGTTATGGCAGAAAAATTCAAATAAATAAGCACGTTTTTGGATGGAATTTAGATCCATTTAAGTTGTTGACGTTTTTCTTGATCCTTTCATTTGTATGCGTAAATAGAACAGTCTCAGAGTTGTAGACATGCGTTTTAGCAGCCAATGCGGCATCTATCTATCTAAGGACAAAGCCATCTATCTGGGAAAAACAGTAACGTCAGATCCCCATAACATAGGATGGGACTTTCGTCAGAACACCGGATTTCCATTGGCTCTACAGATCTGTGAATGTGTGCTTAGTTTTGATGTTAAGGTCCACCCTAAATATCAAAACCACTTTAAGTGTGTTTTTTTTCGATATCATGCCAGACCAATCGTCCAAATGTTAACTTTTCCTTAACCGGGCGTTGAAATGTTTACAAAGTATAAATTAGCGAATGGAATGATTTGCAAAGTCTAGTTTTTTTGTAACGATGTTAAATGCTCCATAAAAATGTTGGACAAGTTCTCAATTGATGTCACATTGGAGAATGTTTGAATTGGACAGGTTTACATGAATAATCTGCCAGCCGATAAAAGCTTGTGGTCTCAATTCACTTCCTATGGCTTAAGAAAAAATCATGAATGATTTAATGTCATATTCGTGTAACATGCTCCATGCATAGGTCTGTTGACCGTACATTTGAAGGTTAGTAAAACCAGCATCTTTGGCAATATAGGCGATAAGTCACGTCTCTGTGGGATGACTTGTCACCGTAAGAGATGAAAGAAACTCTCCGCGCGTCTGCTGTCAATGAAAGTGTCCGGGCGCGCGCACTTCCGCCGCCCCGCCCGCGACACCGGAGCATCTGATCTTTGTCCTACGTAAGACAGTCGCTCCGCCTCACTTTCCTGTCGGACCCTTTCTCCTGATGCATCCATTTTTGTGCATTCAAGAAATCTCTCGGAGTTAGCAGCAGCCGGGAAGGAATCAAGTGAAATCTGACGGAGAGAGGACGCCGATAAGCGCAATAAGTGTCGCGGACACTGTCGTTGGATACTCGGAGCTCCCCATAAGCGGCAGCAGCCATGGGTTAGACTGCATTAACCATGATTGCGAAATAAAAGGCAAGCACTCATTTTCTCATACACGTTTGGGCAGATGGCTACTGACAAGCATGGTCGGGATGCCCTCAGATCCCTGGAACTGGAATGTAACGCAAGAACCCACCAGGGCTTCTTTTTACGCGTTTGTGTGGTCATTTCACTACGTGACAAGCTGCATTTATGTGGCAATTCTCTATTTTGCAGTTCTGCATTTAGTGCCGGTATAATGATGTTATATCACCTAGTGTAAATGTGGGAGAATCATATCCACAATGTGTTGTGATATAGTTTGGATAAATATATTATAGTTCATATACTCTCACCATGCAAATACTGTATGGGTGTATTGAGAACAGAAATGTTATTATAAAACGTTTGTCAACGTTCCAGGAACAAGTCAGCATCATAAGGCAATATTATTAGATTGTAGGCTAAAGATCTATACTGTTCTCTGGCTTGCAGACAGCATCGATGCATGACATTCCACATGTGTAGGCTACACTATGCATAGGTATGATGGATGATTTTTGCATGTTTATTTCACGTTTTTATTCACTGCCCGCTTTCTTGGTCCTTCAAGCACCCACACCTGAAAATGTCTGCTCGGGGTGGCCCGGCCGCATCCCCTGCGGCTCCCGCTCAGCCGGACATGCCGGACCTGAGCCACCTCACCGAGGAGGAGAAAAAGATCATCCTGTCGGTCATGGGCCGCCAGAAGAAAGAGGAGGAGAAAGAGCAGTCCATGTTGAAGTAAGCTAAACCCGATTTTCTTCAGCAGCCTTATTAAGCAGGGCTAACAGTGTGTGTCTGGTGCTGCAGTTACAGTGAAGCTTGTGGATGATGGCTGCGTTTCAACACGCCCGTGTCTCTTTAAAACGCTCCCTGTCGTTTTCAGCACGACTGTCTCCTGTAATTTAATACGTCTGCTTACGTGCGCGGTCAATATTAGATATTGTTGACACAAGCTCGGACCCGGGTTAACCATCAGACTGGTCTCACATGGTTTTATCGCTCGCTCGCGTTGCGTGTAGATCTGGTGTTTTGCGCAAATGTTGTGACGATATTCTCAGTTGTGGTCTGTATTCCGTGTGTACCGCCGTTGGGCTGGGTTAGCTGTGGGCGCCATCTTCGCTAAAAATCCCCTCAGCGGGAGTTTACCGGAGATTACTACGCGTTTTAATCGTGCTGTCGAACAGGTCATCCGTTAAACATTAACGCGACACCTAGAAAAAGAATTGTTTTGCGCCATCGGGGTTGCCATGGTTTCTCATTCGCTGTTTTCAGCACCACGGCGCTGTCCGCTCATGCTCGTGATGCTGGCGTGTGTTTTGCGGTATTAACGTCGTGTGTATTGAATCAAAGCTCAGCCTATGGTGTGTGTGCTTCTGAATTGTTAGTGTGTACACGTTTGTTTTGTGTGGGGTTGTGGCCACTCAGTGTCCGTGCGAAGTGAGACAAGCTGTATCTGAAACAAGTTTAAAAACGATTCCAACGTTGAATTGTTTTGTGTTTACATATCTATAAGCTTGTATTCATTAGTGGGATAGGATATTTATCTAATAGCAGACACTTTTATCCAAAGGGAACAAAAGTGCATTTGGCACAATTCTCTACAAAGAACAAAGAAAAGAACAAATTAAAAAAAATAACAGACATTGTTTTCCACTACTCCCGGTCTTTGGCATGTTTGTAAAGAACTATTCAATATTGCAAGGCATTTAAAAGTATCAAATTCATATATTTCCACAACAACATAATAACCTTTCAGTTAATACAGCAATCTTTGAGATTGCTTGGTTCCATTAATGTTTGCCCTAGAAATTTGGCTCTGCAGTAGAGAGAGAATAGACAAATTATTTACCGGAGTGGCCCATTTGGCTCCAAGTTTCAAGCTTGGATTCACAAACCCAGTGAACTTCAGATTCTGTGCCAGTGTCGCCGCTCTGCTCTGTTTATAGTCCAGTGTAAGCATGAGTTTCAGCTGGGCTGCACCTCTGCCAAGTGCATGCTTAACAATGAGATCATTGTTCAAATGAGAGCACGTTCAAATCTATGACATTATCAACCTCCCCTAGTCAAGGTAAACCTTTATTTTCAACTGCTGTTTTATCTAAAGTCTAATGTTTTGGGTGTTAGGTCCAACAGCACAGTTTTATGATGTGTTTTTTTTAGCTCAGGTATTTAAGAGCATTTTACACATGTGTGCTGACAGTAGAGTTTGTTAGTTCTGTTACTTTTTCAAGCCAGATATTTGATCACTAAATGTGTTTAATAATGCAGCATCTCTGGTTCATGGCTGTGCATATGAAATCAACAATGATGGAGAATTTTGAATTCATCCACTTCTAATGATCCATTCATACACTGTAAAAAAACAGTCATTAGTCGTCACAACATAGTCAAGTTTACCTAATGAACAACAGAACAAAATTTTTTTTGTTGTCTGAACATAAATAGAGAATATAGATTGGTAATTTTAAAACAAACACTTTTTTTGTCTTTTACTACAATTGAACGAGTTTTCTGTCTCAAACAGACCAAAACTTTGATCAAATAACTGTTTAAACAGTATTGAGTGCATTTATACCGGTTTTGCTGTGAGTCATGCACTCACACCTCAACATTGAACACACAAACCTCAACCATGACAACAATCAAAAACCATCATTCATTAAAAACAGTCACAATGATATTAAAGCATAAATTAAGCCAGCAAGAAATAAAACACTCATCTTTCAAATAAAAACTAATAAGAAACACAGAATTGAACACACTGCTGTTGATGTTGGGAACTCTTGAAATATTGTTTGTTCAGATGTTTTGTAAGTTGGGCAAACTTTCTGACCTTGTTTGGCCCAAAACATTAGAATCTAAGTCCAGTCAACAGAATAATCTTTGTTAGGAACATGTTTAGGCTCATTTTGTTCAGTATATGCTAAACAATCATTTAACAATCATTATGCTAAACAACTCCTTTAACTCAAAGTTCTATGTTCAAGTTACTTATCCATCCTTGTAGGGAGAACATTTTGCAAGTTGGATTTCTTTTGCAGTGTATCATTGTTGTTGTTATAATGGCATAATAGAAGACTCACTGTCATGAATCACAAAGATGGAGAACCCAAATGCAGGCAGCCAAAACAGGGATGACGGGGTTAACAAAGATTTTAATATTTAAATAAACACAAAACAAAAACCCACGAGGGGGTAAAACAAGACTAGATAAATAATAACAACTACAGGACATGGACTAACTAGACTGAACAAAATAAAATACTAAGACAAGACTAGACTAGACTAACTTACAAGGTAACAATAATTCAAGATACAAATAAACCAACAAACAGGTAGCGCATGGGAAAGGCAAACAACTTACAGAATACAATGAACGAGCACAGGACTATAGACAAGAGGAGGCTTTAAAGGGAAACAAACACAGGATAATTGAACAAGGGGCAGGTGTAGGTAATGAGACACTAATGGGAAGGCTAACGAGACAAAAGGGCGGGAAACACTGACGAGACACGAGAAAGCACATGGCATGTCAGAATCAAAACAAAGCCATGTCTTTCTCACACAAAACCTAAGGCTATGCCATGACTCCGCTGCAAGACCAAAAATAAACATGACATGATAGCGGAATCATGACATAAGCCCCCCCTTAAATGAACACCTCCAGGTGTTCATCAAGGGGTAGACTAACAAGACAAGACAGACTGGGAACACGACAATACAAGGCAAAACAAAGAAAACAATATCAGGGGCAAACAAGCAAGCAAAATCACAGGGTTGGGGTGAGACAATAAAAATAATAAACATGGGAGGGGGGGTGGGGGAACAACAAAGTTCACGGGAGGGTGTCCAAGAGGGTAGGGATAGGGTGGGACAGTCCTAGTTCCCGGGGGCGCTCGCGAGCGTGGAATCCCAGGGGACTTGATGGGAGAAGTCCTCGGGGGAACTGTTCTTGTTCCCGGCTTGAAGGCCGGCTGAGCCACAGGCTTGAAGGCCGGCTGAGCCACCGGCTGGAAGGCCGGCTGAGCCACCGGCTGGAAGGCCGGCTGAGCCACCGGCTGGAAGGCCGGCTGAGCCACCGGCTGGAAGGCCGTCTGGAAGGCCGGCTGGAAGGCCGTCTGGAAGGCCGGCTGAGCCACCGGCTGGAAGGCCGTCTGAGCCACCGGCTGGAAGGCCGGCTGGATAGGACTGGGAGCAGGACTTGACGCCGGCTGGAAGGCCGGCAGGGCAGGACTGGGTGCAGGACTTGACGCCGGCTGGAAGGCCGGCAGGGCAGGACTGGGTGCAGGACTTGACGCCGGCTGGAAGGCCGGCAGGGCAGGACTGGGTGCAGGACTTGACGCCGGCTGGAAGGCCGGCAGGGCAGGACTGGGTGCAGGACTTGACGCCGGCTGGAAGGCCGGCAGGGCAGGACTGGGTGCAGGACTTGACGCCGGCTGGAAGGCCGGCAGGGCAGGACTGGGTGCAGGACTTGACGCCGGCTGGAAGGCCGGCAGGGCAGGACTGGGTGCAGGACTTGGCACTTGCGTGGACGCCTGGGCAGGACTTGGCACTTGCGTGGACGCCTGGGCAGGACTTGGCACTTGCGTGGACGCCTGGGCAGGACTTGGCACTTGCGTGGACGCCTGGGCAGGACTTGGCACTTGCGTGGACGCCTGGGCAGGACTTGGCACTTGCGTGGACGCCTGGGCAGGACTTGGCACTTGCGTGGACGCCTGGGCAGGACTTGGCACTTGACTGAGTGCAGGTGGGACCACCGGACTTGGGACCACCGGACTTGGGACCACCGGACTTGGGACCACCGGACTTGGGACCACCGGACTTGGGACCACCGGACTTGGGACCACCGGACTTGGGACCACCGGACTTGGGACCACCGGACTTGGGACCACCGGACTTGGGACCACCGGACTTGGGACCACCGGACTTGGGACCACCGGACTTGGGACCACCGGACTTGGGACCACCGGACTTGGGACCACCGGACTTGGGACCACCGGACTTGGGACCACCGGACTTGGGACCACCGGACTTGGGACCACCGGACTTGGGACCACCGGACTTGGGACCACCGGACTTGGGACCTCAGGAGGCCCGCTGGACGATCGGGCCCTCCTGCTCGTATGGCGCCCCCCCAAAAAATATTTGGGCTGAGTCCCGGTGTTTTCTTCCGGCTGGAGCTTCGGGCTGGACAATACACCCCTCCTCGGCTTCCCTTTCTTTGACCGGCTCACGGTGGGTGTAGCCGGCTGCGGAGAAGCGGTGGGGAGCTCGACTAGCTCCGTGCTAGAGTCGTCGAAGGGAGCAGAGGGTGGGGAGAGGCACACGGCCCCGATTTGCAAAACCCGACCCCCAGGGGCCGAGTCCAAGAGGGCCGTGGGGTTGAGATGGTTTGAGACCCTGGGCGAATCCCGATCATAAATCCAGCTGACCAGATCTGTGAAACCCAGGGGTCTCAGCCTCCTCATCTCCGACTGGGAGATTGGCTCTGCAAGGCAGCGGTTGAATATCGCCTTCAATTCCTCCTCAGAGAAGCAGCCTCGCTTGGCGGTTGCCAGGAAGTGGTCGGCGAAGTCCCAAATCCTGGAGTTTCCCTGGCGGAGGCCAAAGAGGAGGTGCGCCTCCTTGACACGGTCTCTCGGGTCCATTCTGCCTGCTGGGTTCAGTTGGGCTCGTTCATTCTGTCATGAATCACAAAGATGGAGAACCCAAATGCAGGCAGCCAAAACAGGGATGACGGGGTTAACAAAGATTTTAATATTTAAATAAACACAAAACAAAAACCCACGAGGGGGTAAAACAAGACTAGATAAATAATAACAACTACAGGACATGGACTAACTAGACTGAACAAAATAAAATACTAAGACAAGACTAGACTAGACTAACTTACAAGGTAACAATAATTCAAGATACAAATAAACCAACAAACAGGTAGCGCATGGGAAAGGCAAACAACTTACAGAATACAATGAACGAGCACAGGACTATAGACAAGAGGAGGCTTTAAAGGGAAACAAACACAGGATAATTGAACAAGGGGCAGGTGTAGGTAATGAGACACTAATGGGAAGGCTAACGAGACAAAAGGGCGGGAAACACTGACGAGACACGAGAAAGCACATGGCATGTCAGAATCAAAACAAAGCCATGTCTTTCTCACACAAAACCTAAGGCTATGCCATGACTCCGCTGCAAGACCAAAAATAAACATGACATGATAGCGGAATCATGACACTCACAGCTTAAAGAATTGTTGAACTTTAATTATTTTTAATTATTTTAGATCAGGGACGTATTATAGACACACTTTATACATTTAAAACGCAATATTTATCAAAGGCCAATTACTAATTTATATAAATAACCGGCCTGTAATGTTATTTTGTCCCTAAGGCAAAACGTATTTGTAGATCTGACTAATGTTCTGTGCCTAGAGCATTATAAATAAATATCCATTAGACTTACATTTAAGAATGGAACCAAATCCTATCTGGAGACCAGAATCCTATTATGACTTGGGGGTGAGCTTTTTGACTTGGGCCAGTAAGCAACCACTCAGACCACTCTACAGTACCAATCATAGCATCACATTTTAGATGCGCAAGGATCACTTGTCCAATTTGTCTGTATTCGAGCTTTGAAATGGCATCTGTATAGACTGACTGTCTGAACCTGAATTATGGACCTGTCAAAAAAGTTGCATGCACAAACTCATTATTAAACAGTTTGTGTTATGCTCCTTGAGTCCTTTGCATTGCACTGGTTATTCAAACACTGCAATGATGAGTGATTTCATGAGAATCAAAAGCTTTGTATCGGCAGTAAGGTGAAGCCGTTTTGGATGTCAAGTCAAGTCAGCTTTATTTATATAGCGCTTTTTACAATTTTCATTGTTACAAAGCAGCTGTACAAGAAAACATTGACTATAAGCAAAACATAAAAGGTTATGGAAGTCAAAACACAGGTCAAATATCAGACACACAATAAATTCCTATATGCAGTGTTAATTAAATAAGACTCTTGTCACGATCGTGGTAGTGGAAGAACCCAAGCGCAGGCAGCAGGGATGAAGGGGTTAACAAACAGACTTTAATAATAAAACAGGAACAAAACAAACACCCTCGATGGGGAAAACACTATTAAACAAGAAACCAACTGAAAACTAAACAAGACTAGCAAACACTCAATAGAATCATCAGGAAACATGAACACTCCAACAGGGCAGGATACATGAATACGTACAACCAACGAGCACAAGACAATAGACAAGAGGGTATTATATAGGGAGACTAACAAAGGGGATAACGATGGGCAGGTGTGGGTAATGCGACACAGGAGGAGAGCTATACTAGAAACGAGAGGGGCAGGGCCAAATGACGAGACAGGAGAGAACGCATATTATGTCCTGATTGACCATAATATGTTCCTCTCCACATAAAACACGTGGGTCTGTCATGATTCTGCCCCTAGACCAGAAAATCAAGACAAGAGCAGGCAGAATCATGACAATTCTAGCAGCCCCCCCGGCCAGGCAAACAGTGCAAAACAGTATGCAAACGGTAGCGAGGAACCCAAAACTGCATTGGAGGAGAAAAAAACCTCAGAGGGAAACCAGGCCTAACCAGGGGATTCCAGTTCCCCTCTGGCAAAAACTGCAGCCTCTGCACAAGCACGACAGTGCTTGCACAACAAGGCAAAATAAAAAAAGTTAGATTTAAAATTATCATTAATAATCTAATACGGACTGAAGTTTTGTAGAGTCGCCACGTCCTTCGTCCAGCATTTGTCAGGTCTGGGAATGGATTGCGCCCTGCCCGCTCCGGTAACCTTGGACTGCATCCTGCTCGCTCTGGTAACCTTGGAACAATGAGACAAGACTGGCTTAGAGTAGAGTACTGTTCTGCACTCTTTGATGCAAAAAATGCATCAGTTGTTATTGGAAGTGTCCCTGGTTCCGGTTGATCTAACTAGTGCAGCCTAGATCTTTGAAATATATATATTATGATAGTGTAGTGTAAGCAAGATTAAAAAGATGCGTCTTTAGTCTAGATTTAAACTGACAGAGTGTGTCTGCCTCCCGGACAGTGCAGGGAAGACTGTTCCAAAGTTTAGGCGCTAGATAGGAAAAGGATCTGCCGCCTGCACTTGATTTTGAAATTCTAGGTATTACCAACTGACCCGACACCTGAGAGCGTAGTGCACGTGATGGACTATAATACGTTAGAAGTTCTCTCAAGTAGTGAGGAGCTAAACCATGCAAGGCTTTATAGGTAATAAGCAAGATTTTAAAGTTTATGCGATGCTTTATAGGTAACCAGTGCAAGGTTGACAGAACCGGGTTAATATGCTCATACTTTTTTCTACGTGTAAGAACTCGAGCAGCCGCATTTTGGACCAGTTGGAGTTTTTGTAATAGGCCTGCAGGGCAACCACCTAATAGTGCATTACAGTAATCTAGTCTTGATGTCATAAAGGCATGTATAAGCTTCTCTGCATCTGATGGTGACAGCATATGACGTAGTTTAGATATATTTTAAAGATAGAAAAACGCAATTTTACAGGTGTTGGCGACCTGGTTCTCAAATGACAGAGTACTATCGAATATAAAGCCAAGATTCTTAGCTGAAGATGAGGGTTTTATGGAAGATCCATCAATAGTTAAGCAGTATTCTTGGTTGTTACGTAGGGTGGTTTTCGGTCGGATAAGTAACACTTCAGTTTTGTCCGAGTTTAGTAATAAACAATTGCTACTCATCCACTTTTTTATATCGACTATGCATTCCACTATTCGATGGAATTGCTGTGTTTCGTGAGGCTTCGAGGAAATATAAAGTTGCGTATCATCAGCATAACAGTGAAAGCTTACTCCGTGTCGCTTTATTATATCTCCTAGAGGTAGCATGTATAATGCGAAGAGCATAGGCCCTAAGACTGAGCCCTGTGGTACACCGTACTGGACTTGCGATTTGCGTGATACCTCATTGTTTATTGCTACATATTGAAAACGGTCGCATAAATAAGATCTAAGCCATTTCAAAGCTATTTCCTTAATACCGACATCATTTTCGAGTCTATGTAGGAGCATGCTGTGGTCAATGGTGTCGAATGCAGCACTAAGATCTAGCAGCACCAATAAGGAGATACAACCTCGGTCGGACACCATAAGCAGATCATTTGTAACTCTAATCAGAGCAGTCTCTGTAATGTGATGTGCTCTAAATCCAGACTGGAAATCTTCATTAATCTCATTCCTTTGGAGGAAGGAGCATATTTGAATTGAGACTACTTTTTCCAGAACTTTAGTTAAGAAAGGTAGATTCGAAATAGGTCTGTAGTTAACTAGTTCTCCAGGGTCCAGATGGGTTTTTTTTGACAAGGGGCCTTATAACAGCCACCTTATATGCTTTAGGCACATGTCCTAATGTCAGAGATGAGTTAATAATGCTAAGTAGAGGATCTATAATTTCTGGGAGCATCTCTTTCAGTAGATTTGTAGGTATAGGGTCTAACATGCATGAAGTTGATTTAGATGATCTAATGATTTTAGTAGAAAATAAACGTAATTTCTCCTTAGAGGCGCTGTAGTTTGTTCAGCGGGATTCACTTCTGGTTGCATAGTTATAATTTTTTCTCTAATATCTTGGATTTTATTTGTGAAATACTTCATAAAATCATCACTGCTATGCTGGTAAACAGAATCAGAAGTCGTTGACGATTTATTTTTGGTTAATTTAGCACCTGTATCAAATAAAAACCTAGGGTTATGCTGGTTTTCTTCAATTAGTGATCAAAGGTAGGCAGATCTAGACGTTTTTAGGGCTTTCCTGTATTTTTTAATACTATTGTCACAGAGCAGGCTTCCTTTCCACCTCCTCTCAATCACTGTAGGACAAACTCACCAGTATATTAACCGGCTCAAACTCAACATCCCACCATGCCATTCACCTGGGACTGATTGCATGCACACCTGCAGCTAATCTACACCCATCCATATAAGCCCTGCTTACCTTCAGTTCATCGTGAAGTAGTGCATTGCCCCGGCGTACAATTTCTGAGCGGTTTATTCATTGTGTTTGTTATTCTGTTATCGACCTTGGATTGTGTATATCGACTTCTGATTCTTCTGCTACCTGCCCGGACCCGGACTGTTATACCGACTTCTGATTCTTCTGCTACCTGCCTCGATCCGGATTGTTATATTAACCTCTGATTGCTCTCTGCCTGCCTCGACCCCTGCCTGTGACTCACTTCGGCTCTGGGATTATCTCCGTTGTTCTGTCTGTCCCCGATATACCTTGCCTGTTTGATTGTTCCAAATAAAGCTGCAAATGGATCCTGCTGTGTCCGACACTTCATTACAACTATCCTTCCAGGCAGTATGAAATACCTCTAATTTAGTTTTTGTTAAAGTTGCAGCAAGCATGATACCAGATAATGATCTGAAATGTCTTCGCTCTGCTGAAGGATTTTTATGTCGCCCACGTTTATACCGTAAGACAATATTAAATCTAAAGTATGATTACGAAGGTGAGTAGGTCCCGACACATGTTGACTAACGCCCATGGAGTTAAGTGTGTCTTTAAAAGCCATTCCTAAAGCATCTGTATCATTATCTACATCTGTCTGCAGCCAGTACTAGTTCTGATAAGAACCCACCAAATTCTTTAATAAAATCTGTGTGGTGCCCTGGAGGCCTATATACAATAGCCAGAATAAATTTTAAATATGTTTTGTCCTTAGTATTAGGTATTGATGCATCAAGTACCATGACTTCAAAAGAATTGTATTTAGGATTAGACTTCTGAGAAATGCTAAAAGAGTTACGGTAAAGTGCAGCAACACCTCCCCCTCTGCCTTTTAGGTGAGGCTCGTGTTTATAATAATAATCTTGTTGGACAGACTCATTAAAGTAATATAATCATCTTGCTTTAGCCATGTTTCTGTTAGACAGAGCATGTCTATTTTATGATCTGTTATCATATCGTTAACAAAAAGTGCTTTATTAGAGAGAGATCTAATATTTAGCAATCCGAGTCGTAACAGTTGATTATCTGTATTATGTTCATGTTTAGTTAGTTTAACGTTAATTAAATGACCTTTGAGAGGTTTACGCATTATTTTATGTTTGCTAGTCCGGGGGACAGACACAGTCTCTATTTTATGATGTTTGGGAGAAAGTATTATCGCATGTTGTGTATTTAGTGTGTTCTGCAACGTGAGACGGCAAGCAGACCGTTGACTAAGCCATTCTGTCTGCTCACTGATCTGGGCCCCAGTGAGTCAAGTTTTAGCATTAAGACTATGTGCCATATTTCTAGACAGTAGAAAAGCTCCAGCCCAGGAGGGGTGGAGACCATCACTTTTCAACAGGTCAGGTCTGTCCTCAAAACTCTTCCAGTTATTTATAAAAACTATATCATTCTGCAGGCACCACCCAGACAACCAGCCATTTAGTGATGATACTCTGCTATGTATCTCATCACCACGATAAGTGGGGAGGGGGCCAGAGAATATTACAGTGTCTGACATCGTGCTTGCGAGCTCACACACCTCTTTAATATTATCTCTAGTGATCTCCGATTGACGTAGTCGAACATCATTTGTGCCGACGTGAATAACAATCTTACTGAATTAACGATTAGCCTTAGCCAGCACATTTAAATTTGACTTGATGTCAGGCGCTCTGGCTCCCGGTAAACATTTGACTATGGTGGCTGGTGCCTCTATGTTAACGTTCCGAACAATAGAATCACCGATAACTGGGGCACTTTCAGCAGGTTTCTCAGTCGGTGCGTCACTGAGCGGGGCAAACCTGTTCGAGACTGTAGTCGGAACGGTTGAGTGGTGTTTTGACCTGCGACTACGATGTAGTTTATTCATTTGAGTCAATAATGCAGATCTCACAGATAGCAGAAGTATTGTGTACAGATCTGCACACTGAAAAGAGTCATGATCATATGGTTACACTCTGACAAGCAAATTAATAAAATGCAACACAGTGTCCTCTTACTTTATTTTTTATAAGGTATAATCCTAGTTTTTAATAAAAAATCAAATGTTTATCAGATTGAGTTGAACTAAACTCAGTCAAGCTTCCAGACTTGGAAAAAAACGGTTATTCGTAACTATTCAATATCACGCAGAACTGGTACAAGCACACAGTGAAAATAAAAACTTTGCAAATGCAATAAATACATTCATTTATTTCATGTACTTAGTACATAGTTGGTGACATTTAGTTGGTGCCTTCATCTGCGCTTTGTGTTATCAATCAGCCAATTGTAATAAACATAATCTAATAACATTTAGTTATTTAGTAAACAATATTTACTTTTTAGCTTGTTTTTTTAAACACAATAGTTTAGGTTCTCCCCGAGTGTGCACTGAGGGTTTGCTACTGATGTACAGTATATACAGCAGTGATGGATATGGGGGGCACAGATTTTGTGGAATTTATGAAATTCTAAGTTTAAGATTCTAAGTCTTTATTTGGGGGCTGCAAAGCGGTGCACTCTACCAAAGGGGGCCTTACAATGAAAACGTTTGAGAACCAGTGATATACAGAACTGATGTATAATGTTGGACAAGTATGAATGTACTTTGGAAAAGCACATTACAAGCTATGAGAATCATAAAGTTGCATTTACAGTGATGCTTGTTTGTGTTTGCAGAGACAAATTCACCGTTTGCATAGTGACCCTTCCTGATGTGATATAGGGGTGTCTGATGATGCAGCAAAATAGAGTTTAACTTGGGACATCATGTGGTCAAAAAGCCCCACTAAATGTTTTATTACTGCGTCATTTGTTCTACCGCCTGACTATATTCACCATGACATGGCCAGATGTGCTACAAAACCAATAACTTATTATTACTCCTGTGATAAAGTTATTGTTATTTTTTGGCCTTAACATTAGTTGGACAGTGAAGGAAAGACAGGAAATGATGGGATGAGAAAGAGGGCAAAGGGAGCTGGGAAACGACCACAAGCTGTGACTAAACCCATGTGGCCATTTAGGTGTTTTATGTTACATTTCAGGTTGTTTATTTAAGCATTATTTTCGTCACGTCTTACCCTCATGGTGTTCTGATTAGTTTATAAGTTATTACAGAAAACACAAGACTTTGCCATGAAATATGTTTAAAACATTTTTAATATAAAACATTCTGATGTAATGCATAACATTTTGCTACCATATTTTTCACACATTTCAAGGTATCTGGCAACCACTACAGCCCATTTTTTTTAACCATAAAAAGTAAGTATTTTTTACAACGTATGTTTAGATATATGTACAGTGGGCAGCATAACAGCGAGTGTTTTTGAACGGAAGAGTATACACCTGTATGAATGATGTTGTAGTGAGAGAGTGCTGTTGATCTCTGCACCTGAGCTGTATTAAGACTCAGTGTCAGGCATTTAAAATGGCTGATGCTGATTGGCTGATCACCGGTTATAATCTCTTTACTCTGGCACAGTGTTTAGCTGGCCGAGTGTACACTGTGGTTTCCACACTATGGTGGACTGTTCTGCCCTTTGACCCATAAAGGAGAGTCAGAGACTATTTTCTGTTTGCGAAATAATATTTAAATGGCCTCTAATACAAAATGAATTTACTACAGAGAGCACACTGTCCAGCCTACGGATTTGATCTGCCACATTTATCACAGCATACTGCGCTTTGTTTTGCGTACTACTGTATTTTTACCATTTTCAATAGAAAATAAGAATTCCATTCTTAACTGGCTGGACTTTGGGAAAAGGATTCAGGTATTCTGGTTGGGCAACACCTTTTCAATTAATGCAATCATAGTTCATTGCATGAATCATTTTGATTGTTTTTATTGTCAGCTGGTGATTTCTTTTTTGGGGGGCCCAAGAAAAATCTGGGGGATGCCCCTTTAGTCCTGGCCCTGGATCTGTGTATCTCATATTGTATTGATTATATTGGTATTATACACAATGATTAAGGCTGTAGTGAACGTTATTAAGCATCACAGATAAGGCAAAACAAAAATGATGCTTTAAAGTGTTCATTTATTTTCCACTGCATGATTGATGACTGGGTGTTATATTTATCGTATGTTGTATTTTTATTATTGTTTTTTTCTTTTTTGTTATAACGCATTTGTTTTTGTTTTACTTTTTAAAAACATCATGTTGGGGTTGTCAAAGGATTAAGACCCATTGATCTTTAAATCATTAAAATTGTCTGGATACATTTTAAATGTTACATGCGTCTTATTTTGTATCAATATATGTTTTTTAAGTTAAATTGTTAACACAGTTCGTTCATCTAATAAGTCAGCACAACATTTTGGAAGCCCCAGTCGCAACATTTATGTACTAAATGATCAACTTTGATTTTGCCACGAAAATTGACCGTGCAATGATTTGACTTCATTCGTGTTCACAATGTTCATTTGTCTTTTTTCATTTGTCACTTGTTTTGCCTTCTGTGTGTACTGAGTTTTTAAACGTATGTTTTAGGGAACCTTCCAAGGAAGACAAAATGCCTCAACCATCTCAGTAAGTACAAGAAAAGTCAGTTGTCAAGCATTCTTTAAGCTTTCCTTTCTCTGTCTTTGAAACATCCCCCAGTGCTGACCTAGAATCAGTTCCCGGGCTATAAGATGTGGTGTTGATGGAAACTCATGAAGTTCTCTACTCATTCTAATGTAGTGCTTTTCATACTGTTTATGCTTTCCTACCCTACTAACCTCTGGCCTATATCTGTGTTGCGGTCGTGACCCGTATTTACACTTCAGACATTCACAGTTGGTCAGTGTGCTGCCCACATCGCTCCAGTTATACCCCTTTTTAGACCTCTTTTTGTATTGTGGCTTCTTTCCCCACCATATCTTTCTACATTTCTCTGACATCTATATTACTGCAATGATCTCCTGTGTCCACTGTATATATAGAGCTATAGCTTCAAGTCAAATAAATAAAAGATCGTATATTCTGGAGAGTGTATTTTATATTCCCAGCTACACATTATGCCGTAAAGTATAATACATCACTTTGTGTACAGTATAATACATCATTTGACGGGAATAGTTCACACAAATAATGTAATTTTCATCCATATGTTGCAAACCTTTATATTTTTATGTCTTTAGCTGATAACCTGCTGTTATAGCCTAGACATAATAGATGTCCGAGTTGGTCTTTAGCAAATGGGCCATTATCAAGGTAAAACAATCATTATTTGGGTTCAACGTTAAGTAGTTCATATAGCTAACGTGCATTGTATTACAAATATTCTAAAGCTGTATGGTCCGTGTCGTAATTCTTGCCCTTACATGTTCAAGCATGGGCCGTTATGATGTTTTAACGGTATGAAAACCATAAGCCAAAATATCGCGGTATAAGGCAGTATTACAATTTGAGCTTTAAAATGTGTTCTTTTAAATGTCTGGGTAAAAAACCTTGAACATAATATCTTTTATTTTTAAGCAGCACAAAATATATGTCAGGTTAAATCAGTGGTTCCCAAACTTTTTGAAAGCATGACACCCCTTTCTAGTCTTTTTTTACATTCATTTCTAGTCATTTAAATGACATGCATACATTAATACTGTATATACTGTAAATAAAATGCAGATGAGCAAACAACAGGTTTAGCATTAACAGAAAATAGCATACCTTTGGAACGGTATAACAGAACATTTAAAACCGTGACCTTTCAATCCGCGGTATAACATGAAACGGTATTCGGCCCGTGCATATGTGCAGTACATCGTGTTTGGTATGTCAAACTGACTTTTTATGCTGTGACACATGTACGAGCCGATGTCAATGTCTGTTGTCTATTAAACTGTTGTAAAAAACAATATAACATGATTGAAAATTACGATTGAAAATCTGCAGCGAAGTGTAAAACTTAAATCCCGACCCGTTTCTAATACAAAGGCCTCAGAAGACTTGAAATAAATAGTTTATACTACACGTATTTGTTCTGTTTGGAGAATAAAGGCCAGTTATTTACTTTCTAAGTAGATTGAAATGTGTCCAGCTGTGAAACATTCAGCCATTTGTGTGAACTATTCCTTTAAACAAGCTTGCTGTATGTCCATTGGTTTGTTTCGAATGGCAAACCAGTATTACAGCATTATTCAGCAAACGTTTACAGTTTTCTACAGTACGGTATGTCCCAGTTAGGCTGTTAGAGGGGAAAGATAAACTGCATCGCTCGGTTCTTGGCTGTTGATGTTACTGTGCTTGTCTGAACAGGTGGAACCCTTTCAGTGGAATCACTAAGTTGGTTAGTAATGTTCTTCAACCTCAGTCAAAGTCCCCCAGTGAGGAGGAGCCAAAGGCGTAAGTACAGTGAACAACAGTAACTAGACCTGCAGTGAGGGATGTTTCAATGTAAGATTGTCAACTGTGAATCTCAAAAAAGCGCTCAGGAAGTATTGAGTATTCCAATATGCATTGTGATGTGTTGCACTTTGACATTATTGGCACAATGGTTTTTTGATGAACGCATTCCTGTAACGTGAAAAACTGATTCTAACTGGAATCCTAAATAGGCTTTACTTTTAATATACTTTTTCTTTTGGTTTGACTTTTTTCCCGAGATTCACCCAATAAAAGTGCAACGATTCAACTTTATTAGTACGTTGATCTAACCTATAAAAATGCTTTTGTTGGTGTAACCTCATTCGGTCAGGTATTTTTAACAAAACCAGTCGATATAAATGCAACCATCTTTTTGGGTCCTGACAAAACTTTCTTTGTTTATGCATTGGCTGTTTGCTTTTTTTAAGCAGTTTCATATACTTCTACATGATTTGACCTATATGAAGCAGTTTAGTAAGACCATTTCTTTAGTTGAGCATATTTACGATATTTCATCAAGGAGCATTAACGCAAATAACGAGATCAGGGCATTCGAGAAACAGCGTGGAATAGTTTCAGAGTGGAGCCCGTTCATTATCTCAGCCGAAGATCACGATCTGTAGTTCATGGCAAACCCCTTGTTACATCCTTGACTCTTCCATACATCTAAAAGCACTGAGAGATGCCTTCTAGATCAATAAACATCTGACGAGTAAGTGTTTTCTCTGGATAGGTTATTGATTGAGTCCCGGATCGGGCGAATGTCATCCTGGGATACTGTTGCAGTCTATTGTCTTATGAGTCTTATTAGTAAAAGTATTAAACACAAACTGGGCTTAAAGATTTTTGACAAGATTTTGATAACAGGGTTCCAGAATTGGCCACCTTTGTGTGAAATGAATATGATATAAACACCAAATACAAACGTGTTTGAACATGAGACTTTCTTTTCGATGTGACAGACAACCCCGACATCTTTTCGATGTGACAGATTCACATTTGATGTAACAATCAGCCCTGACCGCTGGTCTCAGATGAGCCTTTAAAGGTTACGCCCACTACTAAACAACCCTGTATTGATTTCTTTTCTGTTCTCCGCAGGAAGCTGCACCAGCAGTTTGAGATGTATAAGGACCAGGTGAAGAAGATCGGCGACGAGGCCCAGAAGAAACCCGAGCAGAAGGCCGACTCGCCCACCTGTGGAATTTGCCACAAAACCAAGTTTGCCGATGGCTGCGGCCACGTCTGTTCTTATTGCCAAACAAAGTTCTGCGCTCGCTGCGGAGGACGAGTATCTCTCCGGTCCAACAAAGTACGTCTGGCTTGAGTCTCTCACCATTGCGTCTGTAGACACTAAGTGATTGTCTGTCTGTCAGTCTGCCTGTCTGTATCACTGTCTGTGTGTCTGTTGTGTCAGTAGTATCCTGTATAAAGACCCTGTCAATGTGATCCTGTGTCTGTGTGTCATGTCTTAAATTATCACATCTCACGGCTGTGGCATGAATTTATGGCTTTTGTTTATGGAAAACATTACAAACACAACACAGAAACAAAATCATGAGGCATTCATAAGTAAAATGTTTAAAGATTGTAAAGATTATAAAATGTTGTGATACAGCAGCTTAAACGTCAACTGTGTAAATGCAACATAACATGATGTTAAAGGCAAACATACCAAAAATGCCTTCCAAAATCTTGGAAACAAGGAAGCCCTTTTGGATTTAAAGATTTAAGATAAAAAAGTGTGAAGTACTTAAGTAAGTTCATTTATACCAAGGGGGCTGTTGAATGCTTCATATGTTTACATTTACTGAAAGTTACTGCACACCCATAGAATGTTTGTCAACCAATCAGATTGAAGCATTCAACAGCCCCGGGGTATAAACGAAAGTGAATGCACACCCAGGTGTTTCGAATACTTGAACGGCCCGTCGTTGTAAAGCCACAAGGGGGCGCTGTCTTTTAAAACATGAAGCCCCTGTCTCATTTTTGCTGTGTGATGGCATTTGTTTGCTATCAACCTCAACTACGATTTCTAAAACCAGGAACCCCAAAACGCACTTAATACACAATATTTATCAAAATATTACTGTTTTAACATGAGTGTTGTTTATTTTAAGGAACAATAGCATCATCACACAAATTCTCAAACAATGAATTATATTAATACTAATAATAATAGGGTACATGTATTGATTATTAATATAAATTAATAAATACTTCTCATTATATGAAAGATGTTTTTAGGCATGTAACAATCAAATGAAAAACGAATATTTCTGAAATAAGGCCGCTTTAGTTTGACATTTTGTTATAAAATTATAAGAGTTTACACTTACAAAATAATACTTTTTACGGTGATCCCCATTATAAATTTTTATCCTCTAGTTCTGTTTATAGGTTATGAGTCTCTGAAATACAAAAATAGCAACACAGTATTCATTTTGTATTTTGTGTGAAAACAAGAGCTTTATCTGTTCTATAGATCAGGGGGTTTTCAAACGTTTCTCGTCGGTCGAACCCCTTTGACCTAAATCCTGTACCTGAAGTACCCTCTGAGAGGTACTCCCCTGCGAGGAAGGAAAGATGTTGATCATTTAATAGCACATTTACACGTTTCACTTCAAAAACATTTATTGTTATAAAAACAATTAACTATTGTTATTTCTAAACATGTATTTGCTATGTAAAGTTTTTCAAGTAATGGAAACAACTTGTATGTGCAGTGCACTCATAGACACACAGTGTAGGCTACCTTGAGAACCCCCTGCAGTTCCCTCGTGAACCACCAGGGGTTGGGAAACGTCTCGGTTACGTCTGTAACCTCGGTTCCCTGATGGAGGGAACGAGACGTTGTGAGAGACTGACTGGGGTTTGATCTTGAGAACCTACCTTCTCCGAGATAATTAATTAATAAAACGCCAATGGGCTTGGCGAATGGCACGCGCACGCCAGTCTCCGCCCCGTGCATACGGGTATAAAGGAAGATGGCGGCGGTCATTCACTCACCCTTTGTACTGAGGAACCTGAGAGGGCACTCCCGTTCACTGCAGTGATTCGGTGCAGCGTTGTGGCATGAAGTCACAACGTCTCGTTCCCTCCATCAGGGAACCGAGGTTACAGACGTAACCGAGACGTTCCCCTTCAGTCGGTCTCTCGACGTTGTGAGAGACTGACTGGGGATCAATCTTAAACGCCACAGCGCTTGCACCGATATCACGACCTCTAGCGGAGCGACCCTGACTGGGCTAGCGAGTCCCAGAGTGCTACCGCGAGACGTAATCTTCCAGTCATATAGTATTGGTCATACCGAGAAGCCTCTACTGACGGCCTCACGGACAGTGGCGTACGCCTCTAGTAGCGAGGAGCTGTCCGGAGCCGAACACTGGGGAAACACTGCTCTCCTCTTAGAAGAGTGTGCTACGGAGGCCACATCCTACCCGGAGGGGAGGTACATGTGGAGACATGACATGGTCTCCCCGGCGGGGAGAACAACATGCGGAACGGTGTTAGCCCGAATAGGGGGACGATCCAGGTGGGATTACCACCGGCGGGGAGGTCACAGATTCACCAATCGGGAAATCCTGAGTGAGGAATTCAACACACGGGACGACCCAAAGGGGAGTCACTACGTATGGGGCACTAGTCCTAATACAGGGGTCTGCCTGAGCAGGGATGACTCTACCTGTAACGGACCTGGTTCTAACAGACGGCTCCGCCCAGTCTGTTACCAAGTGCAATGCTTAGTGATGGATGGAATGCCTATACTTCGCCCGAGAGGGGAAAGTAGGTAGGCTACAATAGCGCACTAGTCTCACCTGGTGAGGGGAGAAGGCGCTTTCGCAGGCGTACGCCCAAACCAGGAGCCCACCCTAAACGTTGGCGGCGTTTAAGGGATGTGCTGCAACTGGTTCCACGTGGAGATTGTAAAATCTCGTGAAGGTACTGGGCGTAGCCCAACCCGCAGTTCTACAATGTCTGCCAGAGAGGCGCCTTGTGCCAGTGCCCACGAGTGGAGTGGGCTCTCACTGCCAGCGGGCACGGCGATCCTGGGATTGGTACCCAGTGCGCCACTTCTGTTTGGAGACAGCCCCCCCCGGGTGCCGTCTCCCAGAACAGACAAAGAGCTGCTCAGAGCTTCTGAGGCTCTGTGTGCGGTCCAGACCGAGGCGCAGCGCGCGTACTGGACACAACACATAGAAAGGTTGGGTCTTCCTCTCCGGAGGGGAGCGCCTGCAGGTTCACCACCTGGTCCCGGAAGGGAGTAGTGGGAAGCTTGGGCTCGTTGTCGGGATAGGATCTCAGGACCACGTGAGAATTACCGATCCCGAGTTCCAGGCACCTTTGGGACACAGAGAATGCCTGTAGGTCCCCCACCCTCTTGATGGAGGTGAGCGCCACAAAGAGTGCATCTTTCATCCGACTGAGGAAGATTGGCAATACTTAGGGGCTCACCAGGGCCGTACCAAGGCCCTGTAGGACCCCATTAGGGTCCCAAGAGGGTACGGAGCGCGGCCAGGGTGGACACACCCTTCTCGCGCTCCTGAGGAACCTGGTGACCAGGTTGTGCTGACGGGGATACTTACCTGTGGGTCAGCACTGATCCGATCAGGCAACTCCGCGGGTTCTCCTCCCGGGGAGAACACCAGGACAATTGGCGCCACTTATAAGCGTATGACCGCCTAGAGGCGGGGCTCTAGCCTGTAAGACAGTCTCCCGGACCGCTAACGGGCAAGCCCTCGTCCCGTCCAGGGGCCAGGCATGGAGGTTCCAGAGGCCTGCGTTGGGGTGCCACAACGTGCCCTTCCCCTGCAACGGAAGGTCCTTCGTCAGGGGAATGGGCCAGGGGGGCTGTCGTCAGATCTACCAGATCCGAGAGCCAGGTCTGGTTGGGCCAGTATGGCACCACTCACCAGAACCTGATGCCCCTTCTCTGACCTTGCACAGGACCTGTGCAAGGAGGCTCACTGGGGGGGAAGGCGTACTTCCGCTTGTCCCGCGGCCAGCTGTGTGCTAGGGCATCCGTGCCGAGGGGACCCTCGGTCTTGGAATACCATAGCGGGTAATGGGTGGAGTCCGGGGAGGCAACAGGTCCACCTGTGCCTGCCGAACCGCTTCCCACATGAGCCGGGCTGCACGGGGATGGAGTCGCCACTCTCCGTGGGGAGTACACTGTCGAGAGAGCGCATCGGCTGTCTGGTTCAGGTTGCCCAGAAGAAACGTGGCCCGCAGGGATTCACCTGCTGACTCCCAAGGAGGAGGCGTCGGGCGAGTTGTGATAACTGCGGTGAGCGTATGCCGCCTTGCGATTGATGTACGCTACGGCAGTCGTGCTGTCCAACCGGACTAGCACGTTTGTCCTGCACGAGGGGCTGGAGCCTCCTCAGTGCCAGAAGGATTGCCAACAACTCTAGGCAGTTGATATGCCCACGCAGTCGGGGACCTGTCCACCGCCCCGATACTGCGTGCCCACTTGCACACCGCACCCCACCCTTGCAGGGAGGCGTCTGTCGTTCCCACGACACGCCTCGAAACCTGTCCGAGCGGGACCCCCGCTCGGAGAAAAGGTCAAGTCTGACCAGGGTAAGAGAGTGCGAAGGCACTGAGGCGTTACCGTAATCCGCCTGGTGCCGGCGTGCCACGCCGTCCAGGGAACCCGACTCTGTAGCCAGTGCTGAAGCGGCCGCATGTGCATCAACCCGAGAGGGATTACCCCCGTCGAGGACGGCATGTGCCCCAGGAGCCTCTGAAAATTCTTCAGCGGCGTCGAGGGATTCTGACTGATCAACCTCAGACAACGCAGCACTGACTGTGCACGCTCGTTGGTGAGACGTGCTGACATACGGACAGAGTCTAGTTCCATACCGAGGTAAGAGGTGCTCTGCGCGGGGGAGAGCTTGCTCTTCTCCTGGTTGACCCGGAGGCCTAGACGGTCTAGGTGCCGAAGCACAAGGTCCCTGTGCGTGCACAACACATCTCGCGAGTGTGCCAAGACAAGCCAGTCGTCAAGATAGTTTAGCACTCGCACGCCTTGCTCCCTGCCAGGAGCTAAGGCAGCCTCCACTAGCTTGGAAAAAACCCGTGGAGACAGGGCCAGACCGAATGGCAGGACCCTGTACTGATTCGCCCTTCCCTCGAACGCGAACCGTAGGAACGGCCGGTGTCGGGGGAGAATAGAGACGTGAAAGTACGCGTCCTTCAGGTCGATTGCCACGAACCAATCCTGGTGACGTACCGAGCCCAGGATGCGCCTCTGCGTCAGCACTCTGAACGGCAGCTTGTGCAGGTGCTTGTTCAGGTGCCGCAGATCCAAAAATGGGCCGCAGCCCCCCGCCCTTTTTTGGGCACGATGAAGTGTAAAACTCGGACGACATCTCGGTTATAGGGACGGGTTCGACCGCACCCTTCGCCAGAAGGGCGGCGACCTCCTGCCGAAGTACGGAAGCATTCTCTCCTCGCCCCGAGGTGTACAGAATGCCACGAAACTTGGGGGGGGCGCCTGGCGAATTGGATCGAGTAACCGAGACGGACCGTCCTCTCTATCCAGTGTGACGGGCTGGTGCGCTACCAAGCGCCCAAGAACCGTGACAACGGGACCAGAGGGACAATCTGCCTCACCGTGCCGGGGGAGGCTGGTTCGGTGGCTGACAGTACGGTCACCTCGCACAGGGGGGACCCCCAGGGAGGTTGACGGCTCTGTATGTTTACCTGCTTCAGGCGGCCCAACGCAATGTCCGGAGGAGATTGCGGTCGGCGGCCCGATCCATCCCATACACCGTCTGGACGAGAGTGTTGTGGAGGAAAACCCAGGGGAGATTTGTCTCTTTGAGAGTATGTGGGCGCCGGACCCTGAAAAGGGCCCAGACTCGATGGAACGCGGCAGGCAGCGTCCTTTTCCGATCCGGCATTGGAAAGGCCGGGATTCGGGCCCAGTAAAATCTCCCCCTGGTTCGTCCCGTCAGGGCCGCTTTAAAGAGCCTCTTGGCGGGCTGCTGACGGGGAACAGATGCCCTCTTCCGCGGGGGTCCACCTCTGGTGGGTCGTCCTCTGGGAGGTTCCTTAACCGGAGGGCCGCCGCGGGAGGGCAGGGCTGCTGGGAACCAGACTGTGCCCGAGACCATGCCGACCTGTTGGCGGGCACGTTGCCGCGTGGCAGGATCTGTTCGATCGCCTCAGTCTGCCAGACCGCGGAGAACTGCCGTCCTCCACGGTATCACCAAGCAGCCCTGCTTGCGAGATGGGCGCATCCAGAACCGACGTTCTGGGCGCCGCTCACCTGCGCAAGACTAAGCCACAGATGCCTCTCTTGGACCACCATTGTGGACATCGACCGACCCAGTGCACGTGCCGTGGCCTTCGTCGCTCGTAGCGCGAGGTCTGTGGCAGTACGTAGCTCTCATACGAGTTGGGTCGAACTTCCCGTCGTCCAAATCCTTCAGGACTTACCTGAAAAACCCGGAGGACCGCCATGGCGTGGAGAGCGGAGGCGGTTCGTCCAGCAGCACTGCAAGTCTTCGACGAGTGTCGAAGAGCTTACGTGCTCTGGACGGGAGTCAAGTGGCCCGCGACTGCACGCTCCACGCGGGGAACGTCAACATAGACTCTAGCCGCCCCACCAACCAGGGAAGTCACAGCCACAGAGCCCTCCGGCCTGAAACGCGCCAAAAGGAGCGCATTCCAGGACTTGGCGAGCTCGTCATGCACCTCCGGGAAAAATGGTAACGGAGCGGGGCGTGGCTTTTGACCACGCCCCCGAAACCGCGCATCTAGCCGCGAGCGTTCCGGCGAGGATGTTGTTACACCCTGCAACCCGATGCACGCGGCTGCCCGGGAAAGCATGGCCGACATCTTAGCCCGAGTCTCCTCCGGAGCTCTCTTCCGCATCCGATGCCAGCAGGCAGCTGTCCGACGCAGCGACACAGATAGCGTCATCATCCGTGTGCGAAGTCTTACCACTATGAGACGGCCGTCTGCCGCTCGTAGGGGACGAACCAGGTGAGCGTGAAGAGGTATAGATGGTCCGCGAGCGTGAAGCTGACGGAGCGACATCTATCGCGTCCCTAAATCACCCCCGCCGCTCGCCAAAGCGGTCAACCTCGCCGAAACGGCAGCTGAACACGCCTGGGAAACAGACGGGGTGGTGGCAGCGCTCGAAAGAACGTAGCCAACCGTGACCGCAACACCCTGATTGCTATGTCCGCACACACGGGACATTGCATCAGTGAAAACCTGCCTCAGCATGCTTGAGCCCCAAGCAAGTGACACAGGAATCATGGCCGTCAGACTCCGGGATGAGTCTGTCGCACCCAAGGATACAGCTACGAAACATGCTCGTAGCCGGAGGGACTTACCTCTTAAGGTCTGTAGCCTTCTGCCGAAACGCCCAGGGGAAGTCCACCGAAAGGAGAAGTCCGCTGCTCCGCGTCATAAATCCAGCAGGTTTTTCTCGAAGTCGAGTATCGCGTGTAGCATCAGCAAACACACAGGTTCCGAAGAACAAAGGATGAGTGAATGACCGCCGCCATCTTCCTTTATACCCGTATGCACGGGGCGGAGACTGGCGTGCGCGTGCCATTCGCCAAGCCCATTGGCGTTTTATTAATTAATTATCTCGGAGAAGGTAGGTTCTCAAGATCAAACCCCAGTCAGTCTCTCACAACGTCGAGAGACCGACTGAAGGGGAACCCTGATATACACAACAACAGACATTACAACACCTCACCCATGCAGTAGCTCTCCATCTATAAAGATTATATACGTCCTAATTTTTTCGGCCACCTGTGTTCTCGTCCCCCCAAGGAGTTGAAGAATGTGGAACATAACTTTACTGATGGTCAATTGTTAATCAGTGACTAATTCAGTATTCACAGCTCATGAATGATGGATCGTGTGCATAATGCATAGTGTTTAGCGCGGGTGCAGCCACAGGAAGAGCAGTACATGCTTCTGCTGAGATGACACTCTGATAAACTGCACATATGTACTTCACACTGGTCACTCAACTTGAGTCAGTGGCAAAGTCTTGAGTTTAAAAGTCTTTTGTCGAAGATGTAATACAGGTGCACAACGGAACTCTATTGTACCTAAATCTGAATTAAAAGCAGTTTTCGGTGGTAACTTTATAAATACCAGACAGCTTATCAACTTTACCTATATGTTTCTAATGAATTATTTATCACAGATGGGTAAGTTATAGAAGAATTATATTTTGGAGATCACGCATTGGTCGGTGTAGAATGTCCCGCACTGGAATGTGGTCGAAAAGAAGTACTGCGATAAAATAGTGATAATGGTATTTTGGAAGGCGATTTAACTCAGAGATCTGTTTTTCCCATGATGCTGTGCGCTCGCTGCTGTAAGCAGCCAGCGGCAGGGTGTCATGGACACCGGCGCGGCTGTGTCTGATGTCAGTGTCAATGGCTCTACATGTTAGTGAGGCCATGGATTGGGTTGCCCCCGCAGTGCTAGATGACCAGATACTTTTTCAGTACTGGGACAGTGATGTCATGAAGCTCTTGCTACACACCCACAACATATATGTGAGAAGTGCAGGATAAGCCAAGATCATTTAGTTATCTATCTAAAAAAGATATATGCAAATACATTTAAAGTTCATTTATGACATCCAAAACGTTTACTGTCATTTTTCTCCATACAAATTCACATCAATTTTATGTGATAAATCATGTGATTATACTTTTTTAAGATGTTTCCCTTAATGGATATAAGTATAATAGTTAAATTAACTTTTGTTTACTATTGATGAACTGCTGATATATGAGTATTAATGCAATGTTTGTTAATTTATTACTAAACAGTTAAAACAGTTACAATTATTTTTTATGGTACTTAAACCTTCCAACTAATTTTATTTCAAGTTCTGTCCCGGCCAATACAAACACATTGCGTTTTGTTGAACTGTTTATTCACCAAGAGCTCCAAATCATTTTTGTTATTAAACTAGTTTAATTGAATTGAATTAGTTCTGCTTCCTATGTATCAGACAGCTTACTGCTGCCATGAAGTTAATTCTTACCTGGGTTTTTGCGCAGTTTGAGGTGGCATGCATTTGTAATGAGCTGGATTCCGGCTTAGACGCTTGATAGCGGCGAAATACGTAAATAATGTAGGATAAAGCGAAAAGCATTGAGCCGGCTTTATCGGACATTCAGCCTCTTAAACGCTGATCAGTTCCCGAGCTCAGACAGAATCGAGTGGCCGGTGTCGAGTCTCTGGTGCTGTCCGTGAACTTCATTCAAATCATCTTCTCTGTCGTCCTGCATCGTATCTCGACGGACACAAAATGACATATAGCTACAAAATGGGTAGGAAATGGATCTATCTTTGCTTTAAGAGTCTGATGTTTAATGTTTCACAATGTCTTAAAATAGCCCGGTAGCTTCAACAGGTGTGATGTTTATTATTTATGTTCTTTGGATTACCCATTCGAATAGCAGACAAACACCAGATCAATAAACAATTTCATAAATTATATAAAGGACAATAGGGTTTACTTACTCATTGGAATAAATGTCAAGTTGTGGTAGGCGTTTAATATGTTCTAATTTTATACCGTACATTATCTGTTAGTATGTTCCTTCCCATTGTACCTTTATAGGTACTCCGTTTATTATGGTAAATATATACTGTATATGAATTCATGCGTTTTTAATCATTGTCAATAAGCAGAAGGTTCCCATTGTGTTCCCATTGGGTATCCATTAAATGAATTATATTTTTTCTGGGCAATAGAAAATATTACAATATATAAAATGTTTACCTTGAACTTAATCTTGAAGGTATTTGGAGCTCTTGGTGATTTGTGAGTTCATCATTTAGAGGAACATGATTTGGGGGTGTTAAAAGACTGCAGTTCTTGTTGACGTCTTTGTGTATCTCTGAATGCAGACGTTTGTGTAACTTACGCAGTACAGCATCTCTCGTTGAACAACATTTGCGTCAAGCACTTTAATGTCCACATTACATTTCAAAAGAAGTTCAGGCAATATTTTCTTATCATTTAGGTCTCTGGACTGTTATGTTTTATATTCTGGGCCCATTCAAACACAAACTCATTTATTATTTTCTCTTGTGTTGTCTTTGTTGAAACGTTTCTACTTTTCTTGCACTCTCTTTCTCGCTTTTTTAACTCACTCATTCTGTCTTTTCTGTTTCTCTATTTTCTATTCTTTCATAGTGTTTTTTTAGTTTGTTGTTTGTCTTTTTCCCTTTCTCTCTCTTTGTAAAGGTGACTGTCTTCCTCTCTCTGTGTGTTGTCCGTTTTCTTCTAGCACCTTCTCTGATGGTTTACATTGATTCACGCATGCCCTCGCCATTGCATTTATATGCGATAAATATGCACGCGTAACTCATTTTGATACCCATCGAAACACTCAGAACACCGGAATAACCACAGAGTCACAGTTTCAAACACAAATGTAAAAATCTAGTTTTGTATGTTTTTCATTTTCTGTAATTGCACCGTTATATTGAAGCCAAATCCTATTCTTTTTCTCCCTGCTAAACAGCAAAGGAAGCTAAATTTGATACATTCTGTGTTTGAATCCACACTCCACTTCATTATTATCGATTTTCGGTTTGAACAAAAGTTCATTCATTTAAATGTAATCTATATCAAAACTGTTTTAATCTCACAGTATTGGCTTAAAGCTGAAGTCCGGAGGGATATTTGTAACGTTTTTGCTTTAACCCTACAGGTTCAAGTAAGGTATCAATATATGATGTGTATGGTACAAAGTGGTGAAAATACGGAACTTTAAACAGTAAAGTTTTTATTCTAGAAACGTATTTGGCAAAAAGAGAAACTATGGCATATCAGAAAATGTGGGGTCTAAAGCCCAGACTCAATAGGCTTTGCGGATGTGGTGTCATTTTTGCCAGGTCTCCTTAAATTTGTCTTATTAAACTGAGCTCCACTGCACTCCAAATACAACTACACACATACAATAACTTTAATACATCTTTAATAATATATTGAAATAGACTCTTATTTTATATTTATATATTTTTCAATTGTCCTAAGGCAGACCTCACTTTTGGCCACTACTGTACATGTTCTTTCTGCAGTACTGGTGAAAAGCGCTGACAGATTCATCCACTTCAGTTTTTTTTATTTAAATCATTTCTAATGCAGGTAATGTGGGTATGCAACCTGTGCCGAAAACAACAAGAAATCCTCACCAAGTCGGGAGAGTGGTTCTACAGTGGTTCTGAGGGGTCCAGATCAGGGCCCCAAGCCAAAGTGAGAGGAGGCCCAGTCAGTGCGAGCCAGGACCCTCTCAGAAACGGTTCGGGGGTCCCCACAGACAGGTTAGGAATACCCAATTTATTCTCCAGCATCTCATAGAATGAAAAATGTAATCTGATTTGTTTTAGCTGTCTTCCGATTTAGCTGTCTTCTTGCGTACAGAAACATATGGATTGGAATACTGTATGTATATATCAGTTGCTAGGGTTGTGGGCGTTCAGTTGCTAGGGTTACTGTAAAGAATACAGACCGAATTGCTTTATGTTCTTCTTTTAAAATTTAACTACACTAGAATAAGATTATATTTGTTCAAACAAAATTCAAACATTCACGCACTACTTTTGCAACATTGCAGTAATTCGCCTCCTTAATTTAGCAGAACTGTGTTATCCTCTCATCTAGGAACAATTATCTATGATATTTGTTTGACATAAAGGAACATTCATATGTATTTATTAATATAGCAGTGTATGGCTAACTCTCAAATGAGATTTTCATGTTGGGAAAACAGTGTGGTTGCCTTTACCTTCTGTGGTGTTCTGAATGGTTTTGGTATGGTCCTATGCAGTTGCTTGCATGTTCTTAGTTATCTCAATTACTTCAGAGGGTGTATGCTTAAAAAGTACACTTTGAAGAAGAAAGGTGCTTAAAATGGTTGTTCTTGGCAATGGAATATAAAGAGAACCTTTACACGGCACATCCATTATAAAATTATAATGGCTTATAATGCATTTTAATGTCTTTTGTCGTGTCGTGCAACGTCCGGTGTGGACACTGTGTAAATGTCTTAAAAGAACCATTTATTTCTCATCTTTTTAGAGTGGTCAGAACCTTTCTCTGTTTAAAGAACTGTTTGTGCTACACTATGTGGATGTTAAAGTCCCAACAAAGAACCTTTTAGGAACCTTTAGAGCATAGGCAGTTGTAGTAATGCTTAGCTACACCACTCCCTAAAGAACCGTGTCTGCATTTTGAATCAGTCGCCTTCAGCTGAAAAGACAACATTTTCTAAAAATCATTAAGCTGTGACCACCAACACTTTACTCTAAGTACACCCTATTAAAGGTGTGTCTGTGTCTGTTTCTATATACACATTTCTCAGTGGAACATATTCCTCCGCCATTATGGACTCTGGACAGTTTTTGCTTCTTAAGTGGTCTAGATGATATAATAAGAGAAGTCTACATATAGGCTACATCAGATAAACAGATAATGAAGCATTTGTAGGCTTCATCAAACAATCCCCTGTGTTCTGTTATATTTAGAGAATGCTCTCTGTTTGATTCTGTATGCAATAACTCCTTGGGTGAATGGGCCCTCTTAACTGTGATAGGCGCTGTTGCGTCCCGGACAATGTCACCGTTTCTATCCCAGATCGAATTCTTCTGACCACAAATGCGCCAATAACAAAACAAAACAAAACCGAAACGTTTACATTTTAAATCAGAATCAAATCGTTCATATATGAAGTTGTCATGGCAATTGCTGTCACTTCCAAGTGCCCATTCTTATGATGTCATCATGATGGTCTTGTCAGTAGGGACAGTTGTTAGAAATCATTAGTCAAAAAGCTAGCTGTAGTAACATCTGAATAAAAAACAATCCTAGAAAATAGAACAAAAATTGCTCTTTGAGAAAGAAACTTGTCGTTTAAGCGCGTAACCAAAGACAGAGAGAAAAAAAGAACATTATGGGATCTTTAGCCATACTGACAGCATTTGGAAAAAGAGTGGGTTAAACATTAAAACGAGTACTTACATCCAGAAACGCCCTTGCTTCAAAGATCCTCCTCAAGCTTCTCCTCGGAATTCTGAACGTATAATAAAACGACATATGGTGCTTTTCATAAAGGCATAAGCGCAGATATTTCAGTCGCACACTCTAGAGCGCGCTGCTCGAGTGCTTTGGACGGTCTGCTGAAACAGACTCCAGCGCGCTCTTCGGCTCCGGCTCAAAAACCCAGTGAGCTGCCTACCTAGTCAGCATCACAGACACGTTCCATTTGAGCCTACGCCGTCCAAAACTGGTGCCTCGCGAGGTTTGGGGACGCAGCCTCTGTCTCTACCTCTCCCGTTAGAGCGCACCGCGTCTACGTCCCCGTTTGCGCATCTCTCACGGAGACACGCGTAATAAAACAGCCGGCGACTGCGCGTCGGGAACGATGAGTGAGAGAGAGTCTGCTCTTCTCCGGGTCTGGCTGATTTTTCGAGGCGAGACGGTGGCGCATGGACGCATCCGGACATTTTAGCCGGTAAAAATGCAGCGCCGTTTTTCTCTCTCTCTGGCACGCCGTCAGACGGCATCCATCCCGCGCTCCCCGCATTCGCAGCATCACCTCAGGGCTGGACCGTGAGGCGCGCGTCCATCACATCTCCGGCAAAAAATATGGGACTTGATCCACACGGCAGCGCGTCGGATATTGGGGGTCGTGGTGCTGTGGGTGTGCTGCTGTTGTTTCCCGAAGTGAAAGACTGCTGGGTTGCTTAGGTAGGAGGGGGCAGGCGAAAATGCAATTTGGGACAGTGCGACAGTTTTGTAGCTCTTTTCTATCGCATTTCAAGCCACCTCAGAACACCTCGAAGCCGGAGCTGTTGGGAAAGGCGCCTAACGGCAGGTGAGACCATCGATGTCTACAGATCATCATAAGACGAGCTGTGTTTGGTTATGGGGGCATCCAGCTACAGATAGAAGTAGATTGACATTTGTGTGCCGTGTCTGGTGTTTTGAACTTGTTTGTGGGCTATGATTTGCATGCATATTACAGTGTATGCAACCCTAAAGCAGCCATACGACTTCGTTTGATAATGTGATGTTTGCTTGCAATAATAATTGTGCAGCGTTCGTGTTGCATATTATATTTTAGTTTAATTACAAAATAAATAAAGAGATCTGGGGCTATAGTTTCAATATATAAGGTTTTGAGTCGAAGTGCAATTGTTACCAAATCTGATCCTGATAACTTTTGATCTTTTTATCAGGTCACAGATTTTTCTCTAAATGTCAGTTTGGGGGAAATTGTCACAACCTTTAAAATATTTTACTTGTTGGCCGAACAAGGGACATGGTACTTTCATATGTTATACTTGTAAGTTTATTATGTTTCTGCTTGATGAATTGTCTGGTGTTTCTTAAGCTTGTGCTGGGCTCTGTCCTGGCCCACTTTTTATTAGCCTTTAAATGTAGACAATTACGTTTACCAATGAAAAGCATTTTTATATAATGTGATGATATGGCACTTTTGAGAAACTTAAGAAATACAATCAGTGAGTTCAGTAATGTTGACAATTTATTCTCGGATTTCCGATCAATAACTTGTGAGCTAAACCTTGTTAAACACAAATGACATCTCAGTCCAAGTAATGTAGACAACGAGCTACAATTTTCCTGAAAATGAGCCTCTATCTCAGGCAGCACTGCATCATTTGCGAAGTAAAAAAATGGAAAAGCTAAATGAATATAAAATCAAGGAGTTCAGTAAAGATGAATGATCGTACAATTCATGCAGATCAAACTTAAGTGTTGACCAGCAGGAGAGCATTGATGTTCAAACTGAATTGGGTGACACAGTAAGTGATGTTAATGACTATTTTTGTAGCAAAGCTTTTTCTGTTTTGCAGACGTTCCCGTCAGAATTCTCCAGCCACCGGCTCATAGAGATCAATTTTATATGATAGAGCTAGTTTTGAGCAAAATTAGGATGTAGCTAGGATATATAGATATATATAACCAGATGCAGCATTAGCAGATGTTTCTATGGGCCGCTATACCTACATTGTCCGCCATATTGGAAAGGTGCAAGCCGGTCTGCGTTGCAAACTCTGCGTTTTTTCCTGTGGAGTTAGGCTGTTAAGTTTTACTCTCATTATGAAATGATATATTGGTGTGTAATTTTGCAATTATGACATGTGTTGGGGTTTGATTTTCTGTTTAACAGCCAGGATAACTGTGTCTATGTGACGCTATTCAGCCAGTTTGAGCAAGTAACGTAAAAGTTTACTTATTATATCATATAAAACACAAGATACAAGCAGTCACAGTGTCGTTTTAAAAAATACAAATAAGTGTACCAACAGATGCGAAAGCGATCATCATCTGCTGAACATCTCAGGTCCGGTGAACAGACGTTCAAAAACTGCCGCCAGGATGAAAGCGTTATGTAAGTTTAGTTTATGCAATAGGGAGCCACAGAGATAACGTACTTGTGTATGCAAACCCTGGAAGCGAATTAGCATTTAAGGACTTCCGGTTACATCGCCCCAAAGTCAATGGTTTTTTTAAAATGGGTTTTTGGTAAATATCTGAATTAAGGTCTGTGGTAAACAAAACCGCCAAATTTTTTTTAAAGCCTTATTGTGTCTTAAAAACGGTTGCTAACAAGTTGTAAAAGCAACTACTTCCTTTGGCGGGGACATCATCGTGCATATAAATCTCACAACTAATGCAACATGGACACGAATCTCTAAAAACGTAGATGCGGATTCATTCATGAAGTAAGAACTTACCTGTCACGATCGTCAGCTGGACTGCCCATGAACTCCAGTAGAGGGCACTCCACTCAGGACTCTGGCATTTTGTATCCATTCCCACTTACAACTCCATTTCTCATAATCCCATGCTAACCGCCAACAGGTGTTCCCCATTACCACTCCACTATATATACTGTGTTTGCACTCTCAATCATTGCGAAATCTTGTTTAGCCAGTCTAACATTTCTGAGCGGGTCCCTGTATTGAGTCCTTCTGTGTATTACCTTGGACTTTTGATATTGACTGCGATTCTCTGCTGCTTGCCCTGACCTCTCCTTGTGACTGTTTATGATTTTGGATATCCCCTACATACCTTACGCTGTTGTTGATTTCTGCCTGTTTGACCATTCTGTTAATAAACACTGCATTTGGATCCGAACGTCTCTGACTCCACATTACATTACAAGGGAACACATTTTTTATAAAGTTTGAAAGAGTTGTCTGAGAATTGGTGGTGGTGACGTTGATGTCGAGGGACCTTAAAGGCGACCTTGTCCGATTTCCGAATTACGCTTGTTTAGACAAAGTCGAGCCGAGTACCAAAACAACACTGTAGCCAATCAGCAGTAAGGTGCACAGTGCACAGGAGGGACATTAGTCGATCCGATCGCTGACGAAAGTGAAAGATGGGGTAGCTGTGTGTTTGTTTATGTGATTTGAAGAGAAATCGGACACCCCAGCTTTATGTGTAGTCTGTTTATAGCATCGCGTTAGCTTTCAATTGTATTTCTGCTTCAAAAGAAACAAATGTTTTGTTAATATGTAAGGATTATCTTGATAGACAATACGAGTGAACATCATGAACATTTGTTAACCACAGAGCTTATTTTTTGCAATCTTCCAAAAGTCTATGGGAAAAATGCAACCGGTTGAGGCAACCAATGCAGTTCCGGTTTGGCCTCTTTGCGGCTCCCTATAGTTTTGGCTCTTTTGTGTCTCGTTATGACCGATTGCGTCATTACGTCTGCTTTGAATGTTAAACGTTGATTGGCTCCTGTGATCAACTGCGTCATGCTTACGTTCTGGTTAATGTTTGAACGGTCGGGAGCTGCTGACTGCAACTGCAGGCATGCATTCATGGATGCAGAGTTCTCCAGATAGACTTATCATACGGCTTCGGTTCAGATGGTCTGCGATGCGAGTTGTTTGTTTGTAATACGTTTAATACTGTTCTTGTGCAATAAATACCTGTGACTGTACTTTTATTTGCGTGTTGTGTTTTATATGGTTGAAAATTGGTTAGGTTTGGGGCATTGGGTCCTCCAAATAATTTTAAAACCATATATATTTATTAACTTGGTATATTTTTACAAATGCAGTGAATTAAACGTTGTAGCAAACAATAAAGCAACGGACTACCCCGTTCGTCAAAAACGACACCAAAGGTGTCTTATTTTAAACATCTCAATCTTATTTGGTGACTTTGTGGTGAGATTGGGATCTAAATGCAGATTTGAAGATTAGACATTATTTCTGTCTAAACTGTAAAGTGCTCACAGCTGAATAGCCAATTTTAGTTTCCTAATGCCACTATATTAGGAATTATGAGGAACCTTTAACTATTTATAACTCAAGGAACATAGTTTGCTTTGGGTAAAGTGTATCCTAGTGAGTCATTCAGTCAAGTCATGATTTATTAAGCAATGTTATGGCATACCTGAAACAATACAGATGGATTACGTTACAATCCGAACCAGAGTGTAAACATTTTCATTCACAACACACAGACAGGGTTTCTAGAGGATTTTATTTCAATCGTTTCTCGTTCAAAATCAACTTTTAAACCATGACCCATCTTGATATTGACATTGCATTGCCTCGAATCTTAACAGCGCAAAAGAAGAATCTTAGTTGAGATTTATTTTATAAACATCTTCACGTTGAGTAGCGGTGACTACTGTAATATTTCTAATTGAATTCATTTGTTTTGTTTGGCCCATAAAATAACTGCACTAAACTTACATTTACATTTATTCATTTGGCAGACGCTTTTATCCAAAGCGACTTACAAGTACAACTTACGGACTAAACGTTTCTCTGCTTTCTATAATTTAACAGGTTTTACCTGCCACCAACAAATCAGTTTTCTTTTACTCTTAGTTATCAACAAACATTACTTGGACTAATGTAGTCAACTGCCACATGCTATTCTGTGACATTTCAATTCCCAGAATCAAAGTGTGTGAGACAGATATAGAATACGCTTTTAAAAAAAGGGTGCTACAAAAGGTTCTTCACAGCGGTGCCATAGAAGAACCATTTCTGGTTCCACAAGGTCCATTTATCAAAAGTTAAACTGTAAGTTTAACTACAAAGAACGATTCTTTATGCTTCTTTATGCACATTTAGTATACCTGGATTAATGAATATGCAAATCAGTCCCCGCCTCCACTTAGTCTCAGACCATGAATATATACCTGTAGTTCCAGATGCCGCTAAAGCCCGATTCTCAATGCAAATGTGTTGTCGTGATTGGTCACAGTTTCAAACCACTTTTCTAAACTGCCTTTGGTAAACTGCAGTTTTACAGAGAAAATACTCAGCAAAGGTTTAAAATGATGAATTTGCACATGCTTTGCCTTAAAGCATATAAAAAAAACATAAACTGTATGTACATAAATTACAATAAAACTTGATTTTAACTACAGAGGGACTGTAAATATGGACTTTCTGAAGACTGCGTTTTTTGTGAACCAGGCTCAATAAAACTAAATCTAAGATGAGAAATATTGATGACATATAGAGTAGACTTGTTACATAAAAACAGTATCGGTACAATAGTTCATAATAGTATATAAATACTTGGTTATTCTCCCAATATTTTTGTGTGTTTGTATTTTATATTGTATTGTTGGCCTTTGCAACATAATAACAATAATGAAATCTCGAAAACATCTGCATACTTGAGTTGCTGTCTACTATATGAAGAGTGTTTGATATCTTAAATAATTTGTTGATTGTCAACCTCAGAATCCGACCTTTGTTGTTTTTACCGACCAAAGCTTTCTCCTGTACCTTGTCTCTCTACTGATGCTGTGGATGTTGTGTGTGAGCGGTGGGCCACAGAAGTGGACTCTGACTCTTTCTCTCAGATGTCTAATGAATTGCCATCCACATTTCGGCCTCTTTCACTGTGGGTGATTTACTCCATCAATCATTGATTATTTAGCAGCTGTGTTTTTTCTAGGGTACTCTCTTCCCAAAAGCACTCGCTCTGAATCACTTAGGTCCTTGTGTGCCAGCTCCTTTTAATGGAAATCCAAACCGATCGATGGACAGTAAGACGGCCCATCCCATCACACACTGGAGCTCTTATAATGTTGAAGCAGAAGGGTGGAATGTCTAAAGAAGTGCATCTCCACTGATTCATGGAAGAATAAAGATGCCTGTTTTGGTTTTCTCATAAATATTGCAAGCAGAGGTGGAAAACTGCAGCTAGATTTCTTTTTACGTTTTTAGAAGATTTACACGTTTAGAAGAGTTAGTAAGAAATTGAAACCAGTGTTTACAAATGTAAAGTCATGAATGCATTACTTACCCAGGATAAAGCATGAAACATGGCAACCAAAGGTTACCTTTAGTGAGCGGATAATAACATTTTCATCGGGAGAGTGTGAAAAGCACATATGATATTCTAGCACTTAGATACAGTCCATTGTACATTTGGTATGGCTGCTTACAGAAGCCACACAATTTATGGCATCTTTCATGTCCTTAGCTTAAACGGTGTGAGACGTGCAACACTAATAAGGTCAGGGGGCAAAGGTAATGGAGAAGATGGAGATAAATCTAAGTATTGACATCGGTGTTGACTTATCGATTCTTAAACTGAGGTTGGAAAGATATTTGTCTTTATAAGATCATTGAATGGTTGACTAATGGCATTGTGCATCTACTACGAGACAAGGGGTTTTGGATTTCCTTTTCATGGTAATTGTAACAGCAGTAAGAATAAGCCGCTGTTAAGACCAGAAACCAGGAAAGACCAGGTGATAGTGCTCTTGGGAGTCTGTTTCCTAAATCATTCTGTTTGAAGAAGGATATACGAGCATTAAAGACATCAGTTAGCGCGTCGTGGCCTTGCTTAAATCAACAGGGAATAGATTAATGCAGGATATGCACGGCTGCTTGCGCTCTGCCTAGATGGTCAAGATTCTCTTATTACGTTTGGAGTTTTTTCATTAAAGACAGATGATGTAGCCAAAAGCTTTCACACCTAGATAGTCTTGTTTTACGTGCACAGATTATCGGATTATGCACTAGGCATTAAATTCATATTAGATCTTGATATTCAATCCAATCGGATTGAATTTTGTTCAGTTTGTTCTGTATGTGCGCTGAATCATATTGTTTTTTGTGATATCAGAGCATTTTAACAGGAATGGCTTTGACTCCACATGAAAGATCTCGGTGCAGGCGGCACCCAACACTTCATGTGACGCTGTACAACCCATAACCGTTTCAACCCCGGAGAGCTCCCAACTTCTCTGCCACTTGACATCACTGTGCCTTTGATAATATGTAAAGAACATTTCTTCACTTCTGTCCTTGAGGAAGAAAAAAAAACTGGAGTGTAGAAATATTAGTCATTTTTAGCTCTGAGCCAGTCACAGATGCATTTTTAGCTCCCTGCCCTCAGCAACAGTGCAATTTTCTGCACTTTGGCTGTTGTGCGTCTCGCCGCTTTTATCTTTTGTGTGAAATCTGATTGAAAGTGGTTGAAAAGGCTCGAGTGGAGTGTATGAATAGGAAAGCATTTATATGAGGGAGAGAAGCGAGAAAATCAGTTTTCATTTAAAATGAGACGAGAAAGTTCTACCGCTCACCCACGCCTCTCTCTCGATGCACTGAGCTGCATGGTATGAACCAAAGATGCCGACGTCTGTCTATTTTCTATCACATCCTCTTTGGAGTCCAGCCTGACTCAACTGTCATCCGCTTTGCCTACTAAATAAAGAAACAAATAATTTATTCAGCAGCCTCCAAGGCACTCGACAGCCCTATGACCTGCCTGTCCGGCCCCGAAATAGAGATGGTCGGGTGTGCTACTGGGCTAAGTGTGGGCTAAGTGTATCAGACCAGCATGCTGGAGTGCCCATTGAGAAGGATTCCGGAAGACTTTAAAATAAAAAAGTAGTCATAATATCCTCCCTTCATATCTTTGCTAACCTGCCATAAAAAGCAATAGGGATTTTAATTCTGTGCAACCTTCTCAAAGCTATTGTATTGCTTCAGAAGAGGAGTTTGTAGGTTCACTTTTACTGTGTGAATATTCTTCTTGTTTATGTACAAAGACGTTAAAGGGTTCTTTCACCCAGAATGAAAATGTTGTTCCCCTTCAGTCGGTCTCTCGACGTTGTGAGAGACTGACTGGGGTTTGATCTTGAGAACCTACCTTCTCCGAGATAATTAATTAATAAAACGCCAATGGGCTTGGCGAATGGCACGCGCACGCCAGTCTCCGCCCCGTGCATACGGGTATAAAGGAAGATGGCGGCGGTCATTCACTCATCCTTTGTTCTTCGGAACCTGTGTGTTTGCTGATGCTACACGCGATACTCGACTTCGAGAAAAACCTGCTGGATTTATGACGCGGAGCAGCGGACTTCTCCTTTCGGTGGACTTCCCCTGGGCGTTTCGGCAGAAGGCTACAGACCTTAAGAGGTAAGTCCCTCCGGCTACGAGCATGTTTCGTAGCTGTATCCTTGGGTGCGACAGACTCATCCCGGAGTCTGACGGCCATGATTCCTGTGTCACTTGCTTGGGGCTCAAGCATGCTGAGGCAGGTTTTCACTGATGCAATGTCCCGTGTGTGCGGACATAGCAATCAGGGTGTTGCGGTCACGGTTGGCTACGTTCTTTCGAGCGCTGCCACCACCCCGTCTGTTTCCCAGGCGTGTTCAGCTGCCGTTTCGGCGAGGTTGACCGCTTTGGCGAGCGGCGGGGGTGATTTAGGGACGCGATAGATGTCGCTCCGTCAGCTTCACGCTCGCGGACCATCTATACCTCTTCACGCTCACCTGGTTCGTCCCCTACGAGCGGCAGACGGCCGTCTCATAGTGGTAAGACTTCGCACACGGATGATGACGCTATCTGTGTCGCTGCGTCGGACAGCTGCCTGCTGGCATCGGATGCGGAAGAGAGCTCCGGAGGAGACTCGGGCTAAGATGTCGGCCATGCTTTCCCGGGCAGCCGCGTGCATCGGGTTGCAGGGTGTAACAACATCCTCGCCGGAACGCTCGCGGCTAGATGCGCGGTTTCGGGGGCGTGGTCAAAAGCCACGCCCCGCTCCGTTACCATTTTTCCCGGAGGTGCATGACGAGCTCGCCAAGTCCTGGAATGCGCTCCTTTTGGCACGTTTCAGGCCGGAGGGCTCTGTGGCTGTGACTTCCCTGGTTGGTGGGGCGGCTAGAGTCTATGTTGACGTTCCCCGCGTGGAGCGTGCAGTCGCGGGCCACTTGTGCCCGCAGACAGCTGCCACTGGGGGGGGCTCGACCTAGACTCCCGTCCAGAGCACGTAAGCTCTTCGACACTCGTCGAGGACTTGCAGTGCTGCTGGACGAACCGCCTCCGCTCTCCACGCCATGGCGGTCCTCCGGGTTTTTCAGGTAAGTCCTGAAGGATTTGGACGACGGGAAGTTCGACCCAACTCGTATGAGAGCTACGTACTGCCACAGACCTCGCGCTACGAGCGACGAAGGCCACGGCACGTGCACTGGGTCGGTCGATGTCCACAATGGTGGTCCAAGAGAGGTATCTGTGGCTTAGTCTTGCGCAGGTGAGCGGCGCCCAGAACGTCGGTTCTGGATGCGCCCATCTCGCAAGCAGGGCTGCTTGGTGATACCGTGGAGGACGGCAGTTCTCCGCGGTCTGGCAGACTGAGGCGATCGAACAGATCCTGCCACGCGGCAACGTGCCCGCCAACAGGTCGGCATGGTCTCGGGCACAGTCTGGTTCCCAGCAGCCCTGCCCTCCCGCGGCGGCCCTCCGGTTAAGGAACCTCCCAGAGGACGACCCACCAGAGGTGGACCCCCGCGGAAGAGGGCATCTGTTCCCCGTCAGCAGCCCGCCAAGAGGCTCTTTAAAGCGGCCCTGACGGGACGAACCAGGGGGAGATTTTACTGGGCCCGAATCCCGGCCTTTCCAATGCCGGATCGGAAAAGGACGCTGCCTGCCGCGTTCCATCGAGTCTGGGCCCTTTTCAGGGTCCGGCGCCCACATACTCTCAAAGAGACAAATCTTCCCTGGGTTTTCCTCCACAACACTCTCGTCCAGACGGTGTATGGGATGGATCGGGCCGCCGACCGCAATCTCCTCCGGACATTGCGTTGGGCCGCCTGAAGCAGGTAAACATACAGAGCCGTCAACCTCCCTGGGGGTCCCCCCTGTGCGAGGTGACCGTACTGTCAGCCACCGAACCAGCCTCCCCCGGCACGGTGAGGCAGATTGTCCCTCTGGTCCCGTTGTCACGGTTCTTGGGCGCTTGGTAGCGCACCAGCCCGTCACACTGGATAGAGAGGACGGTCCGTCTCGGTTACTCGATCCAATTCGCCAGGCGCCCCCCCCAAGTTTCGTGGCATTCTGTACACCTCGGGGCGAGGAGAGAATGCTTCCGTACTTCGGCAGGAGGTCGCCGCCCTTCTGGCGAAGGGTGCGGTCGAACCCGTCCCTATAACCGAGATGTCGTCCGAGTTTTACACTTCATCGTGCCCAAAAAAGGGCGGGGGGCTGCGGCCCATTTTTGGATCTGCGGCACCTGAACAAGCACCTGCACAAGCTGCCGTTCAGAGTGCTGACGCAGAGGCGCATCCTGGGCTCGGTACGTCACCAGGATTGGTTCGTGGCAATCGACCTGAAGGACGCGTACTTTCACGTCTCTATTCTCCCCCGACACCGGCCGTTCCTACGGTTCGCGTTCGAGGGAAGGGCGAATCAGTACAGGGTCCTGCCATTCGGTCTGGCCCTGTCTCCACGGGTTTTTTCCAAGCTAGTGGAGGCTGCCTTAGCTCCTGGCAGGGAGCAAGGCGTGCGAGTGCTAAACTATCTTGACGACTGGCTTGTCTTGGCACACTCGCGAGATGTGTTGTGCACGCACAGGGACCTTGTGCTTCGGCACCTAGACCGTCTAGGCCTCCGGGTCAACCAGGAGAAGAGCAAGCTCTCCCCCGCGCAGAGCACCTCTTACCTCGGTATGGAACTAGACTCTGTCCGTATGTCAGCACGTCTCACCAACGAGCGTGCACAGTCAGTGCTGCGTTGTCTGAGGTTGATCAGTCAGAATCCCTCGACGCCGCTGAAGAATTTTCAGAGGCTCCTGGGGCACATGCGGTCCTCGACGGGGGTAATCCCTCTCGGGTTGATGCACATGCGGCCGCTTCAGCACTGGCTACAGAGTCGGGTTCCCTGGACGGCGTGGCACGCCGGCACCAGGCGGATTACGGTAACGCCTCAGTGCCTTCGCACTCTCTTACCCTGGTCAGACTTGACCTTTTCTCCGAGCGGGGGTCGTGGGAATGACAGACGCCTCCCTGCAAGGGTGGGGTGCGGTGTGCAAGTGGGCACGCAGTATCGGGGCGGTGGACAGGTCCCCGACTGCGTGGGCATATCAACTGCCTAGAGTTGTTGGCAATCCTTCTGGCACTGAGGAGGCTCCAGCCCCTCGTGCAGGACAAACACGTGCTAGTCCGGTTGGACAGCACGACTGCCGTAGCGTACATCAATCGCAAGGCGGCATACGCTCACCGCAGTTATCACAACTCGCCCGACGCCTCCTCCTTGGGAGTCAGCAGGTGAATCCCTGCGGGCCACGTTTCTTCTGGGCAACCTGAACCAGACAGCCGATGCGCTCTCTCGACAGTGTACTCCCCACGGAGAGTGGCGACTCCATCCCCGTGCAGCCCGGCTCATGTGGGAAGCGGTTCGGCAGGCACAGGTGGACCTGTTGCCTCCCCGGACTCCACCCATTACCCGCTATGGTATTCCAAGACCGAGGGTCCCCTCGGCACGGATGCCCTAGCACACAGCTGGCCGCGGGACAAGCGGAAGTACGCCTTCCCCCCCAGTGAGCCTCCTTGCACAGGTCCTGTGCAAGGTCAGAGAAGGGGCATCAGGTTCTGGTGAGTGGTGCCATACTGGCCCAACCAGACCTGGCTCTCGGATCTGGTAGATCTGACGACAGCCCCCCTGGCCCATTCCCCTGACGAAGGACCTTCCGTTGCAGGGGAAGGGCACGTTGTGGCACCCCAACGCAGGCCTCTGGAACCTCCATGCCTGGCCCCTGGACGGGACGAGGGCTTGCCCGTTAGCGGTCCGGGAGACTGTCTTACAGGCTAGAGCCCCGCCTCTAGGCGGTCATACGCTTATAAGTGGCGCCAATTGTCCTGGTGTTCTCCCCGGGAGGAGAACCCGCGGAGTTGCCTGATCGGATCAGTGCTGACCCGCAGGTAAGTATCCCCGTCAGCACAACCTGGTCACCAGGTTCCTCAGGAGCGCGAGAAGGGTGTGTCCACCCTGGCCGCGCTCCGTACCCTCTTGGGACCCTAATGGGGTCCTACAGGGCCTTGGTACGGCCCTGGTGAGCCCCTAAGTATTGCCAATCTTCCTCAGTCGGATGAAAGATGCACTCTTTGTGGCGCTCACCTCCATCAAGAGGGTGGGAGACCTACAGGCATTCTCTGTGTCCCAAAGGTGCCTGGAACTCGGGATCGGTAATTCTCACGTGGTCCTGAGATCCTATCCCAACAACGAGCCCAAGCTTCCCACTACTCCCTTCCGGGACCAGGTGGTGAACCTGCAGGCGCTCCCCTCCGGAGAGGAAGACCCAACCTTTCTATGTGTTGTGTCCAGTACGCGCGCTGCGCCTCGGTCTGGACCGCACACAGAGCCTCAGAAGCTCTGAGCAGCTCTTTGTCTGTTCTGGGAGACGGCACCCGGGGGGGGCTGTCTCCAAACAGAAGTGGCGCACTGGGTACCAATCCCAGGATCGCCGTGCCCGCTGGCAGTGAGAGCCCACTCCACTCGTGGGCACTGGCACAGGGCGCCTCTCTGGCAGACATTGTAGAACTGCGGGTTGGGCTACGCCCAGTACCTTCACGAGATTTTACAATCTCCACGTGGAACCAGTTGCAGCACATCCCTTAAACGCCGCCAACGTTTAGGGTGGGCTCCTGGTTTGGGCGTACGCCTGCGAAAGCGCCTTCTCCCCTCACCAGGTGAGACTAGTGCGCTATTGTAGCCTACCTACTTTCCCCTCTCGGGCGAAGTATAGGCATTCCATCCATCACTAAGCATTGCACTTGGTAACAGACTGGGCGGAGCCGTCTGTTAGAACCAGGTCCGTTACAGGTAGAGTCATCCCTGCTCAGGCAGACCCCTGTATTAGGACTAGTGCCCCATACGTAGTGACTCCCCTTTGGGTCGTCCCGTGTGTTGAATTCCTCACTCAGGATTTCCCGATTGGTGAATCTGTGACCTCCCCGCCGGTGGTAATCCCAAAAAAAAATAGGATCGTCCCCCTATTCGGGCTAACACCGTTCCGCATGTTGTTCTCCCCGCCGGGGAGACCATGTCATGTCTCCACATGTACCTCCCCTCCGGGTAGGATGTGGCCTCCGTAGCACACTCTTCTAAGAGGAGAGCAGTGTTTCCCCAGTGTTCGGCTCCGGACAGCTCCTCGCTACTAGAGGCGTACGCCACTGTCCGTGAGGCCGTCAGTAGAGGCTTCTCGGTATGACCAATACTATATGACTGGAAGATTACGTCTCGCGGTAGCACTCTGGGACTCGCTAGCCCAGTCAGGGTCGCTCCGCTAGAGGTCGTGATATCGGTGCAAGCGCTGTGGCGTTTTAGATTGATCCCCAGTCAGTCTCTCACAACGTCGAGAGACCGACTGAAGGGGAACGTCTCGGTTACGTCTGTAACCTCGGTTCCCTGATGGAGGGAACGAGACGTTGTGACTTCATGCCACAACGCTGCACCGAATCACTGCAGTGAACGGGAGTGCCCTCTCAGGTTCCTCAGTACAAAGGGTGAGTGAATGACCGCCGCCATCTTCCTTTATACCCGTATGCACGGGGCGGAGACTGGCGTGCGCGTGCCATTCGCCAAGCCCATTGGCGTTTTATTAATTAATTATCTCGGAGAAGGTAGGTTCTCAAGATCAAACCCCAGTCAGTCTCTCACAACGTCTCGTTCCCTCCATCAGGGAACCGAGGTTACAGACGTAACCGAGACGTTTCGTATGCCTTCATACAATCAAGCTTTTGGGTACTTTGGAAGCCTGAAAGAATACTCACACTGGGCCTCATTCATGAAACATTCGTAAATATATGAGGGATTTGAGCATAAAACAGACCTTTTCTAAAAACTCTCCATCATCAGATTTGATAGTTAAATGTCTGTATGTTAATGAATTCCAATCATTAATAAATAGGGTAAAAAGCACTTGATTTTGAAATTATAGGTATTACCAACTGACCGGAGCACAGAGAACGTTGCGAACGTGCTGGACTGTAATACAAGAGAGGCTAACTCAACCCAATAAGTAACACTTCTGTTTTGTCCGAGTTAAATTATAAAACGTTGTTACTTTGTGTAGTTAATCTAATCGATTGTTGATGGATTATCTGACGTGAAAGAGGAGGACAGGCAGAAACGAATGATGAGACTCTGCTGGTCTTTCAAGTTTTGCTTTGAAATTAAAATCGACGTGAAAGGAAAAATTAAAATTCCTATTTTTTCATGAAATATTGCAGTGTAACAAGGTTCAATAAAAGGAAAGGAAGGATGCGGGAACCGACGAACGTAAAACAACATTTAAATGAAATAAACAAACAATAAAACAAAAGTATAATGAAGGGCAAATTGACGATTACGATTCATTTTAGATTAATTGCACAACCCTAACGGACACACACACGCACGCACGCACGCACGCACGCACGCACGCACACACACACACACACACACACACACACACACATATATTTAGGCTATGAATATGTATATGTATATGCATCTTTTCAATTACAACCTTTTAATTAAAAACTGACTTAACATGAATTGCTTACAACTTTGAAACGCTCCACAAAGCTAAGTAATTTGATATTGTTTGCATGAGACTGCGGCCAAGGCGCTGCTGCCTTGTGACTTCCGTGACGTTCTGCTGTTCTGCAATCAGCCGTATTTCCGTTTTTCGGGGGAGACCCGTTTGATGCTATGATTTAGAATATCCACAACAGTAACATGTTACCAGTATCTTATTCTAAATTTTCTAAATGTAAAAATGCAGTAACCAGCAATATTAACTTCTCGTTTGTTGTGCTGTACAAGTGACAAAAAGACATGTGAAAAAAGACATGGTTAAAGAACTCGTGAAATATCATTATGATAAATAGTGCATTAAAACTCGTCAGCTTGGCTTAAAGAATACCCGTTTTATGCCCAATTTTCAGAAATGTCTTTTGTACCAAGTAACATTTTGAGATCTTGAATACGAAAACTTGGCCTGCACACTTGGACATGATCACCATTCACTTTCATTGCATGGAAAATAGCAGCATTTACATGAGTTCGAGCTTCATGGAAGAAAACTGGCACAAAGAAATTAAATGAGATGAGAGAGACCCAAGAATGATGGAAGTTGTATTTTTGTGAACTGCTTCTTTAAAGCCCCTCCATAGAAAGAGAGGAAGTTTACTTGGTTTTGGAGTGGTGCAAACAGCATTACTCCTTTTTAAGCGCAGTGCTTGAGTGATGTACCCTGAATCGGAAGTGTAGGTAATTAAAATCAGTGCATATTTGGAACACAAGAGGCATACTAATAGATTCAGAGTGCTGCACCAACGTTCTGGAGCGTTCTGCTACAGCCTTCTGAAGTATGACTCATTTCTGGCATACTGAACTTAGCGCATAGTTGCGCTTTTGAGTGGTATTGTCTCCGGATATTGGTGTCGAACAGACGTAGCATTTTTTTGGCTGGTTTGAAATGACAGCTCTATAATGCTCTGCAATCTAACTAATGGTGAAGCTTATTATAGCGGTACAGTGGAGCCAGCCGTACTTTAAAAGGGAAATATTACTAATGGTTTTGGCAAGCATCACTATTATTATTGCTCATACTTAGGGTGGGAGATTCATAAAAGACCCCTAGCCCTCTATATTAAACACGGGAGTGTAACTTGTCCCAGTTGAGCTGCGGACAATGAACAATGTCATAAATAATGTCGAGGGTAGGTGGATGCTGTTAGTTGTCTCATAAAATCTCATAAAGTTACACGGAACGAGGGGCTGAGCCATATTTAGAGGCCAGAAAAAGTGATGCAGTGATGTTGTTCACATTTCTGTTGATGGGTGCCTGCTGTGCAAAACTCCAAAATTCAAGTGGGACTATTGGATGTCATATTGGTAAGTTGTCTATTTACAATTTACAGGCGGTTGTCGTTGTGGATTCTCCTTTCTCAAATTTCTGTGCGCTCTTAAATAAAGTGTTTCCATCTCTGTTGGGGTATGTCCTACTTACAATGTGTGTGTGTGTGTGTGTGTGTGTGTGTTTGAGAAGCTAATAAGGCAGACACAGAGCTGTTTACATGGCAGCTCGTTGATCAGCTTCCTCCCACACGGTGAGAGACTGTGATCACTACACCAGTGCACCACTGGAATCAATGTAGGCCTTCAGAGATTTGGTTCATCCTTTTTGTCTAAAGGTAGAATTGAGCTATGAACTCTTTTTTCCTTAGTTGTCAATATAAAGTAGGAATGAACGAGGCATTTACAGTATATAGCGCTTTTTGTGTATTGCTGTACACCCAAAGTGCTTTACAATTACTTGAGGGGGAGAAAGGGGGTTCTCCTCAACCCCCAACAGTGTGCAGCATCCACCTGGATGTAACTTGTGGGCGGTTGCCAGGTTGTTGTGCATTGTATTGTATTAAGATATTATGAGTGGTGTTGCTAAAGCTGCTAAATGTCGCTGTAAATCTTTGGGTTGGGGATTCAAACCCTGAATGCCTAAGAATGACAGCAGTGATACTTGTTACTTGACAAAGACCATTAACATTTCCTCATGTTTAAATCACCCTTTCTGCTTCAGCTCGATCTGCCACAGTTTGACAAACAGAAAGTTCCGCCCAAGATTCACGTGGTTGTTGATATGTCTAAACAGTTAGTGATATCTTGCTCTTCAAAAAATGGAATAGGATAGATCTTTCAATATTAAAAAGTAATTACGCAACCCACCTGAAAATCATTCTACCTCACTAACAGTAGGTGGCGCTGTGTACTCGCTATGTTTCACACATATCGCCAGGTGCACTCCAGGGCCGGCATTAATCTGACACGCACAGTACTTTTGCGTTCTCACAGTGGCACGGAATGCATAAAAACATCCACATACACGTATTTACGGCACACATGCTGAGACGACCAGGTTATGCCGAAACATCAAATTGAGAAAGGTTTGTGTCAGTGGGATATTGTGTTTTTTTGTTCTTAGAGTTCATCATGTCCACATCTAGTCTTGTAATCCACAGGAATAAAGGAGTTCCCAGGCCCTACAATTGGTAATAACTGCCATCAGCCAGTAATCAGCTAAGTACCATAATCCTCCTTGCAGGGTAAAGTCGCGCTTGACCTCCAGCTATATACAGCCTGTGATAACAGCATTAAACGGTAACACCACTCTTCATTCCCAGAAGCCTTTGCTCCTTGCACGTTTGGCATCTTGGCACTTTTCAACCTACTAGATTCAAGTCTTGGCTCCCACGTGGCCTGTCCGCCGGTAACTCTAATGCCTGTGCATGTTTGAGAGCGTGTAGGGGAGGGTAGCGTGGCTAAAGATGCTAAGCTAGCAGTAGCAGTGGCCTGGTTTCCTCTTAACTGGATCTCTTCAAGCTCTTCAGCAGTGTGGTGCGGTGCACTACTCAAAGAGGGATTTGCGGTTGATGCAGCTGCGTGGTCGACGTGCACACACTCGAAGCCCAGATGTGCAGCTCTTGACTGACAGGTGCGTGCATGCATATTGCGCTCAACTGTGGCCTCAAAAAAAGTGGAGATTTGTTTTTTCTCATTGAATGTTGTTTAGCCGACAGGGTGTGACAGCTGTACAGATGTTCATAAATGAGTCATTATTATGCTGAGTCATATCTGCACAGAGCTGCCGATTTATAAAAGTAAATTATGTTTGCAGGAAGGATTTGGCTGTTTACATAAAATAATTTCATGATGATGATGTAGAATTTGTACTGTGATGGCTTTTTTGTTCAGCCCTTCATCTTAGCTTGTATCCAAGCTGTTCAGAATTTGATGGGATAAGATCATGATGTGCACGCCAATCCATAAAAAGACTCCTTTGTGTTGTAACCAAATGCTAAGGTTAAATATGTGTATTTGCGACAAAAGTGATGACAGTTGTGTTTTTCTGGAAATGTAGGTGTAACATTTTTGCCTCGTTAAAGGTCCAATGTGTAGTTTTTGGAGGATCTTTTGACAGAAATGCAATATAATATACCGAAGTATGTCTTCAGAAGTGGATCTTACACAATGAGACGTTATGGTTTTATTAGCTTAAAATTGGCAATTTCTTTCTATACACCGCTCGTCCCCTTGCGTGGAATGCATCATGTTGCTTCTACTGTAGCCCTGAACAGACAAACTCTTCGTAAATACATTATCTCATTCGGCAAAGAAGTGAAAATCTGACAACATCTTAGTCCTGTGTCAGCCACCCTAGTTTTTCAAAGGAGAGTTGTGAGCGGTGGAATGAGCCATTGGTATTAATACACAACCATTACCACTAGAAGCCAGCAAATTTCATACACTGGACCTTTAAGTAAAGCCATTTCGAACATTTAAATGGCACCTTTTGATCCTTTCAGGACCTTGTTATCTTCTAGTAACAATATGATATAATTAGAAATATAAAAAGGTTTTGTTTATGAGGTGACAAAACATTTAAAAAAGCATTTCTATGCACATCACTTCTGACTGGTGCAGTTTGGAAAGGCATGAGACGTCATGTTTATTTATGGGAGTGTTTGTGGGTTCTGAGACCGATCCGTTGTTCAAACATCAGCACTATTTCAATGGGCAAGCATTAGATATCTGCAGGCTCGGTACAGATGCAGTGCAAAAATGAGTTAAGCAGATGTGAAATGATGTTATCTTCACAATCCAAACCACCACCAGTGTGTCAGCTGTGCTCAAATGTGCCATTATTTAGTAGCAAGTCCCTGAATGTTGAAATGATCTTTCCTAAGAGTTTGTTTCAGGTCCAGTTATAAAATGGCACAGACAAAAGGCAGACTCAGCAGAATCGGAGGTCTTAAAATATGCTCCTATAAAACTCCTGTACCTGTCTGTCGGGAAGCTAAGTTTGAGCTCATAGACAGTGGTGCATAATAACAGAGATGAGACAGCGCAAGTCGAGGAATGACATCATTCGTTCATGTATTAAACTGCAGGAGTATGATGTCACAATGGATATTTTCAAGAGCATGGCTTGTAGAAAAATCTGGTGCATCACAGCATATCACAGTGTTAATTGAATACTTGCTTTTGTGGTGCGTTGACATTAAAGGGGTAGTTCATTTTCTAAATACATTTTCATGATAATTTACTCACCCCCATGTAATCCAAGATGTTTATGTATTTGTTTCTTTGAAAATAAATTAAGGTTTTTGATGAAAACATTCCGGAATTTTGCTCCATATTGTGGACTTCAATGGACTCCAAACGGTTGAAGGTCAAAATTACAGTTTCAGTGCAGCTTCAAAGGGCTTTAAACGATACCAGACGATGAATAGGGGTCTAATCTAGCTAAACGATCGGTTATTTACTAAAAATGATATGCTTTATAATCACAAATGCTCACCTTGCTCTGTTCTGCGAAGCACTTATATGACTTCACGTAATTACGTTGAAAAGTTCTATATTGAGAAAAATCCTGGAATGTTTAATCAAAAACCTTAATTTCTTTTCGACTAAATTAATTAAAATACATAAACATCTTGGATAACATGGGGGTGAGTAAATGATCATAAAAATTTACTTTGATAATGAACTACTCCTTTAAATTGATGACTGGTGATTGCTAGGCTGTTCAAATCTATAGAGCTTCAGGCTGGTCGGGCGCTGGCGTCTGTTTACCATCTAGTCGATTAGACAACTTCTGGGAGAGTCCTTTGCATGCTGACAGTGTGTGGTGGACTCTTTGCTCTACCTGTGCGTACCTCTCTCACCCCTATACAGGCATAAAATCCACCACCTTTAAAAAACTAATTTAAAGACAAATAATCTTAAATTCATTACTGTAGAATTTGTCTACTGCCAGCAGTTTGAATAGTCTCTAAGTCATATAGTTTTGTATTGTATTGTGTTGTGTTGTTCTAGTATGTCAAGTACAATGAAGGATAATTGATACTTTGCATTTTGAAAAGTTGCCAAAAACGATCCCCATTCACACGGATATTCAACAAATAGGCAAAGGGAAATCTTTCACATTTCATTGCATTATTGTTGTGTAAATGTAACCTTACTCTGTGCTGTTATTTTAAATAAAGTGCTAAGAACGCAGAAGAAAATCTTTGGCTGCTGCATTGCTTCTCATGATGTTTTATCATTTCACACATGGACATAGATTCATTTAACTTAACAACGTTTTAACCAACTTTAACCAACGTCTTGTTACGTTGAAAGACTCTTGTTCAAGGGATCAACTGTAGGGCAGGTTACATACTGAGATGAATAGGAGAAGATTAAGGCTGGTCTGCACTGCATGTTGAATTTATTAAATCTATCAGTTTCAAACGGTCTCCAAATCCAGAGTTATATCCACCGGTTTTATATTTTTATATTACATTCATCAGCGCAATGCAGTGAACAAACAAACACAGCTAAACTTCCGTCAGCCGAGTGAAGCGGCAAGCGTGGGCGTGCCCTTTCGTGCTCTTTAGCTCTATGACTCTAGGACTAGCATTATTTGACGTGAGGGCATGCTTCTCTGGGAGAATTGTCCAAAAAGGGATTTAGAACACTTCTTACGAAACGGGAATCCATGTTCGAAAAATACTTCCAAAACCTGTACGAACCCCAGGGGAGTGAATCGAGCAAAGAAACACTACATCATACGTTCAACTCGTATCAGTTGACCTTGTAAAGCTTGAGAAGCCAGCACGTTTAACAGTGTAAAGAAGTCAGAATGCATGAAATAGCTTGTTACCCCACCTTTAACGTTGACACGCTTCTCATCATAAATACGTACAAAGCTAAACACTCTGCTCTTACAGGTTATTCGCTATAATCGCCATGGCATGAAGGTCTGTTATAGAAGACAGACAATCTAACCCCACCAGCAGCTCATTCTTACAGAGCTTCACAATGCCTGTGGGCTCCACAAAATAAAAGAGCCACAGGGGTAGAACAACATTAATACTTGTTGACAGTTAAACCCTGAAGATGAGTGGGGTGGAAATGATGGGCATGGATGTTAAGGTTTAGTATGTGTCAGCATAAGGGACTGGTGCTATGTATGAGTTCGGGATGAGTCAGGAAGGTCAACCTGACCAGTTTTCTGACGGTCAACTGGTTTCCTTTTTAAAATAATATATTTTATCTGTAGTGCTTTAAAGTGCTTTTCCATTTTTACATCGTTGTGCTTTAGCAATTAACCCAACAGTTACCTACTCTTTGAATGAATCCCTTTAAATGACCAATTTTAAGGTATCACTGATAAAACCACTTAAAAAGTCACTTTTGAGATGATTCCAGACAGTTCTTGAAATTGTTGATTCATGACCAGATTCAAATAGTTTAGAGATTCTGTAGTGACATTCTAAGGTCGGTTTTCTGCCAATAAAACTGATTACACACGGCTTATCCGGGGACAATATTTAATATTGTCACCACTTGATATGCAATATTCATATATTCGGTAGACCTTTGGTAAAAACATTTTTTATAAATGAATAGCTTAAAAACTAAATGAGATTTGCAGTTGCAGTTGTTCGTTTTGCTTTGGCAAGTCACATGACTTTATTCTTCTTCTGCATTTTCAGGAAAAGAAACCCATCAGCATCCAGGGATCCAAACGCGCCATATAACCAAAGGGAGGGGGAAGGAGGATTGCAGTATGCCCCGGCTGAAGGTGGCATGCCACGCTCACCGTCCGACTACGGACGGGACCCTGGCCGATCACCAAGGAGTTCAAGGATGTACGACGAGGTGGTAGGTTACCAAGACACTCTGGGACGCTGGCATTCGCAGGACCAGCGTTTGGACGGCCAGTTAGATGACTATGAAATCCAGAGGCGTCGTGAGGAGGAGTACCAGGCTCGATATCGCAGCGATCCTAACCTGGCACGCTACCCGGTCAAACCCCAACCCTACGAGGAGCAGATGCGCATCCATGCACAGGTGTCACGGGCTCGGCACGAGCGCCGCCATAGTGACGTCTCGCTTGCCTACACAGAACTTGATGACCATCTGCACGGCCCTGGGGTCCGTCAGTCTCGCCTTCCTCTTTTGGGAGGCCAGAATCAGCGCTCATACTCGGTGGACAGAAGCTCATCAGGCCTTCGCACATCCAATCACAGCCCACCGACACCCCACCGCAGCCCTGTGCTGGGAGACAGTCGGCGAGGCCTGGGGGACCCTGCGAGAAAGCCCATGCCCCAGCAGCACCACTTGGACCCTAGCTCAGCCATGCTTAGGAACAAAGGGGATAAAATGGATAGCATGCTGCGAAATGACTCGCTAAGCTCGGACCAATCGGAGTCGGTTCGGCCTCCTCCACCCAGACCCCACCGCAGCAGACGCATTGGAAAGCTCAGGACCATGGACAGCTTCAGTAGCTCAGAGGAAGAGCTGGCCACTACGCCAGAGTACACCAGCTGTGAGGATGTGGAGCTGGAAAGTGAGTCCATCAGTGAGAAAGGTAAAGGCCGCTAGCTCTCAATTTAATGATGGCAGTGGTTTTGTCAAATTATAATGCATTTTGTTTAATCTGACCATTATAAATTTGAAACTGTACTTGCTCCAAAAAGACTCAAAATTATTGCATTGGGATGTGTTGCGTGCTTTGAGTTTTACCCATGCAGGGTGTTTTATAAATCAGACAGGCTTGGGCTGTAGATGCGTGTAGATGTAGCGTGAATGGAAGGTAGTGTAGAGCTTGCGAATAAGGCTACACATATTGCCATTCACCATTGATAACCAGTTTGTTCCTGTAATATATTTCTAGAGCTTTTGCTACAAGACATCTGAAGTGTTTATGTTTTCATCATCTCTAAAATAGGGGCTTTATTTATCAGTTTCTTTATATTTCTAATCGACTGATTTGAGATCAATCCATAGATATTGAAGTAAACTGACAGGCTGTACATTATCTTCTTTGATATCTGTTTGCTTTTAGCTAGCAGAAGTTTTGATATATAACTCGTAAAGTTCGCCATATGTGTTGAAGGCCTTAGATGAGGCAGGTCGTATAGGTCCACCGATCCTTCCATCAACCTTCTCTTTTCTTTTTCTATCTTGTGAGATGTGTGGGGTGTTTCTGGCCCCTCCGGAGAGCTCTGATGTTGTCAGGGTCATAATTAGCTCAATTGGATAAGCCTCTTGGCACCGGAGCAGTAGCTAGAGACCTCTCTAGAAACTGTCTATTCTCAATGAAGACAGTGAGTCTCAGCAGCTAGACAAGGAGGGCGCTTGTAAAGGGGTCAGAAAGTGAAATTACACCAGTTCATGTGTCATGACTTCTCCACTACAGTTACTTAATATATTCAAGATGCTGGAGTGCAGCAGAAGAACTGTGGACAATATATTTGGATTTGCCACACTCTACTACTAGAAATATAACAGACATACATTTGCTCTTTCTACATATAACGAAGTACAAGTCTTGAATATAGACAGGAAGGAGGTTGATCTCTGATGAGAAGTTCTTATGCTTCAATTGGATGCACGTCAGTCAACCAAATTGATTGGTTTAAAGTGCTTGATGTCACCCCCACCGGCAAAAAGAGAAAGGGATTTGGTCAAAGTAGCAACCTGGTAAAGGCACGCACCGAGACGCTACGCTGTGTGAAGTCAGGGAAAATGGTGGTAAGTGGATTTTTTGATGCACCAACTGTGATAACTGTGACAGTTCTTCTGCAGTGTGCATTGGACTGTTTCTTGAACAAAATTGTACGATCATTTTGAACTTTCCGGTTCTGAGCAAAAAATTGTATCGACAGGGTCAGAATAGCTAAAGGTGTAGGAGTGTGGCCTAGGGTTTAAGTGATTTATGCCTGCAACCGGGTACCCGTAGGCAAGCTGTGGGAGTTCTCAGAGTCAGGGATCAGTCCGGCAAATTCAGGGGAACAGTCTGTTGTGATGCAGGGACTATGTAGGGCAGGGTGTTTGAGCTGGCTTACAAGAATAACGGTAAGCTCATTATTGTAAGGCATGAACTCCATTTCAGTGCAAGGAAGAGAGAGAGAGAGGGGGAAGGATGAATATACACAGAGAGGCGCTGAAGAAAGGCGGGCAGTTGGGTTTACATCTTTCATGAGGGGGTGAGGCAAGAAATTTAAGTGACCCAAGTGTGAATGAAAGAATTGCAGCTAAGTTCTGGTAAACATCCTGGTGGACCAGGTCAAGTAAATCAGTAAATAAAAGACGGATTATCAACAATATTTTAGGACATTACACAACAGAGATCTTTTTTCCGGAAGACACTTGGCACGGTCTGGGCATCCTGGGAAAATGCTGAATGCTCATGGTTTGTGAGGCATGGTGTATGTTAAGACGGAAGTAATGTCTACTGAAGTAAGCTTACTTTTGCAATATTTCCGAGGTGTAACATGTTGCATAGAAATTTAGGATAGGGTAATTGAATGTTGGAGATAAGACTTTTGTGACATTTACTGTATATGCAGAACAGTAAGCCACTTGTCTTTCTCCAGTTTATTATTGTGCCTTTGTAAGATTAAATTGTTTGTTAACAATTGCTATTTTTAATACTAGATGATATAGTCACAGTATACTCCACCCATTTTGCACATGACTTAAGCATTTTGTGATTTAATGGTGCGGTACAAAACCAAATCTAGGCTGTGATTGGTTGTGTACTGGTAAGAAGGCGTGTCAGTGTTTGTACAATATTACTTTACTGAAATCCCCTCTGTTAATATTTCGCGCAGACGCGTTTAAAAAACTACAAATGGGTGATTCTCATAAAATCTTGGTTTCAAGATGTCAAATATGATTTAATTAAAAACAGACGCTCAAAAAATGTCATTACTGTTACCATTTAAATACTGTCAATACAATAGCATGTTTTGCTAAAAAACAAAAAGTCATGAGGCTTCTTACATAATTAGACATAAATGAATAATATTTTACTAGAAAATTATATGTAACCATTTCGGTAATGAAAATAAAAAAGTATGTACACATCATGACAAGAGAATGTTCAGTGGTTTGGTGAGATTGATCTCACTTACATATAAAACATCCCTGCTGGTTATGTATAAAAATACAGCTTACTTGAGTAAAACATTTTTTTATGAATTTGTGTATTTGTTCTTACCAAATTATGTGCATCATAAAACCTTTACTGACACAGCAGACACATCCATATTCAACAGGTGCGGTTGTACTGTTTCTAACCTAGTCACTTTCCAATTATGTTTACTTTAGTTTTTTCTTGAGCTTACCACTGAATTGCCTGTGATTTTGAAAGAAAAATAAAAGATTGCAATATGTTAATAATACAATATACAGAATAGAAGAAATAATGAAATGACAGAAAGAAGCAATTAGGCGGAACTTAAGTGTATTTTATTCAACATGCAATGATATTAATGCAAAACCTGCCATCACCATGCTGGTACTGCATGTTGTGGCTAATAGCCTATTTGTAGCATATTCTGCGTCTTTAATTGGTCAAAATTAAATATTTATAAAAAAAGCAACCTTAAAGGAACAGTTTACCCGAAAGTGAAAATGCTGTCTTTGTTTACTCACCCTTAAGATGTTCCAAATCTGAATTTATTTTGTTCTGATGAACACAGAGAAAGATATTGGCTAGCAACGCCAAGGTCATGGGTTCGATCCCAGGGATTGCACATTCTTGTATAGTGCAATGGAATGTAAGTCGCTTTGGATAAAATGTAAATGTAAATATTGTGAAGAATGCTCGTAACCAAGCAGTTTTTGGCCACCATTGACTACCATAGTATAAAAATGGCTTTATCAAATTTGTTGTTCCGTTGAACACAAAAGAAGATATTTTGAAGAATGTAGGACAGCAAAGAGTTTTGACTTCCATTGCAATTTTCCTACAATGGTAGTCAATGATGGCCAAGAACTGTTTAGTTACAAACATTCCTACAAATATCTTTCTCTGTGTTCATCAGACCAAAGGAATTTATACAGACTTGAAACAACTCGAGGGTGAGTAAATGATGACGGAATATTACATTTTTGAGTGAACTGTCCCTTTAACAAGCCACATGATTTGAGGTAAGAGAATGCAGCAGTCAATAATTTGCTGGTTGGCTTTAGTGATATTTTGGCTTTTGTGTTATGTGAATGTTGAATTAAACGTTATGACAATTACATACAAATCAAAGTGCATGTTGTCACTCAGTTGTTTCGTTGTCGATTCGTATTGCCATTTAAAAAATATATTGTTGTTTGCATTTGAAGTCCGTAAGTTGTTTCTCAAAATGTGTTCTTCTGCTGTAAACTATTTTGTGAGTGATATAAGAGAAAAGAGCACTTTTACATGATACAGTATGATGCAATAGTGTATAAGATTGAATATGTACAGTGTTTGTGTGTAAATGAATGCCGATCATGTGTGCTGTCCTCAGGAGATATGGATGGTCACTGGTGGGACCATGCGTCATGGCACAGCGAGGCCTCCTCATTGTCTATGGTGAGGCTTGGGACTCTCCCATTTCCCCTCGTTTAATTCACCTCTGCATGTGTTTTTCTCCTCCTTTTTTATATCATCCATAACTTGTAGGCGACATTCAAAGGGGAAAAAGAAAAACAAACGAGCAGACTTATTTTTTGGACGCCAATAATGCCCCGTCCGAGAGGCAAAAGACAGTGGTGCGATTTTGGGACCGTTCCCACGAGGAGGACGCGGAGTGGTGCGAGCCCCAGGTGAAAGATTCAGGGGTTGACACGTGCAGTAGCACCACGCTAAACGAAGAGCATAGCCATAGCGACAAGGTACAGAGACGACTCCTTGCCGCCTGTTTCTCGCTTACTGCGACCTCACTACTGACCTGCTCAAAGCGCTCACTGTTTGTTTCTGGCCCTCGAGGGTTCTCTACTCATATCGAGCCTCTCAAAGGGGAGGAGAACCCTCTTGGTGGCTCTGCTCCACTATCTGCGGCTGCAAACGTTCTAACACGCCAAAAAAAGCGAATGAATAACTTCCTGGCACTGTTTGCTACATGTCCTGCATGCTTCTCGATTCGGCCAAACGCTCCATTTTGATTGCAAGGCTGTTTTCCTCACTTGGTCACGTCACCTTTCCACACTTTTTCCCCCTCTGGGATTTCCTGACATGATTTTTCCACGCAGTCCTATAGTCTCAGCCTATATTAACACAGAGATAGACTAGTGTGAGATTCAGTCTTACACTACGCAGTTGTTTTTCTTTTCCCCTTTTCACTGTGTCATTCTTCATTATGTCCTTTCCTGCCCTGTCCATTCACTAGTGTTTGTCTGTCACAGTAACTTGCGTCATTCATCCATACTGCTTGAGGATGCAAGAGTACTTTCATTTGCTTTTAATTCACTAATGAGTGATTTGGTCGAGCTCAGTGGTCCTTGATCTGCTTAAGAGCCCACATCTTAATACAGTGCCAAATTTGTTTATACAAAAGCTGAACCAAAAAAATCTAACATGGAAATGTATTCATTTGTTATTGTTAGTTTTACATGTTTATCCAGGGTGCAAGTAATCACAATATTTTAAGTTTTTTTTACTTTATTTGCTGTAATTAGATGTTACACAATCTGGCTGATTTGATGGCTTCTACAAAGTGGCGAGAATAAATTTGAAAGTAGGTTGCATTTGATTATTGCATGTGCCATTGCAACGTCATAGCACACGTGCGGCCCGTTTTTGTTTTGCAGACCACCAGCTGAGATCCACTGACCTTGCTCACTGTTGTCCACTGAAAGCTGTGCTTGAAATGTCTCACCCCGTCCTGTGTTTTGGGTCTCCTCTTGTTTTAACTCACAAACCAACTCCCACAATTAAAGTCTATTTTAAAAATGGATAAAAAATCATTTAAAAAGATTTTTGCTAGTAGAGATGCAATTTATTTGCTAGTTCACCCAACAATGAAAAATCTCAAATGAAAAATGTTATACTCACCCTTTATGTTAAATAATACGGACGAGATTTTCTGTCTGCCTTTGTTCCACAAAAGAAGATATATTGCTGGCAGTCCAGAGTGGCTGTCCGACAATGGCAAAAAAGAACAAGTAAAATACAATGAAAGTGCTCTATTCTTAAGAAATCGTACTATGCTATTCCAAAGCCGTACAATATATATGTTTGAGGAAAACTTTTGATTATTTATAGTAGTTATTCATTTGAAAATGTTCCTCTTTCGCCGGCAGGTTTAACATCAGTGATGTCGCAAACACAAACTGAATCAAATATGTGATTTAACAACTAAAACAATGAATAATAAATAACGAATCACAGCACATACTGAATTAAATTTCAGACCTTTCCTCAAATGAAGGCAGATTTTTTCAGGTCATGGGTGAACTGTAACTTTTATTAATATACATATTGCAGCATTGATCCTGCTCAGAATAACATATTAACCACTTGTGATATATTGGTACAGTAACAAAATAATGAGACGTGAACATTTATCACTTGGTTCTTTGAAATACAAGGAAGGTTTGCCTTCATTGTACAAAATATTGTAACTTACTCTAACTCTGATATATGTCACTATTTGGCTGAAATTGTGTATGCCTTTTTCTTTGTCATGGCCCGTTTTTGATAACGATAAATATATTAGCGTCCACATCAAGGGGTCATATATTCTAAGCTTGCATGCAATTATGTGAGCCCTTTACATTAGCATTTTGATTGGCAGTCAATTTTTTATCATTTCCTGTATCTGCTGGAAGGAAATCCAATGATATGGTTCCTATTGTTTTATTTGTGGTCTAGAAGCCACTAAATGTAGAACAATATTGCTCATAATTGTGTGGAGTGGTTTGTGTCTTGAAAGCAAACAAGAGTTCTACCTCTTCTGCCTGTATTTCTTTCTGAACCTTTGCAATTGTGCATGTGTAATGTGCAATTTAGATGCTTGTATTAAATCCAGAGGTGTACTGTCACTTTGACCCTGTAGCACCCGGTGACATGGCAACCGTCCAAAGATGGAGAGCGCCTAATAGGGCGGGTAGTGTTAAACAAGCGGATGAAAGATGGCACAGTGCCCAGGGACACAGGCACGCTGCTGGGCCTCAAGGTAAGAAGTGTTCAACGAGAGAGACCCTTATACCGTCAAAATGCACTAAAATTATCCCCAAAATTCACAAAGTCATGCTTATGACTCTACTCTGTATTAGAATGCTGTCATCGTAACATTGTCGACTTAATTTGGTTTGAAATGCTTTTAAGCCTAAATGTTTTGGGTCCAATACATAAAACATCGTTTTAGTGTTCACGTGCAAACTGTGTGTCATACAGCATCAGTCACGGTTCAGCTGAACACTATATGTGGGCTGTTAAGGATTGTCATTATTTTACCACACCAACACACCTTCTTTATATGCAAATTCTCTCATGCAATATCATCTGCCTGAGTACGAAAAACTGTAGTCATAAAGTTGAAAACTGCAGGCGTATTTTAAACACATTTCACATAGAGCATGTTTGAAAAGTTAAATATCAGTGCTGTCTATTCTATTGCAGGTCGTGGGGGGGAAGATGACAGAGTCTGGGAGACTGTGTGCTTTCATCACAAAAGTGAAGAAAGGCAGTCTAGCAGATACCGTCGGCCATCTCCGACCAGGTGAGCACATCCACACATAGCAATGTGTAACTTTTCTTTACATTTTAGTGAATTGGCTAATTCATATGTATATACTGTATATATGTGTGTATGTATACATATTTTTGCACACTGTCACTTATAATCATCTTCGTTTATTAGGATGCTTTTGAGTTGCTAATCATTAACCCTAAAGAGACCACGACCTTGTTGAAACCAGTTTTTACTATTGACAAATTGTTGCCTTGGAATTATAAGGTTCTATCTGCATTCTGAGCAATTTTGAGTTTCTGTGTTCCATTTGACTGTTTGTTTTCAGTCACAGAACAACACAATATAAAGAAAAAACATCACATGATGTAAATAAGTTATCACAGGCTAAGAATATGTGAGTAACTCTATTTTGACAAAAACGTCAGATAGAACATTACAATTCCATGAAGACGAAATTATGTAAATAATAAAAAAATACTACTGTTGATTTATAAATGTCTATAGTTAATTTTGACACCTTTTAAAAAGTACACCAGCTTTTTGATTGAAACACAAATATGAATGAAAATACAGCATTAAACTGTCTAGCGCAGCTTAAATGAAATCACATATGACATTCAGTAGAAACATCCTCAGAACATAAAAAAGCAGCATTCAAGCATTCAAAGCTTGTGTTGTTTCCCTCCTCAGGTGATCAGGTCCTGGAGTGGAACGGGAGGGTCTTGCAGGGAGCCACATTTAAGGAAGTTTACAATATCATTCTAGATTCCAAGTCCGAGCCCCAGGTGGAGCTGGTGGTCTCGCGGCCCATTGGGTGAGTTGAAGCGGGTGATGGATCATTATTCTGCACAATTCTCAGCATGTCACTTCAGGGACACAAAGCTCATTTTGCCTGACAATGTCGGTTTATAAAGAAGGATGACCTGTGGGAGCTGAACATAGAAATGTTGCACAGCCAGACACACAACATCTATTCGCCAAAGGCCTTTTTTATAAACTTCTACTTTAGGAGGACATCCTGACATGCCTTAAAATTTTGTATTTTATTATCTATCTTAACCCCATGGATAGATCATATAAATGATAATATCAAATAGACCATCGTGGTGAATACCACAGAGGTTTTAGTGCACATTTAAAATAGTGCAGACAGGGAAGTTTGATTAAATGAAAAATTGTTTCCTTCACTTTCTCACCCGTCTGTATATATGTATGGAACATTTAAAAAAGAAAATGATTCAACAAACCTTACTGGTACTTTTTGTAGAGACGTCCCTAGAATACCAGAGAGCACACATGGTCAACTTGAATCAAGTAAGTTTTGTCAGTTTCACACATAAGTCAAGACAATAAACTTGCATTAAAATGCCTATAGTGGGAAAGCAATTCCACAGTTTGTGTTTTTTTCTTGTATTTTAGGTTCAAGTTCCTTTGAATCCCAAAAAATGGGCCCTTCTATTTCTGTCACGTCCCCAATGAGCCCTGGCATGCTCCGGGACAGCCCTCAGTATCTGTCTGGACAGCTCTCCGTAAGTACCCACAATATCAACTTCTTTTGCTTTCTCTGGCTGGTCAGCTGAGGATTTAGGACAGGTATGATTGGGAACATATTTTTGGTGCTGCTCAGTGATCGTAGGTGTTATGACTTAAAAAAGGCAAAATTACATCTCTTAAGTTACATGTACTTTGGGGCCATTGATTCGAGACAGATGCAACAGTCCTAGATGCTCTCGGTCGCAGTTCAGTCTGGACCCTCAAACGGAAAATGTATGATTAGTTTTCAAGCTTGTTACCTTGACGTGAACTTGGCAGCCAGTCAGATCTGACACAGCACTGGTGCATAAGACTGCTATGTAAAAGAAATTCCTTGAAAGGCTATTGTTCTTTCACTGAAGTTGTTGTATTTATTAAAATGACCAACCTTGATCTAACTTGCAGATTAGAACGTTGGGGTTGTGTCGAATATTTTACACTGTTTGCATTAGGGGTAGCCTTAAATTATGAGACATGTGCCGGTTAAGTTTCACACAGTCAAATCTGTCATGTGCCAAAAAGAAAAGTTTACCCAAAAATGAAAATTCTCTTATGATTAACTATGATTAACTATTAACTTATGAGAAAACAGTTCTTGTTTTAGGCTTATACCTAGCGACTAAAACATATACTTTCGAGTTTGACGATACATCAATTGCGTCTCCCAAAAACCAAGTCACATGCGTCTGGAATAACATGTTGATAAATCCATTATGAGGCCATTTTCATTGTTTTGGTGGATTATTTCATTCAACATTTACATTATTTTATTTCTTAATGCTAAAATAATGATTATATCAATCTTTGTCTTCAATAACCTTTCATCAACATGTATACAGGGCCTCTAATTTAATAAGCCCACAACACTCACATCTCGTATATTCTATCTATCAACAACATGTCCTGTTATGAAATTAAAGAGATTGTGAATATTGTTTCATGTTGACTTTAAGGTATGAACAACGATTTTATTTCATTTCAATTGGTCAGTGATAACTATTGTGTATTTTTAAAATAGGTTTTGTTAATGACAAGTTGACAATGATAGCCAAAAGCTGATTGATATGTGCCTTTGTCTGTTTTTGCCTTGGAGTATATCTGTTTTTCTGTTGGGTGTTGTCTCCGGGTTGCTCTGTTGTAAATATTATTTTGTTTGAAATGAAGGAGCTATAACCTAAAATACTACCATACAGAATGCAGACACATATATGGTGATTTTTGCTATTTAACTATCAACATGCTCTTGATTGAATCTATTTAAAAAAATGACTTCACTACAAGTTACTAACAGAAAGTACTATATTGAAGTGCATGGGGCACTACGCCTGTCTTTCTATTCATTTAAATCATTTATACCATAACCCGAGCCATATCTTTATCACAAAAATGTATGTATTTCATGTAAGTGTAAAATATATTTTTCTATACGTAGAGAGATCAGCAGGGGCTTAAAAAACACATGAGAACAATTTTAGATTTTTCCTTGGTTTACTCAGCTCACGTCACATTCTTGCTTATGCACAATCTAATGTGCTGTTGTAAACGGTTCGAAAATGTTTTAAGTCGTCAAATATGTGACCCGGGATGACAAGAACAGTCACAAGATGTATACATCATCTGAAAGCAGAATAAAAACACTTTCCATTGATGTATGGATTTTTAATATATGACAATATTTGGCCGAGGTACAACTATTTGAATTTGTTTGGGGAAAATATTGAGGAAATCGCCTTTGAAGGTGTCCATCGGAAGCGCTGTAGCAGGCCGTTGCTATGAAGAAACAGGTTGTGTGAACACTATCTATTGGCTTGCCACTGTAATGACATTGTGGACAGTAGACGAACCCAAAAGCTTAAATTCTAAGCTTTACATAAATACCCAACTTGAGTGGGTAATTCTCAAAAGAGCAAGCGAAGTTTCCGGCCATTTTTGTTCGTGATTTTGCTTCATTCACTCACACATTTTTTTGAAATTTACCAAATATCCTCATGGAACATGCTCTTTAAATAATATCCTAATGATTTTATCATATAAGAAAAACCGATAATCTTGACCTATACAAAATTGGGTTGTTGACTATTGCTACTTATGACTGGTTTTGTGGTCCAGGGTCACATATGAAAGTAGCTCTGAACACAACAGATATCTAAGGGCCTACTGTATCTGCATTGGCTCTTAAAACATAACTATATTGGCTAGTAATATATAAAAGTATAGTAATACATGTATATACATATACATGTGTTTTGATTTGTGTGCCTCTGTGCAGTTTTGGGTTTTATTGCTTTTTCTTTGTTAATTTTGCTTATCCAGAGCCCATGCCTTAGTAGAAGAACCACGCCTTTTGTCCCTAGGGTCCAGGTAACATCGTCAGACTTCTCTCTTTCTCTCTTTTTTTGTTTCTTATTTCTGGCAGTGTCTCACTCCATTACTTTCTCTCTGCGTAATTTGGAAAATGCACTGCAGGAAATTGGCAACATTCCAAGTTGCCTTCTTTGGTTTTTCATTTTTTTGCCTAATGTTATATTTCATCGCAATTACAATTGCATCCACAATCCGTGTACTTATTCTAAACAGCATTAAGCATTCATGTCTGTTTTAAGTAGTTTTAAGAGACATGTATTTTGGATGTTTTTTAAATACTCACTAAATATAGCATGTTTGACTTGCATATTTAATTAAACTAGATTACAGAATAAAGTCTCTTTAAGTTCAATTTTTACATGTAACATGGAACATCGTATTTGTATTGATATATGATATCAGTCATCGATTAGGATATTACATTTGTCATTTATACATTCTGAATAGTCTCTCTTGCTTGATTGTTATCGGAAATACAGACTTGAAAAAATCCCTTTGGTCCCAGTGTGGATATATCAGTACTATTAAATATTATGTTCTGTGATACAATGGAAGGTTACAGTATGCACATACTGCATTTTCCAACTAAAAACATATCTTTAAACTTCAATAAACAAATTGTACCGATGAAAGTGCACTTGTGCATGTGCAATACATTAGTTATGTCGTAATGGCTTTGTGGGTTGGTTCCCTTGTAATGTTTATGTTGTTCTGATTTGTTGTTCAAGGATCTTACTTTGAAGATCTGTTGCATGGCTGCTGTTTTGTAATGAGAAGGGGCTCTGGGTTACCCGGGTTCACAAGGTTCGTCGTGGCAATTCTTCAAATATAAATCCTGTTGTTGCTGTCTTTTCTGTCCTGATACACCTTTTAGCAAATCTCCAACAATATTCCTTGCTGCCACGACAATAAATTTAAGGACTAGTACACTATGAAATATAACTTTCATGATAATTCACTCACCGACATGTCACACAAGTGTCTGTGTGTTTATTCCTCTGTCGAAAAGAAATTGAGCCTTATGATGAACGCTTTCCAGGGTTCTTTGCCATATATTGGACTTGAACAGGGAAGCCTAAATTTGTTTTCGACAGAAGAAAGAATCACACGGATGGATTGTATGACGTGTCGGTGAGTGAATTTTAATTACATAGTGAACTACACCTGATTAGGTGCTTTATGTTAAAGTAACAATAAAATGCCTTCCCAATGATTTTGCACATGAAAATGCAATTGAGGTGTTTTGCTCTACTGCATATCTTCTATGTAATATGTTAATAACATGTTTCTTCTGCATATAATAAGAAAGCCCTCCTAATAATAAAGAGAACCAACCCACAAACCCATTACGGCTCTTCAGCTGTACAAGGCAGACTAAAATGACCAAAACAAAAACCCCAAAATCCAGATTTTGCTTTCACAAATTTCTTTGACTTTTTATAATCTTCTCATTTCAATTACCATATATCCCCTATGGTTGTTGTTTAGATTTCCGGTTGCAGTCTAAAATGATTTTCTTAAACTGATAGGACATAAACTTGGTCACGTCTCTATCATCATTTAATGGTACAATTTGTTTTCACCGAAGCCTTCCCCCCTCTGCCATTTTTGCAATGAAAGCTATCTGGATTGCTCCAGTCTGCATTGAGCACTTTCGGTTGCTTTGCTGCATGCATTAGTGCTGGACTATTTTTAGAATAGCGAGTACTCTCTAAAGGTACAGTATAGACGTGTGTTTGCTCTACAAATGGAAGGGCAACTGCTTGAAGAATTTCTATTGCTAAATGCATCAGTGTTTGGTTATGGAGAACCAGAACATGCCAAATTAAATAATGAAATGAATAAATTATTGAAAAATCAATAATTATTTATAGTCTTGTTGTTGCCCTTCCCTTTTTTCAGATTGTGGGGGATATAGTTGCTTTAAGCATAGATTAGGCATGTGTCAGATATAACAACTGAGACTTTCGAAGCTATTCAATTTCAATATCTGATCTGAGTAGAAGTTCATTTGTGTTCTTTTTGCGGTATTGTTTTATTTGGGCTTTGAACGTGTCTGTCAGTTTAACGTGAAATGGTGATAATTGCAATTAAGACTGAGTCATCTAATTGGGCGAGACTCCTGGCGGACACGCCCACGTCCCTTGGCCAGCCAATGAGGAATGGAATGTTCCACAGGCCAGACTCACAGCACACAGACATCTGTTCAAATCCTCTCATGTCTAGCTGAACAATAAAATTGGCAAATTATGATATTTTGACATAAACTCAGCTTATGCTATTGGTTTTTTCAAACAGTAGTGCACTTACAGTGTACATCTATTGGACAATGTATTATTGGAAGTACGTTTATGTTTTTTTATGGTTTCTAGAGAGTTATGTTTGGGCACATAAACGTCTGTTTATGCAATACAGATGTTATTCCTATGGTTGCAGTTTGCACCATGTCAACACATTTTTTGAGTCTTACATCATATTCAACTCATTCTCACTCCCGACTTGTCACATATTGACGTTCGTGCAGGTTACCCTTTTGCTGTAATTTTTCGACGAGCGGGTTATTCCATTGCTTTAGGTTGTTTGCTATACACTCCAGACCGAAAGCCGTTTCATTCGTTGCATTTGTAAAAATGTAATTGGTTTCATAAATATTTATTGATTTGGAGCATCTAACCCCACCCCCGCCCTTAACTTAACCACTTGTCAACCATATAAAACATAAAACACGAATAAAACCACAGTGACTGGTATTTATTGCACAAACAGACCAAAAACAGTATGCAATTGTATTCTTTTTTTAACGACACTGTGACTGCTTGTATCTTTTGTTTTATAATATTTTAACTGTATATAAACTGTTACGTTGCTTGCTCAAACTGCGTGAAAAGCATCACGTAAACACAATCAACCTGACAGCTAAACTGAAAATCAAACCCCAACACATGTCATCATTGCAAAATGACACCCCAATATTTAATGACGCCGCGAATGGCAGCCACGGCGCCGAGCTCTGCAATCATTCTACTGTTTTTGTTTGTTTGGTCTGTGTTTTGTCATTCTTCTTTAATAATATTTACCAGGGACAAACTCCTTAACATTAAACAACACATCCCAGACAATATTTTTCTGGTTTTTGATTATTCTGATGTTTTGTTGGACATTCCAGTTGGCACTGCTTTCATGTAGCTCAGCGGATAGAGCATGGTGCTAGCAAAGCCAAGGTCATGGGATCGATCCCAGGGGATTGCACATAGTCAGAAACAAATAGTATAATGCAATAATATAAGTCACTGTGGATGAATGCGTCTGCCAAATGCATAAATGTAAATGCTGTTCAAACGCGTGTCCAGATGCAGAAGAGGAATAAGAGCACGGCTTTCGAACACCGATCCCGAGCATTCAACCCGACTCAACAAGGACTCTGCTGCATTGTGCTTCACGGAAACCTGGCTAAGTGTAGCCATTCTGGACAACACACCTCACCTGCCGGGCTTCCAGCTGTTCAGGGCGGATCGCATCACAAAGTTAACGGGGACAACGAGAAGCGGCGGATTGTGGATTTACAAGCCTGTTTCGACTGCACTGATTGGAGTGTTTTTGAAGCTGCAGACTCCGATCTGGACGAGCTCACAGAGCCCGTGACTTCATATATCAGTTTCTTTGAGGATATGTGCATTCGTACCAGGACATTGTTGTCATTTAATAATGATAAACCATGTTTTTTTGGGAAACTCAAACAGCTTCGTCGCACCAAAGAGGATGCTTACAAAAGTAGGGATAAAATCTTGTTCCTGTAGCCAGGAACAGATTAACAAAGGAGATCATAGTGGCTAAAAAATACTACTCTGAACAGCTAAAAAAAACTGTTTTCGGCCAACGACCCAGCATCAGTATGGACTGGTCTGAAGAACATCACCAAGTACAAGACACCACCCCCACAGTCTCTGGAGAATCAATACTTGGCTAACGATCTGAATGTGTTTTACTGCCGATTTGAAAAGACCAGACTCACACCCAACTTTTGATCTGGACTTCACACATTCACCCACCCCTGTGCAACTCCCCCATCATTCTACCTGCACTTAAGATATGCGTACAGGATGTGAACCGGGTATTCAAGAAGCAGAAGACTTAGAAAGCTCCAGGCCCAGATGATGTTTCACCTGCCTGCAAGTCTGCACTGACCAACTGGCCCCCATCTTCACACAGATCTTCAACAGATCTCTGGAGCTTTGTGAAGTTCCCCACTGCCTCAAACGCTCCACAATCATTCCGGTCCCCAAAAAATCTTTACAACTATAGACCTGGTCCTGGCCTACCTGAAGGATATCACTGGACCCTTGCTGGATCTTCTTTAATTTGTCTACAGTGCAAACAGGTCTGTTGATGATGCAGTCAACATGGGGCTGCATTATGTTTTGCAACACCTGGAAAGACCTGGGAGTTACACAAGGATCTTATTTGTTGACTTCAGCTCGGCCTTTAATACCATCATGCCTGACCTTCTCTCAGACAAACTGACCCAGCTCTCTGTGCCCACCCCAATCTGTCAATGGATCACTATCTGCGTAACATACAGGCAGCAACAAGGGAAGCTGGGTAAACTCACATCCAGGACCCTCACCATCTGCACTGGTGCCCCTCAGGGATGTGTACTCTCCCCACTGCTCTTCTCCCTGTATACAAACGATTGCAAACAATCAGACTCCTCTGATTACACTGCATGTTAAAAAGCGAAGCAGAGGGCGCTTGACCGAACGTCAATGGCAACACCCTCGCATTGGTCATACATATTTTTTTTTAATAATTTGATGCAAAGGTAATATGATACAAAGTATAGTGTTATAAACTTACATAAATTTTTTATATGAAAATATACAAAACCTTGGAGGATTTACGATGCTGATGACCATTGAACGTGTCATCACAGTCTTGTGATAAAGGTCCATATGTGACGAGTCGGGAGTGAGAATGTGTTGTCACATCCATCAGGTTTCTGTCGCTTAAGTTTCACCCGTTTAATTCTTACAAATTAATATTATTTTGTGCTATATGCAGCATGCATTTTGTTAGTGTTACATTTTGGTTCAGCTTAGATAATATATATATATATTTTTATAATAGACAAACATCAGACAGGTTTATCATACTAATTCCTTCATGAACTTTCGTTTTTTTTTTTATTCTGACACAATGCTTTGTCCAATAGACTTCTATTTTAAATGCATTATCTTTGTTTTTACAAAATAAGCAATGAGCTTTAAGTTGTATCTACCTCACAGTTCCATGTGATTCAATGTTTAAAAATAGATCTCTTGAGGTTAGAATTGTCTAGTGTTTGTGTTTAGATATCATCTGAGGCTCAGATAGTGAGAGCTACAGTAGCCATGTTGTTTTAGTCCGTGTCTGCTGTTGCTGTATCTGCTCTTGTAGTGTTCTGCCAAGCATGCAATGCTCCCACCAGCGCACCGGGGGCTTCTGCAGGTCTGTCGTAGTCCCTCTGGGGTGAGCTCACCCTGCAGACCTCCCAACAGAGTCTGTCTATCCTCTAGGTAAAGCTTTGGTACGATAAAGTGGGACATCAACTCATTGTAACAATCCTGGGAGCCAAAGACCTGCCTTCACAGGAAGACGGGCGCCCTAGGAACCCCTATGTCAAAATCTACTTTCTCCCCGACAGAAGGTAAATGCATGCCAGAGCTCTGCCGGCATTTAATGGCCAGATGAAATACAATGTTGGGTCAACATCGTCTATGGTGTATTTGTAGCCTTTTTGTTTGCATTTGAAATTATTAAGCCCACCTTACAACCCCTCCAATTGTTATTACAAATACTGCAAAAAATACCTCAAAAGTAAAACATTTGATGACATGACATTAATGATTATTTGAGAAAGAATGTGTCCACAATGCAAAAATAAGTTTATGCAAAACACATCTTTTATTTTTGCAATGTTTGCATTCTGTACTATACTGTAGCTAGAGCATCGGCAGCTTTAAGTTATGAGCTCGTGTACTCTTCTCAGTGACAAAAGCAAGAGACGAACAAAAACAGTGAAGAAATCCCTCGAGCCAAAGTGGAACCAGACGTTCATGTACTCACCGGTGCACAGACGAGAGTTCAGAGAACGTATGCTGGAGATCACGCTATGGGACCAGGCCAGAGTCCGAGAGGAGGAGAGTGAGTTCCTGGGAGAGGTGAGGGAGGAACCCCTGTGTCCAGATGCTCTTGTAATGCAAAAGGGGCTGCTGCATTTATGTGTCATTATAAGCAGGGCCAAAAATTTAAGTATTGCCATACCTGCCAAAAACACGTCACTTCAGAAAACATCTGAGCTATAAATATTTCTTCCCTGCCAGTGAACTTGACATTATTTTTATTAAATAATAGATACACGTTGTACCTGTGATGGAATAATTGAATCTCTTATTCCGTTCATTGTGTCACTCAGCTAGTTGCTCATGAGATTGAATTGATAACAAAGCATAGTCAAAAATATACAGTATAAAAAGGATGTATTTATGTGTTTTTAGATTCTGATAGAGCTGGAGACGGCACTGTTGGATGACCAACCTCACTGGTATAAACTACAAACACACGACATGTCTTCTATGCCGCTGCCCAACCCCTCCCCTTACACGCAGAGACGCCTTCCACATGGAGAGAGTCCAACACGCAGGTTACAGAGTACGTACATGCACCTGCTGTTCTAATGCATTTAAACACAGTCTCACCTACGTCTGCTTTATTATATCTCATCACCCTTATGAATAAGATTGTTTGAGCGCAGGTTTGGGCACGAACTAACCCTTTCGAAGTAAGCACGTAGCCCGCCAGATTGGCTAGTGATTCGACAGTGTTACCCGCCACAGATGATTTCAATGTAATAATCTGTATTTATTCAATATTACTAAAAGTATTTTTCAATACTGAATAAAACATGCATCACTGTGCATTATGGGATTGCCTTATCGAAGAGCAATAACTATTATGTCTCCTTGGTGTATCTTGTCGGGGTGCATATATAATTTGGAACGGCGTCGTAGGTTGGAATGCATTTGTGATGCCTAAATGTTGACGTCACATCTGTTTTGGTTTGTGTTTGAGTCATCTTTCATGTTGGTGATGTTTAGCTAATTCAAGTCTTTGTTATTGTTGTTGATGTTTTGCATTACTAAACAGCACATGGGTTCAACTTGACTTACCTTCAGTGGATTTTTATGACAACACATGAAACAAGGTTAGACCCGAGACTAAGGGAAGATGAGGGCTTTAGACAAGGTCTAAGAAAGGAGATGACACATAAAATGAGGGAACATGAAATGAATAATTTCACCAAAAATATAGAACAAGAACCACTAAACTTGAACAAAAACCTAAAGAGATGTGACAATTGCCTAGGTAAGCCGTTATTATGGTTATAAAATAAAAGGTTTTGTTGATAATAATGACAATAATGTTATTTGGAGTATGCTTCAGTGTGTTTGTTTTTGTTGATGTTTTCTGTGTTTATGTTTTGTTTTCCTCATAAAAATATTACTCTCTATCAATCCATTGACACATGTCCAGACAAGGGGCCATATTATTACAACTCAGGTAACTTCTTGCTTGCCCCAGATCCAGTAGCATGTGGTTATTGTGAAGATCAGTATCTGCCCCCTGCACCCTCTCTACATCTCCTCAGACACCTTCAGAAACCCTGTACTGTTCCACACAGCTTGCATGGAGTTGTTTAATGTCCATCGCTGCTGCTGCTGCTTCTCGACACACATCCTCACATTTCAGCTTGTCTTCCCTTCAGACCTGATCTCCACTGGAGAGTTTTGACTATTCCTGGGTGGATTTGTTGTGGACTGCTTTTCCTCACCCTCTCACAGAGATTTCTAATGTCCGCTATGTTTGTTGGTTTTGCTTTTTGGCCAAACCAGCGACAAAGCCTCAAAACAGTTCATTACTTCTATTGCACTTTTCAGAGTTTTGTATTGTTGCATCATCGTATAAAATACATTTTAGCAGTAGAGTCATAAAAAAGCAATAGCAAAGATTGAAGAAATGATATAAACACCAGAACATGAGGATAAAATGCATGGTATTTAAATAAATGGTGTTGCAAATATTTCATAGGATGTATATTGTGGGTTTTTGTACTTTTTACTCGGGTCCGTAGTGTATTATTTAAGGGGGAAGTAGGAAGAGTAAACCTTCAGTTTAAGTGGGACTGTTTATCCTACAATACAGTTGAACTTACCTTAGAAAAGAGATTTTAAAGGATGTAGTTATATACAGTATACTGTATACACACACACACAAAGATTTATATACTGTATATATTATTAGCCTTTCCAAAATGATAAAAGCTTTTTTAATCTAAAATATCACTCATTATTCACAGCAGGAATCGCGTAACCCAAAATGGCAATGTTAACCATAATCACATGCAGGTTTTGTGTGTTTGTGTTGTCTTATCACACTGTCCAAACCTTACGTCAAAAATGTTTTCTCTTTGTTATGTCCTTTGTGATCCCTTCTTCCAACAATCCTCTCTCTCTCTCTCTCTCTCTCTCTCTCTCTCACTCTCTCTCTCTCTCTCTCTCTCTCTTTATTTCTCTCTCGCTCGCTCTCTCTCAGGGTCACAGAGAATCAGTGACAGCGAGTTCTCTGATTATGACTGTGAAGACGGGATTGGTGTTATCTCAGGTACAGTCTTCACTGTCAACATTGTCCTTAAAGGGATAGTTCACCTAAAAATTCTGTCATTTACTCACCCTCAGGTTGTTCCAAATCTGTATAAATGTCTTTGGACATTTCTACCGAACGCAAAGAAAGATATTTGAAAGAATGTCAGTAACCAAACCATTTTCTGCCATAGTAGCGAAAATTAATATTATGGGAGCCAATGGGAGATGAGATCTGGCATTCTTTCAAATATCTTCCTTTGTGTTTAGCAGAACAGAGACATGTATACAGGTTTTATATACAGCATTTATACACAGACTGAATGATGTATGTACTGAAATAATTGTTTCCCAAAAATGTTAACACAAAGTTGTTAATACTCAAAGATTTGGGCCTACAATATCTTCATGCTTTTTCTATTGTTATTCTTCAGCTTTTATGAAATTTTTAGCCATTTTAGGCATCACATCGCTGCGCACATGGAGCATTTTTTTCTTTATGTGCATTATGAGATTGTTTTCAAACACAGGCATTCTCGTATATGCTGGGTACTTGATGGCTGCTTTTCCTTGAACAGCTGGCTCAACTTACCCTTCAAAACACTTTTATTGGAAAATTAACTTTTGTCTGTTAAATGCCCCAATCATACTAAGTGGAGCTTTTTGAAAAGCCTAAAGTAAAGATCAGGGAATGATCTTTACTTTTCTAGCTGGCACGCGCTGTCCCCGTTTCTGTATACGCTCACTTGTGCTTATCAACAAATCAAATGAAAGGATATTGTCAGAGATGAGATTACTGTGAACACTTTCCCCCACACAGCCAACTTGAGTCTCTCCTGACTCAGCCAGCGACATTATTTTACAGTGATGAAACAAAATCTTTTTTACAGATTGAAGCTCAACATATTAACTTTTCGAAATAATTTAGCCCAAACCCATTCAAAATACTTTATTAAAACCTTTAACTTAAATAACTTTAATAATCGATGACATCATTTTAATAGGTACTAGTAGCAGCTCTTACTGACTGTACATTGAGATTTGATCACAGTCACCACTAAGCATGGAAACGTGTATGTATGTTAACCATCGTTTTATGTACACAGTCAAAGCCTAAAATCTAAACGTTAAAATGCTTTTGCTGCGTTGCAAGCACTTGGAAACACTGAATATGGAATCTAGTTTCCTACGTTTGTACGCAGGTGTACTACTTCTGTTTTTTTCAGTAAATATAGTATATTTATGTATATGTGCATATATATACGTATTTGCGTTTGTTGGTGTGTTTGGTCTCAGATTATCGGCTCAATGGCAGGGATTTCCAGAGCTCCACGCTGTCTGTACCTGAGCAGGTTATGTCATCCAATCACTGTTCACGATCGGACGTGATTCGCACACGTTCGCGGTCCCCCAGCGTTCCTCCCCCACAAAGGTAACCTCCAAAAACCCTTGGTCAAGCATCTTGCTAACATAAGCCAAACACCAAATTTTGTCAGTGAATTAGACCCATCCGTCCAAACGCGTGCTATCTCTCTGAAACATTAACAGCTCTTTTCATTGTTTGTAATTGACAATTTTAATATAATAGCAAGTTTGGTTACAAGAGTCTTGTTTGCCTCCCCTCTAGTCGAAGTTTAGATCATGGTGTCAGAGGAGGACCCTCGTTGTATGGCCCCCGTCATCGTCTGTCCGAAGACCACTACTCACCAGACAGGTATGTGTTCATGCCACAAGGCTGCTCAGATTTTCTCAAAGTTCTGTACTGATGCTTACATTTATTGTGGCCTCAAAAAACTCTCCTGTGAATCTCCAGTGTTTTAAGATTTCCCTTTTTGTTATAAAGAACATAAATAGGAATGTCGGCATATTTTTCATCATTTCAGTTAACCTGATTTCAGAAATTACATGAGATTAATATTACGTGCCAAGAACTTCAGTGCACAGAGAATCTTCATTTCCCATTTCCCTTATTTTACAGTTGGCACTGTACTGTATATATATATCTATATTTTTGTCTTACTTGACTCTCATTTTATCCACCTATCATTCCTGTATTCATTTATGCATTTGGCTGAGGGTTCTATCCAAAGTGGCTCACGGTACATTTAGTTAGTGTCTGTTTATTCTGGGAATCGAACCCATGACCTCGGCATTGCTAGTGAAATTCTCCAGCTTACGCTACAAGAGCTTATCATTTTTTTTCTCCATGTTCCATTAAATCATTTTTCTGTTCCTTGCTCCCTGTGGTTGCAGCCAGTATCTTACCCTCCCTCCTCGAACCAGACAAAGACAGCCATCCATCGACCCTGCTATCCAGGACCCCAGGTATTCGGATACCTTAGAGTGCCATTATGTTCAACCCAACCTACCTTCCCAAATGCCTTCCCATTCTGTCCAGTTCACATCACCTGTCTCACTTTGACCCGCCCACTTTGCTGCTGCTAATTGATTGACAGATTACCCACTCAGAGCACATGAATAGGAGGGTGCTTATCTCACTTATCTCACAAAGGCAAATGATCAGTCAGAAGTACACTCACACTTAGAAACAAGGAATTGTGCTTTCACCAGGCAAAGGCACCTTTTGTAGAAGCATTTTGAAAATATCATTTCTGATTCTATGCCAGTTAAGCTATATGGATAGCATCTTTGACATGCTGTTTGTTATCTCGAACCTTGTCAAATAAGGCAAACATTTTATTTACTATATTGCACAATGGGTATCTATGGGCAAGGCATTATAGGGGGCTGAATTTGTATATTACAAATGTAATGCAGGTGGCGCCAGTACTTTGTGAATTATTAATATTTTCTTAGTATACATTAATATTCATGATGTTTAAAGCTGCAATTCGTAACATTTGATTTCAACACATGAACAGTATGGAAAGTAACATGTGCAATGCCTTACATTGTTTACTGTTAACACCATTTTTTGCATATTGCTTGACAAGCTTTAGTTGTATTTAACCTGAAATACCATTGAGCTAAAAGCATGATGTAAGGTAATGACTCTCTTGCTCACAGCCACGCAGAGCTTTTGGTATCTGTTTGCTGGTGTGGGTAGTAATATAAACAGTTATTTATGCTAGCACATTTTTCATAGTTAAGTCAAGAGCAGCACTCCATCTCTGGGATAAATGAAAGGACTTCAGCCATCTCTGTTGGTTCTAGTGAATGCTCGGGTCTAAATGATATTTTTGTAGCTCTGCATGTTTGCCTGTTCGATTGACTCAGGGTCATTTTATTTCTTCTTTTGCACTTTGGGTGATCTTTGCCTTCCGTCAGCCTGCTGTCGGGGATGGAGTGACTAAAAAACCCCGCTAAGAAGCACTGCCCACATGTCCACCAGATTGTCTCATCCACCATTTCTCTGCACTCTTACACTCTGTTTCTTTTCTGAATTGTAGTATATACCCTCTGTATCGAGAAGACGCGGTCAGATTACTTTGCTCCACTAAAATGGCTCGTGCATACTCAGAAGGCGCTTACAATAGCGTGGAAAGGTAGTAAACCACTGTCTCTTGTGTCGAGGGTAGTAGTTTTGACTAGAATAGCTAGTGATGCCAGTTTTTGTTTCCAGATTTACATTTGGAGTCTTATAAAATGGATCATTCTCTCTTCAAAATGTGCGGACGGCAAACAATTAATTATTGGGTGGTGATATAATGAAATACAGTATGCAGACTTACAAAGAGTGCTACTGTACCGCCTTTTGAGAAAGCTTTGTGCAATCATTGTAATGCTGTGAAGCCATTATGATTCCTCTCAAGAGGATAACGTTCCAATTGTGAGTTTGAACACTACGCCTCTAAGTCCGTCAGTAATCTTAAAGCTCCATTTCCCAAAGGTAGTGTGTGCAGTAAATGTGCGTGTCCTCAGCTGCCTTCCCCACTGCAGTGTAATGAATTGTGTCTTGCTGGATGACTGAGGGTGGGCTTGTGTTGTTTTGATGACTGGGCACAAGCTCCTTCAGTAAAGAGCCAACCAGCTTTATTTTCTGACAGAAGTGCCTGTCAAAAACCAACAAGCTACAGTGGATGTTCGCTGTGAAAGCATACGTAGATATACAGTATATACTGTAGGCGTACTCCACAAATATGTGTGAGTTCATCTATTGAGTTTTGGAGGCTAACTGTAGTGAAGTTCCAAATGTTTCGGAGTGGATCTAACCAGATTTGCTGTATGGAAGCCATAAGGTGACCTGGATCCAGATCTTCTTTTACTCTGTTTTCAGTGTGATGATGATCAAAGTTTTTAATGAAGCTTTATATGACTCAAATAAAACTGTTGTTTTGTTATTGCCAAATCAATTCTATACACTTGCATTGAAAAACAGATCCGAGGAACAACAAGAAAACACACGTTTTTCAAGACTGATTTGAAACCATCTGGCAACAACTTAACAACTACTCAAAACACCTTAGACGCTCCATGGCAACACCCTGGCAACCATCCACCTAGGACTGTAATGAAGAAATGGCAAGCACCGCTCACAATGTAACTTAAAACTGTTAGTAAATATGCCGGGGTAAAAACCTAGTTGTTCTAGGTGGTTGCTAGGTGATTTCTTACTGGCTTAAGTAATGCTTTCCATGATCCGGATAACATTACATGCAAATTACATATCTACTTCATTGTCACATTAAAACAGAGCAAAATTCAAATGTGAACAAATCTTTAGGGCTTCCATATGGTTTTTCGATTTTAGCGGAATGAGAATGTTTACGTGTAGAATTCTGATTGTGTGTTATTTTATATTCAGGAGAATGAGGAGGGATAGACAGATTTCTGCCTTCAATGACTCGTTTGATTCTCCTGAGAGGTAAAATGAGTTTGTGTTAGATTTGACTGTGTTTACAAAGCACTAAAACCAGACTTTTCTGTAGTCACAGACGTAGCAGTAGTCATTTTGCTGTTGGTGAGCTTTTAATCATCCTTTCATTTTCTTTTATTTCAATCCATCAATCTTCATGTTCTGTTTAAAGATATTACAATGGGCCCAATCGTGTTTTGAACGGAACCTGTGGGGACTTCAGGTAAGGCTCTCCAGAGACTCCCACAGCTTCTCTGTATTTATTGGTTATCACTCGGCCAGAATAGAAGCATCTTTTGAAGCAAATTAATACTGAATAACACATACTAAGGTACCGAGCACACTAAAGATTTAACAACCTTAACATTGAAGCTGGTTTATTTAGAAGGACATGTCCCAGGATAGAAATTGAACCTTCTACAGATACAGAAAGGTACCGGAATACCAGTAGCTTCAGTGAAGAATCTAGTTTGATTAGGAGTAGTTTTGCTTTACCTGGTTGTTACCTTTAACATCTCTCACCACTAGATCATTTTCTAAATGAATATGTCAGGTCTCATATACTTTTTTTAAATACTCTATATAGCCTATGATGACATTATTCGTGGGATAAGTCGAAGAATGGCATACTATTTCTGATCTGACTTATGAATTGAATTGGATACAATTGTAGTTTTATTTTTAAAGAAGGACCCGACCTATATCTAGCTATTTGTCTTTTGTCTTTGGCAAGTAAACCACCCAGAAGACCACATAGCAGTGCCATAAAAACTTCCCAGCTCCCTGGTATCATAGAGGAACGTTTAAAAAATATCAAAATAGTCTAGAAAATCAGTGCTGCTGTATGTTTTTCTTTCATGCACCCCCATAGAGAGGACCATAACCCAGAGTTCCCAGCTAACCATGAGCACTTTGAAGATGATCTAAGGTAACGTGTTAGATTGTGAGTGGAAACATATGTTGACATAGAAACGTGTCCAGAAGGAGTAGATCATAGCAATAGGGGCTCATATTTGGGTGGTAATCAGTAATATTCCTTACAGCTGATTTCTGGAGCTTAACAAGATAACATTTATCCTTTGCATGTACAGTATGTATTAACGTTTGTTTCCCTCAATTTGGTTTTGTTTGATACATTGGTGACCCAATGAGCAGTCATATTGGATGGGCGTGGATAACTTTTTTTTTACAGTAAGCCGACGTTGTTTCACAGGAACCCCGAAGATGCTTTTACAGAGGATTACAGTGTTTTATGCCCTTACATCCCATAATGCACTGGGGCCGTGCTGAGCATCCATTGTTTGACTAACATTCTGCAGGTACAGCCGCAGCATGGTGGTCAGGCATGACCATTACAGGTCCAGGTCAGCTGATCAGCGGCCCATGATGGATCGTCCGGTCTACACCCGTTCCCGCTCGTCTGAGCGGCCCGACTCCGGCTACATGAGATCCATGCCATCCTTACCGTCAGGGAGATCTGCCCCTCCCTCTCCCGCCTTATCGAGGTGACCCAGACCAATCACAACTAAGCACTGATCCGCTAAACCAAACCATGCCTTCTGCTTCCTGTCACCTGGAATGCCCCTCTCCACTTCCTCTTTCATTTGACCCTGTCGTAACGATGCTGATTTTGATTTCTCTTCATTTCTATGTAGTGGAAAGTAGTGATGACGGTTACTAACGTCTTTTCATTTCGATTATAGACACACCTGTTATATTCTCTTGGGATATAATGGTGTGTACCTGGCATCGTACGGTTTACTTTCTTACTTTTGTTTTTGACTAACATTATTATTATTTGTTTGTAGTTTAACAGTTTCTGCTTTAAGTTGTGGGCTGTTTGAGTGTGTGTGCTTGTTGGCCTTCTCACCTTTCTTGCAGCTTTAGCAGTCAAACGCACCTGTCCCGATGCTGACCACATCGCTCCTTCTGAGAGGCCCACTAAACCTTTTGACTCATGATTTGCCGGGCACATCATAAGTCACAAGGAACATAAATTTGTGCATGACTTTCCACTGATGCAAGAGGCACAGTTGCTCTTGAATGTGCCACAGTTTATTATATAATGATATACCATATACAAATGTGACTTTCAGCTAAAAAGGGGCTTGAAAGATCATTGTGTTTACTGTGGCGTCGAAATGCATTTTATATTTGGTTACGTGACTAAAATGCACTCGACTGTGACATGCAGTATTTTTCCATTTAAATGCATGTTCTAATACTGTGTAGAATTAGACTGGTGATTTCTTTCTGTGCTTTTAAACAATCCAAGGGGGAATCTCACAAAGCGAGAACTGTGTGGGTTATGTTAAACCCCAAAAAGAACAATTTCATTTTGCACCAAAAAGATGAAGTTCATGTTTTTGGACTGTCAAGATTTTGTGAAAAACTTTCACCCAAATCCTCATTACTGTTTTACTTTTGAGTTTTTAAATCAATCAATATTTTGTTAGTCAAATCAATACTGACAATAATATGTTATATTACTTTACCGTTTGAATACATACAGTGTGTAACTATAATACCATGACAGTACGTACGGAATTGAAATCAGCTGCTGAAAACAGCACCTTCTATATATTTTGAGCGGGAAGAGTATGAATACATTTTGGACGTACTGCGTCAGCCATGTTTTATTGTCATGTGACCCGAATGCTTTTTGACATACAGTGTAACGTATTAACAACAACCTGTATGTTGGAACTAATACAAATTTTATATTTCTACTATAGTGGTACAAAAAACTATCATTTTTAAAATAAAGATTTTTGTAATCTGAAATTGTTTTTGAATGGTTTCAATGTGAGATTCAAACTTTTGTAGGTTGTTGTACAAACTTTGCCTACAGAACATAAATTTCACCAAATATTTTTGCTTCTTTTTCTTTTTTACTAACCCCCGAGAAAACTGTGCCAAACACTGACTTATTTTCTATGTCAGTCAACATGACAACATAACATGAACTTTGTTTTATGACACAGATATAATTGTAGTTAGTAGGTTTGTATTTCCTAGTATTTTCGCATCGGCATGACCAGCTGTGGTTTTTATGCAGTTTTATGACTCAACCACCAAACAATCTTCAGATGCAATGCTTTATCATCAATACTGACGCACTGTGTATCCTGCAGGGCAAACCCACGCACCGGATCGGTTCAAACAAGTCCCACCAGCACACCGGTATCAAGTCGGAGAGGTCGGCAGCTACCCCAGGTCCCACTGAAGGGCTCCATTGACAGAAGTAAGTGAATAAACTGGCCTACTCAAATGTTTTTGTGAAAAAGTCCACGATGGTAGATCCTAAGATGTTAAAGTAATAAAGCCCAAAAATACTTGACAAACAAATCACTAACTAACTAGTTGTTTGGGGGAGTAGCTGACCGTCCTGACCCAACCCTGGCAAATGCTGACCTAAAACTACGGTTCAAGTTATAATGTACTTTGGCCAATGGCATTGTGTATAGTGTGACGGTATAGTGTATAAACAACTCCCTTCTGCAAAATTAGATAATGTGACTTACTCTTAAAGTCAGCTTCTTTACATAACACAACACGGCTTGGTTCTTTTGTCACCCTTTTTCCCAGAAGATGGCGAGGGCATGACTGAGCCTTATGAAGGTCTGTAAACACTGGCTTCTGTGTGTGTAGCCTCAGTCTGTTTTATTACAGCTTTATCATCTACTCCAAACCTGTTAGCGCTGGTCTGTGCAGTTAACATGTCACCGGATTTGCTTTTGCCTATTTGTTTAATGCGGTAAAAGGAACCATTCGTTTTTGCTTTGGCAATACCTGTTCAAATATTATTATGAAAGTAAGAGGTGTGTTTTTGCGTCTGTGTGTGTTTGTGTGTGTGCGTCTGGATGATTTACTGAAAGTGCTATAAATGTTTTTTGATATCTTTAAACCTTAATTATATTTTAAATAAAAGCTCAATCTTTGAGTCAAAAGAATTAAGTTAAAAACTAGATTTGCCTAATTTATCAACCAACGCTGCCAACTTCCACAGACTGTGACTGGTAGATTCATTTTGTAGGAAACATGAACCACATGCTCATCATCATTCCAATGCTCATATGATTTTGATGATTCCATGAGCACAGGCATTCAGTTCAGAGTTGATATAGTCTGTTTATTTATTCTTGACTTGTTATTATTGATATATTAAATATATCGCTTGTTTCTAAATGTTGCACTTGTCATTTCACTTTTGAACTTGATTTGTAGAGCTTTACCAGCTTTCTGTTCTGTTTCCTCCGTTCTTCTTTTCACATCTTATGGTGTACTTTTCTTTTTCTGTACTTGCTCTCATTTCTGTATGAATGCGTGAATCAGTGGGAGGGACTTCTCAATCCCCAGCCCCGCCCCCTGCACCTCCTCAGATTTCACAAACAGTGGCTGGTAATGCTGTTTAGACTATCATAGTCCTACAAATTGATCTGATAATAAAGAGAACTTGTTTTTATATAGATAATTAGAAATAAGAATAAGTGATGAGCTTTTTTTCATTGCCTCCAACCCCATCCCTCAAACCATGTTATCTTCTTTTACCATCAAAGCTTACATGGGAATGGAGCCTCCTGTTCCTGGTCCTACCATCGCTCATTCCACTGCTCATGCCCCTGTTCCACCTTCTGCTCATGCTCCTGCCACACCCCCTCATATACACACTCCTCCTGTCACGCATGCCACTCCCCCTCCAGACCCTGCTCCTCCTCCTCCTCCCCCTGGTCCGGCCCCTCCTGCTCTCGCTCCAGCGACAGCCCCACCTTCTGTCCAACAGGCGTCTGCGCCAGGTGTGTCAGTGTATGGAATATATCCAAACACACTGTTTGTATGCGGAGACCAAAGATGTTTGGCTCGTTCGACTTCGAGCGGGGCTGCACAGACCGATCGGCAAGTGACTCTTGGGATACTGTGATGTCACATGCTGATTGGTCCACGTGGCAGCGCATGAAGTCGAACTCTTGGCATACTACTGTTCTGCATACTCTGTAGTATCTGCATACTAGTTTATAGAATAGCACGTGTAACGGTATGCATTTATAAACATTCCACACAGTAGTATGAACTTATTATGTTGAGTGCTTAGTTTGATGAAGTAGATGAAGGTCGAAAGTGTGTACATGTGTTTGTCAGCATAGTTAATCTTCTGTTAAAATAAAGCTGTGTGTTGAAGGAAAATGTTTCCTCCACTCTCTCATTAACTTCATTGTTGGCTGGGTTTGTGTGTGTGTGTGTGCGTGTGTCGTTTTTAACACAAGAACCAGAGGAAAAGCCTGTAGCTCCCCCAGCTGTCAACGGGAGGAAAGGCAAGTGTGTGAATGTTTTAGTGTTTGTTTCGAAGTGATTTACTGCACAAGATCCGGGCACGTTTCAATAAGGAGGTTCAGCCAACACCGGTTTAAAATGTGAACTCTTGAGTTGATTTACACCGATATGCAAAACTGAGTTTTTGGTTTCAGAACAGCTGATTTGAGTTAGTTCCATCAACTCTTACCTTGACTTACCTACGACAAGCCATGATCAATGGAGCTCCGATAGGACGATTCACCATGGCAACGGCACCAAAAAAAGCACTTAAGGGCGATTTACTACAGTGGATTTACTAAAGTGCTGAATATGACTTAAGTTTAATTAATAAATAGATAAATGTACCAATAAACAAATACATTAATCATTAAATGAATGAAACAATAGAACTCAGACATGTTCTCAGTCACCATGAGAGAAACGCTACAGCTTTTCTTTACAGTAATAAAAATGCACAGGGAAATGAGTCAATTCCACTCGGGTCCTAATTTGCTTTCCTGAAATCAAAGTGCATTCCTATGAATGAATGCATCCTCTTCATGTAGTGAATCCTCTATAAAATAAACTATGACATATAAGTCACTGAGATGGTCTCTGTGTGATCTAAATGTGTGATTGTATTAATGAAGGAATGAATGAATGAGGTACACCACTTGCGCCATAAAAGGTGGAGGAGATGGAAAGAAACTCACCAGAGCAAACCTGTTTAGGTTCACAGAGTAAGTTACTATGGCTCCTGACTCTGAGCATAAGTGACCTCTCTTTGTGAAACTGGCTTGAGTTACCCCGCTTTCTCGGGTTTGACATACCTCACATTCTGAAACGGAATATCCGGAGTTTCCCTCATTTCAGGGTTAATATACTCAGAGTTTTCACTAAACCTCCTTTCTGAAACGGTCCCCCGTTGTTTTCGTTTGTTTACAGGAACACTGACCAGCTCGTACTGCTGTTGTGTTTTAAACTGTATTAATAGCTTTGATGACATAATGAGAAACTAATATTTAGGATTATTTTGTGTAAACTGAGTATTTTTATTTACCTCAAGATGGAGCAATGACATTGTTTGGGAAGAGCCAGATTTATGCTGTAACAGCACGTTTTTCAGGAACTGGCTTTTAATTATTTTAATTTTAATATTCATTAGTATGTTACATATTACATCAGTGTCTATTTTGTTTTAATAATAACAGTCTTGGTGTCATTGCACAAAAAAAATCACTAAAATTGATCAAAAGGAAAAGAGGGAACGAAGTTCTTTTATAGACATTTAAAGCTCTGAATTCCCATTAATCTTTCATTTGCATTACGTACAGTATTTACAGTAGGTTACGCAGATTCTCTCAGTTTGCTCTCTGTTGAAGCCTTGGCTTTGTGTGTTTCTATGGTTGAGTTAAGCAGGATCATTTACTGTTTTTCCTTGTGTGTATCTTCAGAAGTGACATGGGGAGACCTGCAGAAGAAAGCCACCGGTATCGTACAACCATCGGCCCTTAGTAGAGTAGATAAACCTTAGTTTGCTTTTAAGGGAATCTAGTCTTTCTGCTGTGTAGCTCTTCCTTTTGCTTTTCTTTTTGGCGTAAGGTGTTGCTTCATGTGTTTCTGAGAATTTCGAAATCTCTAGGAGCTTTCATATATGTATGACTTTGATCATGGTTTTTAGTCTTTGTGAAACTTGACAGATCCTGTTTACTATATGAAAGACTGAATGAAGGTTCACGTTAGAGTTATTCTGAGATTTGTTCTGTGTAGAAGGGCATGTTAAGATGTCGCTTACCGTATGTACTTACAGCATAGAGCAGACTTTTATACATTAACCTGAATGACAACGAGGGATTCAGAGAATACTGTCAAAGCTGCTGATATTGCTACAAATATTGAACCTAAAAGCACACTGTGAATGTAGCCGAGCTGAGTTAAGTGTTACGGTGCTGCATGGGGAAGATGATAGAGATGGTGACCTGCGTTTTAAGGGTGTTCGAGACCCATGTTCTGAATAAACTTTGCTCTGCATGGCCCACGACAGTACATGCAGTGGTTCTGAGCTCCTATTCTATAGAGATCCACGTTGTGTAACTCTCAGTTACGTAATCACATTATCATCTTATTAGAAGACAGCAGAATGTCAGATAAGGGAGGCATTGCTTAATATCTTCTGTCACTTTTCTGGATCTGTTTGTTTCTGTGTGTTTGACTGATGAGTTCCTCAGTCAAAAACTCATCGAAAATCTGTGTTTGTGTGTGCGTGTCATCATTATTAAAATTATTTCATGTGTCTGTTCTCTCATTGTGTTTCATCCACACACCAGCGGTAGAGACAGTATCAGAGAACGAAGATGCAGGTACTGTATACAGACTGACTTATTCATTAAGTTCCTTCAACAGACAACCTTTATTTCTAAGAATGTGTAGCTATCCTTTTATAGGATGCACCTGAAGCAAGGAATTCCATCTCAAAACACTACCATTAAAGAGACACTTAATTGAGTAGACGCGTGTGTGTGTGTGTGTGTGTGTGTGTTTCATCTTGATTTTAGGGTTGCGAATCGTTTGAATTTTAGCAATTTCGATTCTTATGGAAGTAAAACATTTAGATATCAACATGTAGGTCATTTAGCCTGCTTATCGACTTGTTTGCAAAATGTCTGTATATATTTATGAGCACCGTTGTGTGTATTTATACACATGGATCCATGTTTTTTCTGATTTATTACAATTTGTATAACCATAGCCGAACTACATTACGGTTAAACTGTAGTAACTATAATGAAACTATGGTGCATTTGTGGCTCCTGTGCTTTTTAATGCAAGTACTGTAGTCTAACTATGCTTACTATAGTACAAATATTGTTAATTTTTATTGGGCTTTAATTGAGATATCAGCAGATCACGCAAAGAGGGTACTTTTCTGAAAATATGCACACAGCATTTGATAAGAGGAATTTCACAGATTCCTTTTGTTTCCCCTCCGATATCAAATGGGAATTGTTTTTTTCGAGTACCAACCCTACTTAAATTAAATACTATTTTAAGGGTGTTTTACAAGAATCTGATTAAGTGATGTCGTAAACAGGTGATTCACTCATTGCACCAGTGTTGACATGAATCCTGGTATTCAGAAAGTATGTTTTTGTGGCAGTTTGTTATCGTTAATTGTGAGAAATAACTGGAATATCAGTCTTTATATGGTGTCCGGCTTGTGTCGCTTTTGTGTTAATGTATATTTATATTACCAAATTTATATTTACAAAATCAGATTGTGTCTGCTGGGTGTCACTGCATCTGTTCTTTTTTTTTCACAGGTATTTTAAAGGATCCATCAAGGGTATGTTTTCTATTACTACAGTTTGATTCTGTCAACTTTTCTTCACTTTTATATTTATATTTATAAGGTGATGTCCAATCCAGAGTCCCGAGTCCCTTCATTACTGCGCCACCGTCACTCTGTGAATAGCAAATATTTATGAGTAAATGATGGTGAACGTTTATGCATTTAAAGCCATTTGCATTGCAAAATTAAATCATAGAACCCTAACAAGTTTAATAGGATACATCAAAAATGATATGCTTAAAATAACTAAATAATGATCTGAAAGTGCCAGCAGTGTTTCAGGAGGGAAGTGTTCCTTCATAATTAGCATAATTAATTTGATCCTTATGTTCATATAAAGCGTCAAGAACTTGAGTTTATGTAACATTATTGTAAAAATCGTCATTTTGCTTTTTTTCAGCGGGGAATGGACAATCTGTCCATGAGATCATCGGACAGCGATGTAAGCGACGTGTCCGCTATGTCGAGTGCATCTCGGCTTAGCAGCACGAGTTACATGTCTGTCCAGTCAGAAAGAGCGCGGGCCAGCCGCAGGATCAGGTATTCAGACTCATACTGACCTCTGATCTCTAGCAGCTGTGGAGGCCTGATCGGTCATGGACACTCTGGGCACACTAAAGTTCTCACTTGAAGTTGAGTTGAAAACCTCTGAACCTTTATGTGACCAGAGTGTATTTACCACACCACACATGATTTTCAACAGGATATTATTTTTATTTTATTAATATTAATGAAAATTAAGAAAATTCTTTGCATTGGAAATGGAATGCAACACTTTTCATTACTACTAATAAAATGATTAAATATTCTTTATAATTACAGTTGTTAAATAATATACAGTGTTATATACTAGCATTTGATAGGTTGCAGTATTAAGTTACAATACAAAACAATGTATTGGTTTTAAAATGGGCTTTATTTGGTTTATAGAAAATGTAAACTCTTATTTCTTCATTTAGCCTAGATGTTAAGGTTTATCGTATAGGTTAAATGAAGTCTAGACGAATATGACATCATACTGAGTCTTTTTTCCATGTCCCCACATTCATACTGTTGTTTTCATTGGAACTTCTTTTATTTTCACCGTCTGCATGTCAAGTCTCTTCTGTGTCTTTTCTGTCACGCATGCTTCCTTTCTTGATGTCATGGAATGGTTTATGTGTTTGTGTCAGCCGTGCGGAGGCCCTTCAGAGTCAGGGAGAGGAGGGCACTGTGGTGGTGGAGGAGCAGGTGGAGCCAGCGTCGGGAAATGCTCAGGGGGCGGGGCAGGAAGGGGAGGTGGGTGGTGCTACTGAGAACCCAGAAGGGGAAGGAGAAGAGGAGGAACCTGAGAGGTCAGCATCTCGTAGACCTAGCTACCTAGAGACCATTTTGTGTAGATTAGGTTAAATGTAACCAACGCGGCTCCATATGTAACCAGTGCCAGTGCGAGTTACCATGGTCACTTTTGCCTTACAAAAGGTTCTTTGGAGTGGAAAACGGTTAGATGACCCAGACTCATTTGGTCATTATCATTAACCTAAAATATGTGCCATCACTGTGAAGAACCTTTTATAGCAAAATGTTTTCATTAGCGTTGTGTGGCAAAACTTTTGACTGTCAGCATGAAGTGTGTTTACACATATAGTTTTGTTTAGGGGTAAATCTGAAATAGTTCATACAAATCGCAATACATAAACGGAGTTGTTATATTAACCGCAAATTACCAGCATGAGGCGATGTGTGAACGTGAGCATGATGCCGGACACACAACCATTATCGGATGAATTTACTAAATAATCTCTTCTTGTCTAAATGGCCAGATTTGATACAGAACTCGATCAGACTTTGTGGAACAGACTTTATGCTGATAGTGAAAATGAGATGAAGACTTGTTTGCCAGGTTGTTTACGTAATAGTGTAAATCACGTCTCTTGTAAACACATTTCGTGACATAAGCTCTGACGTGCGATGTGCAAATTTGTGATCATGTGTGCACATCAAATATTCCTTATGCGTCTCTGTATCTGATTATGTCTTTGTTAGTGCTAGATGAAACCTTTCTCCACCCCCTTCCTGCCCCATAGATCGTCATACTCTCCCCCAAGAAAATGGTCTCTTACATAATTCATGTCATCTTCACAGCCATCAGCAGTGACACATAAACAGCTGCTGTCTCTATTTAGGTTTAAACAAGATAAATAAGCTTGCAGGGTTCTCGGGTTTACATTTCTTTCCAACACTCGTTGTGGAGTCTAAATGACAAAATATGCATTTGTTGTGATTTGTATATTTTACCAATTAGCAACAAATGCATCTGCTGTCTGAGTTTTTATACCTGCTGATGTCAAAAGTCATTTTAAAGCCAGAAAAAATCTCATTGCTGACATACTGTGTGATGTTTATTAGTGTCAGGTTAAGGAGGAGGAATCTAATTCACAGGATGACATGCGGATGTCATTACCGAGTCATTTTCTGTTTTGTGCTTTACAGACACAATCACATACCTTCCAACCCAAACATCACAGGAAGTGAAAATGTTTCAGATAGATGATTTAACTTCATCCTTTTCCACAGAAACATGTCGCTGCATTATCAGACAACAAAACAAAGTAGCTCATGAAAGAATCAATACCGATAAGCCAATTTATAGCCCTTAAAACAAAATTATTTCATTTATTCAACATTCAGAGCAAAGATAAGGGTTGATGGTGTAGTTGCTATAGGAACAGTAGATTTATCTACTTTATTTAACTGTAGAAATGAACTGGAATGTACTCATATTCTCATCTGATGGTATTGTCATATACAGCTTCCCTTACTTATGTTATCAGAACAATGAACTCCAGTTTTATGACTCACCGTCTCATTATTTTCTGCTGGTTATGTAACCTAAATAGGTCACTTCGTATATAAGCTTCCGTCAAAATGTCTAATAGTATAAAATGTTTTTGGCCTATACGCTTGAGGCAGCAGGATGTAAAAGCCATTTTAAGAATAAACATTTATTCTTAAATTAATGCTCGCTGTCCTAGGGTTTTGATTATTTATTAATAAATCCAGGTGTTAAATCCATTAATAAATGGCAGGTGAGCTCGGCAACCCAGAAAAAAATGTTAGTGTTCAGAATTGATTTATGTTTCAACTTTAAAATTCAAAACAGAAAATAAGTTTTTGACTTTGCTCTTGTAAGCATATAGTTTTTCATTGACAATAAGGCCTTTGGACCAACCGTGTTGTCCAACCTTTTCAAATGTCTTATGCTAGTGGCTACTGGTCACTGTTGATGTTGCTGTATTTCCATCCTTGTACCTGTTGATGTTGTAACACTGTTTACCTTTGAGCTTGAATCCTGTAGCTGAAGCCTGTCCCTTCCTCTCTCTGCTGTCCTCCTCTCTCTGTCCTTAACCCCTATTTTGTCTTCAACTTTCACGTGACACGCTGACATTGAGTTTACATCTAAAATAAAACACAGGGCTCAAACGGCCACACCAGGCTCCAACATCACAAAGAGTTCCAGCGTCGGCGGAGACATGTGTTCACTGGGTAGAAATGATGATGAGGATGATGACAAGAAGAGACGTTCAAGTTTTGGGGCGAAGATGGCTGCCATGGTGGGACTGGGGAAAAAGAGCCAAAGCACATCCCAGCTGGACCCAGAGGGTGAGTGGATTGTGATTTTTGGGTGCGACTTATATAAAAATTATGCTTGTTTGTATAATTCTTTGCCATTTTAGAAGTATGGTTGGTTTCTAAATTATAAAAAACCTCCGTTGTATCATAGTTGGGGAAGGTTATGGTGCCTGTAGGGCTCTGGGACAACAAGTACAAGGCAGTCTTCCATAGAAACCTGTGAATAAACATTTAGCAGCAAATACAATAAGTACTCTGAATACATCACAACAGACTAATCCTTAGGGAAAAAGTTAAGTTCTATACTTTCTTTGGGGAACAGCACTTCAGGTTCAAGACAGTTGAGCACAGTGTTACATTATATTAGATTTTTTTTCATTTGGCAGACGCATTTATCCAAAGCGACTTACAAGTAGGAGAGTATATAAACATTTTGTCAACACGCTAAACAGTACCGTTAGTTTACAAGGCCATGCTACTAGGAGGATTAACAGCGAGTTCAGTCGATCTGAATGTTGAACCTTTTACAGTGTTATGCAAAAGGTTGGCTAAAGCACACGGCTCAGCATATCAAATCAATCATTCATAAAACTGAGCCTGAATAGATTTGAATTCATTCATTATACATCCCTTTAAAATACAGTTTCCTTTCTGTCGATCTCTCAACGTTGTGTCGAGACTGACAGAATGGGGTTTGACTTGAGAACCTATCATCTCCGAGTCTACTTTGAAAAGGCCAATGAACTTGGCGAATGGGACGGCACACCAGACTCCGCCCCGTACATACGGGTATAAAAGGGAAGATGGCGTGCCCATTCATTCACCTTTTTGTACTTCGGAACCTGCAAGGTTTATGCTGAGCAATTAGAAGAGCAGCGGAACTCGTCATGGCGTTTGCGATTCCCCTGGGCGTTTCAGTAGCTGGTCGGAGGTGTCTAAAAGAGCATATTTCTAAAAGAGCAACTTCATTGCCGCTGTAGTCTTGGGTGCGACAGCACCAACCTCGAGACAGAAATATGCTCTTCCCTTCGGTAGATTAGGTCTCCGTAGCGCCCCCCGCAGGCGAGGTGGTAGCGCTTCCCAGTGTTCCTTATGGTGTCGGGCGGCCTACTCGCCTCTAGAGTAGCAAAGCCACCGCCTGTATGGACGGTAGTAAGAACCTCTCATCGTGGTCACATAAATTGATGTCTTTTTACACCACTGGATGGTTACGATTTGCGAGGACACTCATTCGTGACTCGCCTAGGCTGCTTAGTGTCGGCACAAAGGGATGCGGCACCGTGGCGTTTTCGACAGGAACCCCATTCTCTCGACACAACGTCAAGAGACCGACAGAAAGGGAACGTCTCAGTTACGTATGTAACCTCAGTTCCCTGACGGAGGGAACGAGACATTGTGTCCATCATGCCATGAGCGCTGAACCGGCCCGCTGCAGCGAACGAGAGCGCCTCTCAAGTTCCTCAGCCCCAAAAGGTGAATGAATAGGCACGCCATCTTCCTTTTATACACGTATGTATGCAGAGTCTGGCGGGCCGTCCCATTCGCCAAGTTCATTGGCCTTTTCAAAGTAGAATCGGAGATTCAAGTCAAACCCCATTTTCGTCAGTTTCGACACAGCGTCTCGTTCCCTCCATGAGGGAACCGAGGTTACATACGTAATATGCAAGGACTAAATATTATTATATAATATTGCATGGACATCCTTTTACAGAACAAATACCTTTAAATATAATATTTGGACATTGACATTAGAATGTAAATAATAACTGGTGTAAGTATTAAAAATAAAAAGACACTTCCAGTCCTCAATTATAATTGGTTGATTTACATTACAAGCCATTCTGATGAAGTTTAGGGCAGGCGGAGCCCTTGATATGTGAACTCTGGGGAGGGCGACACGATTGTATGTCATAATATGGCCGTTTAAAATACACTTGCCCAATTGAGCAATGAAAAACAATGTCTCTTTGTCTGGAATGACTTTTCCGTTCATGAATAGTCCTTCAAAGGAACAAAAAAGTGTTTTTAAAAGGTGTATTTATACATGTGACATGACATATTTAACTTAACTGTTTGTAAGACTTCTCTTGTGCTCGGAATGTGGCTTTTTTTTAATCGGTTGAGTTGCTGTTTTCGTTACCTCCGTATTTAAAGAGTAGAGCGTCTTGTTCAAGCGCTCCTTTGTTTTCAACAGAACAACAATGCGTTTGACGCCCAGTGGTATTTTCGTACGGTACGACCGACACCCTGTCAACGTGTGGCAAGGGAGAACGGTACAGGTTAACGCTCAAACACCAATCTACTTGGCCACCTGGGAAGGTTTCACCCAGGAAATAGAAGTAAACCTTAAAGTTTGTTTAGGACACACAGGTTTACTTCTCTTATAATTAAAGGTAGGCAGTTTATTCACACATTGAATTAAAAAAACAGCGAAAAACACTTAAAATGGCCTCCTCCTACGGGGCTATTCCTGGCAAATCTCTCCACTGGCAGCTCAAGGCTCACCCAGAGAATACAAAAATAAAAAATGTAAAGAAATCAAAAGAAATTAAAAACTCTAATTATACGAAGAATCACAAAACAAAAAGAAAATGTACTATTGAACACAGTGACTGACAACTGGTTCAAACAGAACACAGGAAAACACATTTAACAAAATCAACAAACAAAATACACCAACCGACAGGGCTGAGGTTACCCACGAAAGTACACTACGAGCAAACTACGAGGAGATCACAACATGTAGTGAGTGACAGCGTAATCTCTACGCAGTGGCTAATAAACTGGACGATCCTCCGCCCCGAGGTGAAATTATAAAGTACACGGTTAAGCAAAGAATGCAGCAGCAGCAGTAGTCCCTCTCCGTAATTTCAATGTAAGTGTTCGTGTCACGCACAGCAGAAAAACGACAGAGCTGCAGCAAATACGAATGACAAAACACAGTGTTACTAATAGTTGCATGTAATTTGCAAAGAATATCACACTAGAGGCCACATGCTAAACTTACCAATCGAGGCTAGACGAGCTTCGAAATTAGTTCACAGGCCAGGATACACAGCCTTCAAACAACCCGCTGCAAGACTAAAGTATAAGGACTATACATTACAAAAACTACCCGCCAATAGTTGCCTACACGGAGCATTCTGTTTACCATTAAAGAACAGGAGGGAGGGCAGTCATTAAGTCCACTAGTAAAGCAACCAAAGAAGACATTCGTAGTGGAAAAGACAGGCTGGGATGCAACAAACGAATCGTGCCATGCGGATTTGTATGTAAACGGTTAGCAAACTACTACGTGCTACAGCACATACCTGAAACTACCGTCAATAGACCTCAAAGGGGAGGATCTGGACTTGACACACCAAGTCATTCACACTGTCAAGTCAGCTTTATTTATATAGCGCTTTATACAATTTTCATTGTTACAAGAAAACATTGACTATAAGCAAAACATAAAAGGTTATGCAAGTCAAAACACAGGTCAAATATTAGACACACTATAAATTCCTATATGCAGTGTTTAATAAATAAGACTATACAATTCTAGCAGCCCCCCCGGCCAGGCAAACAGTGCAAAACAGTATGCAAACGGTGGCGAGGAACCCAAAACTCCATTGGAGGAGAAAAAAAACCTCAGGAGAACCCTGGCCTAACCAGGGGATTCCAGTTCCCCTCTGGCAAAAGCTGCAGCCTCTGCACAAGCTCGATAGTGCTTCACAACAAGGCAAAATACTTTTTTTTAATAAAAAATAAACAACACAGTAAGACTGGTCTCAGTTAGCCTACCACAGTATACGAAGCTAAGTTTATTAAAAATAGGATAGGAAAGTACTAATGGGTCAGATGTTGATGGAAGAGATGTGTTTTTAGCCGAAAAGTCAAATACATAATCCGCTGATCTCACGGCAAGAGGGAGATTGTTCCAGAGTCGTCTAACACATCCGGAGAAAATGCGTGAGAGTGACTTTTTCCGTTTGTGCGACTATTTGGAGCCAGTGCAACCTAACGAATAGAGGAGTGACGTGCGCTCCTTTTGGCACGTTAAAGACCACTCTTGCCGCTGCAGGTCTGGTTGTACAAGCTAGTACACCAGCTAGTAGAGCATTGCAATAGTCCATTCTGGACAGGACAAGAGTCTGGAAAAGAACTGGCGTAGCATGCTCATACAGGAAAGGTCTAATTTTCCCAATATTGTAGAGGAAGAATCTATAGGACCTGGTGGTGCTGCCAACATGATCTGTGAATTTCAGCTGATCATCAATTTCCACTCCCAGGTTTCTGGCTGTTCGGAAAGGAGTAGTTGTTGATGAATGTCATTCATTTTATGTAAACAAACGCATATACAGTATAAACACAATGGCTATATATTGCATCACCAAAAACTACCGACGTCAAGTTTATACAGTATATCATGCGACAAGTCGATAACTTGACTACCACGACAGGCCTTACAAATCCCCCCTACCTGGGGAACAAGAACAGTGTGTGATGCGTAACAGGATTGAATTTAAATTATCTGACAGATATGGAGGAGATGGGGATGGAGGTGGGTTTTGAGTGTGGTAGGATAAAGAAGCTGATAAGCAGCTAAGAAAGGCAATTTCAAGAGGACACGGTCTATAATGTGTTGTATGACTATTGGTTAGCTTCACCTGATGTGGGCTAATGCAAGCTTGACTCACGTGACTTGCCAGAACTGAGGCTATACGCTTGATTTCAGTAATATTATTTGTGCTTGTGCAGAGTGATAAAAAACATCAATCAAAGCGCACGTTTTTAAGTGCAAAGAATGACGCGCTCCGAAAGTTTGCACCATGCTTGCTATATGTGGTGATTTTTATTATATTACTTATATAAAAAAATTTGTATCATGCAGCGCAAAATGTTCAGACTAAGTGCCAAACTACGTGCAATTACAGACAAAGTGTTAATTCATATTTAAATGGACAAATATTCAGTATTTGAGAAATGTTTGGAAACGGTGTATACATTCATTCAACTGCGAGTCATCTGCGGGGGCATGCGGCTTCCCTTTACTGATCTCACATAACAGAAGACGCGTAGAGATACGATCCTGCGCTGGGTCATAGCCAGACCTCGCGCTCATATGCGCTGGGGGTTTCGGTACCCAACCCTTAAAATATCCCATTTCTTTACATCATAAAATTGTTTTTGGCGGTGCAGTGCGTGCCCGTCTGGTGCGCAACTGCCCATATAACCAAATGGCATGATCCCCATTGCATAACACCTTTGCAAAGATTCGACTGTGTCAACTCATGCTCCAATCGAAGTATCTAATCTTCAAACAGTGATTTTAAAAGAAAAATTTAAACTACATTTGACTCCAAATCTCAATTAATGTCCAAAAATGACTGTTTTGTTCTCTTTTTCTTGGAATTTTTTTGTCTTGACCTACATACATTAACATGTACACAGCTGTGAAGTGTAGGGTAGATTTTAGGAAGTGCATGTCCCTTTCTACGGTGCACAGGTGGAAATCGGGGATCTCCTCTGGTGTGGACATGCCTCGCAACTCCTTCTGTCTCATAAAGACCTGCAAGGATAAGATGGATTGAACCACATGCTCAGCATGGTCATACAGTTCAATCATTAGAGTCTGTTCCGAGACGCCGGTCGACACTTCCCATTTAAATTAACTAGATATACCTCTGTAGACACATGCAGGGGGGTATATTGACTTCACAGAAATCCTGTTGCTGTCTGTTGAGGAAAGACTGCTGGGTTTTAAACGGCTTCGATGCTGGACGAACCTGCTCGACTTCCTTTTTCCTAAAACTGAGCTATTCAATGGATGTAAATGGGAAAAGAAATTGTAATCTTGTCTGAATTCTTTGTAATCTTGTCTGAGTAAATTGGAACACATCTGTGGTTTAACCTGATGTAACCACATCATTGGTTGGCCACAAGGATCCATTTACAGCCATCCAAAATATATCTGTAGTATCAGAACAGATGAAAAAATTATTCACTATCCCGCTTAACATATCAACATGTTTCCATATTCGAAAGGCTCGTTCTCACTCTGCACATATTTTAAGATGTTCACTTTTCTATATCCTGCCAGATCAGTCATACTCAGCTAAAAATATATTCCCTGCTATTCCTCTGATTTTCACACACAGTCACACAGTACGGGGGAGGAAGCGATGTGTACGTCAGTATGGGGTGATGACAAACTGCTGTTTAGGAGCATATGTCTCATTTAGCAGCACCTAATGGTGTACTGATGTAATAATCATTTATAGGACCTGCATCATCAAAAAAAATCCCATGTTACTTTGGCAATTCACAATAGATGTGATTTTTTTCATTGTTCAAGATTTTGCTATGTGGTTGCTAGAGTGTATGTGTAGTTGTTAGGGTGTTTGAGGTGTTGCTGTGTTGTTGCTAGGGTGTTTGAGGTGTTGCTGTGTTGTTGCTAGGGTGTACACGGTGTCGCTGTGTGGTTTTTAGTGTTCAAGGTGTGTGCTAGATGGTTTAAGTTGTTGGTGTGTGGTTGCTATAATGTTTTTTTACGGTGTTACTGTGTGGCTACGGGAGTATTCGTGGTGTTGCTGTGTGGTTGCTAAAGTGTTCGAGGGGTTGCTGTGTGGTTGCAAGAGATTTCAAGGTGTTGGTATGTTGTTGCTAGAGTGTTCGAGGTATTGCTGTGTGGTTGCTAGCATGTTCGAGGTGTTTCTGTGTGGTTGCTAGAGTGTTTGAGGTGTTTCTGTGTGGTTGCTAGAGTGTTCGAGGTGTTTCTGTGGTTGCCTGTATTCGAGGTGTTGCTGTGTGGTTGCTAATGTGTTTGAGGTGTTGCTGTATGGCTGCTATAGTGTTTGAGGTGTTGCTGTGTGGTCGCCTGTGTTCGAGGTGTTGCTGTGTGGTTATTAGAGTGTTCGAGGTGTTTCTGTGTGGTTGCCTGTGTTCAAGGTGTTGCTGTGTGGTTGCTTTAGTGATTGAGATGTTGCTGTGTGGTTACCTGTATTCGAGATGTTGCTGTGTGGTTTCTTTAGTGATTGAGATGTTGCTGTGTGGTTGCTTGAGTGTTTGAGGTGTTGCTGTGTAGTTGCCTGTGTCCGAGGTATTTCTGTGGTTGCCTGTATTCAAGGTGTTGCTGTGTGGTTGCTAGAGTGTTTGATGTGTTGCAGTGTGGTTGCTAGAGTGTTCGAGGTGTTTCGGTGTGGTTGCCTGTGTTCAAGGTGTTGCTGTGTGGTTGCTTGAGTGTTTGAGGTGTTGCTGTGTGGTTGCTTGAGTGTTTGAGGTGTTCCTGTGTGGTTGCTTGAGTGTTTGAGGTGTTGCTGTGTGGTTGCCTGTGTTCGAGGTATTTCTGTGGTTCCCTGTGTTCAAGGTGTTGCTGTGTGGTTGCTTGAGTGTTTGAGGTGTTGCTGTGTAGTTGCCTGTATTCAAGGTGTTGCTGTGTGGTTGCTAGAGTATTCGAGGTGTTTCTGTGTGGTTGCTAGAGTATTCGAGGTGTTTCTGTGGTTGCCTGTATTCGAGGTGTTGCTGTGTGGTTGCTAGAGTGTTTGAGGTGTTGCTGTGTGGCTGCTATAGTGCTTGAGGTGTTGCTGTGTGGTCGCCTGTGTTCGAGGTGTTGCTGTGTGGTTATTAGAGTGTTCGAGGTGTTTCTGTGTGGTTGCCTGTGCTTTAGTGATTGAGGTGTTGCTGTGTGGTTGCCTGTGTTCGAGGTATTTCTGTGGTTGCCTGTATTCGAGGTGTTGCTGTGTGGTTGCTAGAGTGTTTGATGTGTTGCAGTGTGGTTGCTAGAGTGTTCGAGGTGTTTCGGTGTGGTTGCCTGTATTCGAGGTGTTGCTGTGTGGTTGCTAGAGTGTTTGATGTGTTGCAGTGTGGTTGCTAGAGTGTTCGAGGTATTTCTGTGGTTGCCTGTATTCGAGATGTTGCTGTGTGGTTGCTTGAGTGTTTGAGGTGTTGCTGTGTAGTTGCCTGTGTCCGAGGTATTTCTGTGGTTGCCTGTATTCGAGGTGTTGCTGTGTGGTTGCTAGAGTGTTTGATGTGTTGCAGTGTGGTTGCTAGAGTGTTCGAGGTGTTTCGGTGTGGTTGCCTGTGTTCAAGGTGTTGCTGTGTGGTTGCTTGAGTGTTTGAGGTGTTGCTGTGTAGTTGCCTGTGTCCGAGGTATTTCTGTGGTTGCCTGTATTCGAGGTGTTGCTGTGTGGTTGCTAGAGTGTTTGATGTGTTGCAGTGTGGTTGCTCGAGTGTTTGAGGTGTTGCTGTGTGGTTGCCTGTGTTCGAGGTATTTTTGTGGTTGCCTGTGTTCAAGGTGTTGCTGTGTTGTTGCTAGGGTGTTTGAGGTGTTGCTGTGTTGTTGCTAGGGTGTTCGAGGTGTTTCTGTGTGGTTGCCTGTGTTCAAGGTGTTGCTGTGTGGTTGCTTTAGTGATTGAGATGTTGCTGTGTGGTTACCTGTATTCGAGATGTTGCTGTGTGGTTTCTTTAGTGATTGAGATGTTGCTGTGTGGTTGCTTGAGTGTTTGAGGTGTTGCTGTGTAGTTGCCTGTGTCCGAGGTATTTCTGTGGTTGCCTGTATTCAAGGTGTTGCTGTGTGGTTGCTAGAGTGTTTGATGTGTTGCAGTGTGGTTGCTAGAGTGTTCGAGGTGTTTCGGTGTGGTTGCCTGTGTTCAAGGTGTTGCTGTGTGGTTGCTTGAGTGTTTGAGGTGTTGCTGTGTGGTTGCTTGAGTGTTTGAGGTGTTGCTGTGTGGTTGCTTGAGTGTTTGAGGTGTTGCTGTGTGGTTGCCTGTGTTCGAGGTATTTCTGTGGTTCCCTGTGTTCAAGGTGTTGCTGTGTGGTTGCTTGAGTGTTTGAGGTGTTGCTGTGTAGTTGCCTGTATTCAAGGTGTTGCTGTGTGGTTGCTAGAGTATTCGAGGTGTTTCTGTGTGGTTGCTAGAGTATTCGAGGTGTTTCTGTGGTTGCCTGTATTCGAGGTGTTGCTGTGTGGTTGCTAGAGTGTTTGAGGTGTTGCTGTGTGGCTGCTATAGTGCTTGAGGTGTTGCTGTGTGGTCGCCTGTGTTCGAGGTGTTGCTGTGTGGTTATTAGAGTGTTCGAGGTGTTTCTGTGTGGTTGCCTGTGCTTTAGTGATTGAGGTGTTGCTGTGTGGTTGCCTGTGTTCGAGGTATTTCTGTGGTTGCCTGTATTCGAGGTGTTGCTGTGTGGTTGTTAGAGTGTTTGATGTGTTGCAGTGTGGTTGCTAGAGTGTTCGAGGTGTTTCGGTGTGGTTGCCTGTATTCGAGGTGTTGCTGTGTGGTTGCTAGAGTGTTTGATGTGTTGCAGTGTGGTTGCTAGAGTGTTCGAGGTATTTCTGTGGTTGCCTGTATTCGAGATGTTGCTGTGTGGTTGCTTGAGTGTTTGAGGTGTTGCTGTGTAGTTGCCTGTGTCCGAGGTATTTCTGTGGTTGCCTGTATTCGAGGTGTTGCTGTGTGGTTGCTAGAGTGTTTGATGTGTTGCAGTGTGGTTGCTAGAGTGTTCGAGGTGTTTCGGTGTGGTTGCCTGTGTTCAAGGTGTTGCTGTGTGGTTGCTTGAGTGTTTGAGGTGTTGCTGTGTAGTTGCCTGTGTCCGAGGTATTTCTGTGGTTGCCTGTATTCGAGGTGTTGCTGTGTGGTTGCTAGAGTGTTTGATGTGTTGCAGTGTGGTTGCTCGAGTGTTTGAGGTGTTGCTGTGTGGTTGCCTGTGTTCGAGGTATTTTTGTGGTTGCCTGTGTTCAAGGTGTTGCTGTGTTGTTGCTAGGGTGTTTGAGGTGTTGCTGTGTTGTTGCTAGGGTGTACACGGTGTCGCTGTGTGGTTTTTAGTGTTCAAGGTGTGTGCTAGATGGTTTAAGTTGTTGGTGTGTGGTTGCTATAATGTTTTTTTACGGTGTTACTGTGTGGCTACGGGAGTATTCGTGGTGTTGCTGTGTGGTTGCTAAAGTGTTCGAGGGGTTGCTGTGTGGTTGCAAGAGATTTCAAGGTGTTGGTATGTTGTTGCTAGAGTGTTCAAGGTATTGCTGTGTGGTTGCTAGCATGTTCGAGGTGTTTCTGTGTGGTTGCTAGAGTGTTTGAGGTGTTTCTGTGTGGTTGCTAGAGTGTTCGAGGTGTTTCTGTGGTTGCCTGTATTCGAGGTGTTGCTGTGTGGTTGCTAATGTGTTTGAGGTGTTGCTGTATGGCTGCTATAGTGTTTGAGGTGTTGCTGTGTGGTCGCCTGTGTTCGAGGTGTTGCTGTGTGGTTATTAGAGTGTTCGAGGTGTTTCTGTGTGGTTGCCTGTGTTCAAGGTGTTGCTGTGTGGTTGCTTTAGTGATTGAGATGTTGCTGTGTGGTTACCTGTATTCGAGATGTTGCTGTGTGGTTTCTTTAGTGACTGAGATGTTGCTGTGTGGTTGCTTGAGTGTTTGAGGTGTTGCTGTGTAGTTGCCTGTGTCCGAGGTATTTCTGTGGTTGCCTGTATTCAAGGTGTTGCTGTGTGGTTGCTAGAGTGTTTGATGTGTTGCAGTGTGGTTGCTAGAGTGTTCGAGGTGTTTCGGTGTGGTTGCCTGTGTTCAAGGTGTTGCTGTGTGGTTGCTTGAGTGTTTGAGGTGTTGCTGTGTGGTTGCTTGAGTGTTTGAGGTGTTGCTGTGTGGTTGCTTGAGTGTTTGAGGTGTTGCTGTGTGGTTGCCTGTGTTCGAGGTATTTCTGTGGTTCCCTGTGTTCAAGGTGTTGCTGTGTGGTTGCTTGAGTGTTTGAGGTGTTGCTGTGTGGTTGCTAGAGTGTTTGATGTGTTGCAGTGTGGTTGCTAGAGTATTCGAGGTGTTTCTGTGTGGTTGCTAGAGTATTCGAGGTGTTTCTGTGGTTGCCTGTATTCGAGGTGTTGCTGTGTGGTTGCTAGAGTGTTTGAGGTGTTGCTGTGTGGCTGCTATAGTGCTTGAGGTGTTGCTGTGTGGTCGCCTGTGTTCGAGGTGTTGCTGTGTGGTTATTAGAGTGTTCGAGGTGTTTCTGTGTGGTTGCCTGTGTTCAAGGTGTTGCTGTGTGGTTGCTTTAGTGATTGAGGTGTTGCTGTGTGGTTGCCTGTGTTCGAGGTATTTCTGTGGTTGCCTGTATTCGAGGTGTTGCTGTGTGGTTGCTAGAGTGTTTGATGTGTTGCAGTGTGGTTGCTAGAGTGTTCGAGGTGTTTCGGTGTGGTTGCCTGTATTCGAGGTGTTGCTGTGTGGTTGCTAGAGTGTTTGATGTGTTGCAGTGTGGTTGCTAGAGTGTTCGAGGTATTTCTGTGGTTGCCTGTATTCGAGATGTTGCTGTGTGGTTGCTTGAGTGTTTGAGGTGTTGCTGTGTAGTTGCCTGTGTCCGAGGTATTTCTGTGGTTGCCTGTATTCGAGGTGTTGCTGTGTGGTTGCTAGAGTGTTTGATGTGTTGCAGTGTGGTTGCTAGAGTGTTCGAGGTGTTTCGGTGTGGTTGCCTGTGTTCAAGGTGTTGCTGTGTGGTTGCTTGAGTGTTTGAGGTGTTGCTGTGTAGTTGCCTGTGTCCGAGGTATTTCTGTGGTTGCCTGTATTCGAGGTGTTGCTGTGTGGTTGCTCGAGTGTTCAAGGTGTTGCTGTGTGGTTGCTTGAGTGTTTGAGGTGTTGCTGTGTAGTTGCCTGTATTCGAGGTGTTGCTGTGTGGTTGCTTGAGTGTTTGAGGTGTTGCTGTGTGGTTGCCTGTGTTCGAGGTATTTCTGTGGTTGCCTGTGTTCAAGGTGTTGCTGTGTGGTTGCTAGAGTGTTTGAGGTGTTGCTGTGTGGTTGCTTTAGTGATTGAGATGTTGCTGTGTGGTTGCCTGTATTCGAGATGTTGCTGTGTGGTTGCTTTAGTGATTGAGATGTTGCTGTGTGGTTGCTTGAGTGTTTGAGGTGTTGCTGTGTAGTTGCCTGTGTCCGAGGTATTTCTGTGGTTGCCTGTATTCGAGGTGTTGCTGTGTGGTTGCTAGAGTGTTTGATGTGTTGCAGTGTGGTTGCTAGAGTGTTTGAGGTGTTGCTGTGTGGTTGCCTGTGTTCGAGGTATTTCTGTGGTTGCCTGTGTTCAAGGTGTTGCTGTGTGGTTGCTTGAGTGTTTGAGGTGTTGCTGTGTAGTTGCCTGTATTCGAGGTGTTGCTGTGTGGTTGCTTGAGTGTTTGAGGTGTTGCTGTGTGGTTGCCTGTGTTCGAGGTATTTCTGTGGTTGCCTGTGTTCAAGGTGTTGCTGTGTGGTTGCTAGAGTGTTTGAGGTGTTGCTGTGTGGTTGCTTTAGTGATTGAGATGTTGCTGTGTGGTTGCCTGTATTCGAGATGTTGCTGTGTGGTTGCTTTAGTGATTGAGATGTTGCTGTGTGGTTGCTTGAGTGTTTGAGGTGTTGCTGTGTAGTTGCCTGTGTCCGAGGTATTTCTGTGGTTGCCTGTATTCGAGGTGTTGCTGTGTGGTTGCTAGAGTGTTTGATGTGTTGCAGTGTGGTTGCTAGAGTGTTCGAGGTGTTTCGGTGTGGTTGTTTGTGTTCAAGGTGTTGCTGTGTGGTTGCTTGAGTGTTTGAGGTGTTGCTGTGTAGTTGCCTGTGTCCGAGGTATTTCTGTGGTTGCCTGTATTCGAGGTGTTGCTGTGTGGTTGCTAGAGTGTTTGATGTGTTGCAGTGTGGTTGCTAGAGTGTTCGAGGTGTTTCGGTGTGGTTGCCTGTGTTCAAGGTGATGCAGTGTGGTTGCTTGAGTGTTTAAGGTGTTGCTATGTGGTTGCCTGTGTTCGAGGTATTTCTGTGGTTGCCTGTGTTCAAGGTGTTGCTGTGTGGTTGCTTGAGTATTTGAGTTGTTGCTGTGTAGTTGCCTGTATTCAAGGTGTTGCTGTGTGGTTGCTAGAGTGTTTGAGGTGTTTCTGTGTGGTTGCTAGAGTATTCGAGGTGTTTCTGTGGTTGCCTGTATTCGAGGTGTTGCTGTGTGGTTGCTAGAGTGTTTGAGGTGTTGCTGTGTGGCTGCTATAGTGCTTGAGGTGTTGCTGTGTGGTCGCCTGTGTTCGAGGTGTTGCTGTGTGGTTATTAGAGTGTTCGAGGTGTTTCGGTGTGGTTGCCTGTGTTCAAGGTGTTGCTGTGTGGTTGCTTGAGTGTTTGAGGTGTTGCCTGTGTTCGAGGTATTTCTGTGGTTGCCTGTGTTCAAGGTGTTGCTGTGTGGTTGCTTGAGTGTTTGAGGTGTTGCTGTGTAGTTGCCTGTATTTGAGGTGTTGCTGTGTGGTTGCTAGAGTATTCGAGGTGTTTCTGTGTGGTTGCTAGAGTATTCGAGGTGTTTCTGTGGTTGCCTGTATTCGAGGTGTTGCTGTGTGGTTGCTAGAGTGTTTGAGGTGTTGCTGTGTGGCTGCTATAGTGCTTGAGGTGTTGCTGTGTGGTCGCCTGTGTTCGAGGTGTTGCTGTGTGGTTGTTTGTGTTCAAGGTGTTGCTGTGTGGTTGCTAGAGTGTTCGAGGTGTTTCTGTGTGGTTGCCTGTGTTCAAGGTGTTGCTGTGTGGTTGCTTTAGTGATTGAGGTGTTGCTGTGTGGTTGCCTGTGTTCGAGGTATTTCTGTGGTTGCCTGTATTCGAGATGTTGCTGTGTGGTTGCTTGAGTGTTTGAGGTGTTGCTGTGTAGTTGCCTGTGTCCGAGGTATTTCTGTGGTTGCCTGTATTCGAGGTGTTGCTGTGTGGTTGCTAGAGTGTTTGATGTGTTGCAGTGTGGTTGCTAGAGTGTTCGAGGTGTTTCGGTGTGGTTGCCTGTGTTCAAGGTGTTGCTGTGTGGTTGCTTGAGTGTTTGAGGTGTTGCCTGTGTTCGAGGTATTTCTGTGGTTGCCTGTGTTCGAGGTATTTCTGTGGCTCCCTGTGTTCAAGGTGTTGCTGTGTGGTTGCTTGAGTGTTTGAGGTGTTGCTGTGTAGTTGCCTGTATTCGAGGTGTTGCTGTGTGGTTGCTAGAGTATTCGAGGTGTTTCTGTGTGGTTGCTAGAGTATTCGAGGTGTTTCTGTGGTTGCCTGTATTCGAGGTGTTGCTGTGTGGTTGCTAGAGTGTTTGAGGTGTTGCTGTGTGGCTGCTATAGTGCTTGAGGTGTTGCTGTGTGGTTGCCTGTGTTCAAGGTGTTGCTGTGTGCTTGCTTGAGTGTTCGAGGTGTTTCGGTGTGGTTGCCTGTGTTCAAGGTGTTGCTGTGTGGTTGCTTGAGTGTTTGAGGTGTTGCTGTGTAGTTGCCTGTATTTGAGGTGTTGCTGTGTGGTTGCTAGAGTGTTTGATGTCTTGCAGTGTGGCCTAGTGTGTTCGAGGTATTTCTGTGGTTGCCTGTGTTCAAGGTGTTGCTGTGTGGTTGCTAGAGTGCTCGAGGTGTTTCTGTTTGGTTGCATGTTCAATGTGTTGCTCTGTGGTTGCTAGAATGTTCGAGGTGTTGCTGTGTAGTTGCCTGTGTTCGAGGTGTTGCTGTGTGGTTGTTAGAGTGTTCGAAGTGTTGCTGTGTGGTTGCTAGAGGGTTAAATGTGTTGCTGTGTGGTTGCCTGTGTTCAAGGTGTTGCTGTGTCGTTGCTAGAGTGTTCGAGGTGTTGCTGTTTGGTTGCCTGTGTTCAAGGTGTTGCTGTGTCGTTGCTAGAGTGTTCGAGGTGTTGCTGTTTGGTTGCCTGTGTTCGAGGTGTTGCTGTGTGGTTGCTTTAGTGATTGAGGTGTTGCTGTGTGGTTGCTAGAGTGTTCGAGGTGTGGTTGTTAGTGTGTTTGAGGTGTTTCTGTGTGGTTGCTAGAGTGTTCGAGGTGTGGCTGTGTCGTTGCTAGAGTGTTCAAGGTGTTGCTGTGTCATTGCTAGAGTGTTCGAGGTGTTGCTGTGTGGTTGCTATAGTGTTTGAGGTGTTTCTGTGTGGTTGCCAGAGTGTTCGAGGTGTGGCTGTGTCATTGCTAGAGTGTTCGAGGTGTTGCTGTGTGGTTGCTATAGTGTTTGAGGTGTTTCTGTGTGGTTGCTAAAGTGTTCGAGGTGTTGCTGTGTGGTTGCCTGTGCTTCAGGTGTTGCTGTGTGGTTGCTAGAGTGTTCAAGGTGTGGCTGTGTCGTTGCTAGAGTGTTCAAGGTGTTGCTGTGTGGTTGCTATAGTGTTCGAGGTGTTGCTGTGTGGTTGCTATAGTGTTTGAGGTGTTTCTGTGTGGCGCTAGAGTGTTTGAGGTGTTTCTGTGTGGCGCTAGAGTGTTCGAGGTGTTGCTGTGTGGTTGCCTGTGTTCGAGGTGTTGCTGTGTGGTTGCTAGAGTGTTCAAGGTGTTGCTGTGTGGTTGCTATAGTGTTCGAGGTGTTGCTGTGTGGTTGCTATAGTGTTTGAGGTGTTTCTGTGTGGCGCTAGAGTGTTTGAGGTGTTTCTGTGTGGCGCTAGAGTGTTCGAGGTGTTGCTGTGTGGTTGCTATAGTGTTCAAGGTGTTGCTGTGTGGTTGCTATAGTGTTTGAGGTGTTTCTTTGTGGCGCTAGAGTGTTTGAGGTGTTTCTGTGTGGCGCTAGAGTGTTCGAGGTGTTGCTGTGTGGTTGCCTGTGTTCGAGGTGTTGCTGTGTGGTTACCTGTGTTCGAGGTGTTGCTGTGTGGTTACCTGTGTTCGAGGTGTTGCTGTGTGGTTGCCTGTGTTCGAGGTGTTGCTGTGTGGTTGCTAGAGTGTTCGAGGTGTTGCTGTGTGGATGCTTTATTGTTTGAGGTGTTTCTGTGTGGTTGCCTGTGTTCGAGGTGTTGCTGTGTGGTTGCCTGTGTTCGAGGTGTTGCTGTGTGGTTGCTAGAGTGTTCGAGGTGTTGCTGTGTGGATGCTTTATTGTTTGAGGTGTTTCTGTGTGGTTGCCTGTGTTCGAGGTGTTGCTGTGTGGTTGCCTGTGTTTGAGGTGTTGCTGTGTGGTAGCTCACTTTACCTAGGCTAAAGTCAGGTGACGGAACTGTATCTCTTTTTCGAAGATAACATAGAGCTCCAAAGTGACATTTACATTTTGTTTCTTATTTCATCTCTGTGTAGTTCATTAGTACGTGTATAATGTCCAATTAATCTTATTACACTTTTTGGAATGCATTCTGGGATTGCCTTCTACGAGAAGTGCACAATATATTTTTCCAATCGATGATTATCTTATTTTGTTGTACGTCATTAATGTGGGACCCTACAAGTCCTTAAAAGGCTGTCTGGGTAGACCGCTCACTAGATGTTGGAAGCTTGGTTATACAAGGTTGTGGAAACACTTGTTGTGTAACAACAATATCATTTTTATCATCTGTGTGTGGTCAAGGTGTTAATAACATTCTCATCTCTCTTGCACCTATCTGCTCCTGTAGATGGGAGTGGGTAGAGGTCATGGGGTCAACAGAACCTCAGGAGATGATACGATGGGAACATATCCTTTCTCCAACACTTATTCAGGACACAGTGTCTTTTATAATCGTTGTATTTACATGACACTGTAACCCTTTTGTACTGGTACTCTGAGACCACACAGTGCGAGCTGTCAAACTTTACATCTTGTCTGTTTGTTATTATTAGCAGCATTAACTAGAGGCAGTGGTTTACGTTACGCCAATTTCCACCACCCAGGTTTATTTTAGTGTGTTGTCAGCAGTGAAGGAGTACTTGAAAAGAAATAAAACAAGAGAAGCGTGATTTTATCCAAGAACACACAAGCCTTTTTGTGTTGAGTGTGTCGGCTAACACTGTCTGAGTTTATGTCAGATGTGTTGATATTGAAGCAGCGATGTGAGTCACAGCTGCATTCAGCTCTCTTCAGACTTTAATAGGAAGGTTGAGACGTTACTATTTTCAGATGATATTCTGCGCAGGTGATGATTTTATACCCACTGTAAGATATTTATGGATTTGTATTAGAAGTGCGGAAAAGGGGGGTAGACAGTTAAAACATTGTTTTATTTTTAGGACATTTAAGATTTTCTTCTTTTAAATTATTGTCATGAGAGTTTTAATGTACAGATTTCTATAACAGTAATGAGAACCATCAAGGAGTGTTGTGGGAAATAGTAAGAGTCCCTATGGTAATGAGAATTTGCTGGCAATTTGTTTGTCCATTGTTGAGACCCCTGTCTTTTTAAGGGTCTTTGTCGCATCCTGAACACACAAATCCCTTTTTGCCACACTTATTACATTTTTATCACAGCAATGCCATAAAAACAATGCCATTGGTTCTTATAAACATGTACTTCTTATCCTTTTACAATCTGAAGATCCTTTTTCCACAACAAAGAACCACTTTTTCAGCCTGAAAAAACTTTTAGTTAGCTTGTCGACTGTTATTGGCGAAATCCAGCTTCATGTAGCTTTGTCTCAATGAACATCTTTGTTAACATTTCTACTCCTAGAGAAAAATGCGAGAGATTTAAGACATCTAGATGTCAAAAGGACCATATTATTGTGCGTGGCAGATGAAGTCATGTGCGTGTGTTTTTATATGCGTCTGTGTGAAGACATATCTCTAGGCAGAGCTCTGTCTCACTCGAGTGACTTCTCAGTTCCTCTGCCTCTGATTGGCCGCATCATTTGCAAGCCACACGCACATTACCGCCCTCCCTCCCAGTCCCCTGCAAGATGAGCAGTACCTCGCTGCAGACCAGACCGTCTCAGATACCGTTCTCACTGCATAACAACACTCTTGAGAAAGAAACCAGACGCGCGGCGGCACATGCTGCTGATGAAAACCCTCGGATACCCATTTCTCCAAAACCATCTTTGATAGGTCTCTCTCGCTCTGCGCACTGTAGTTTGAGGTGTCCGAGGACGCCGGGTTGGTAAAATGGGCAGACAAGGGCAGGATAGTAGCGCCACTCTCCCTGGCACACGCATGCAGCGATCCCAGAGCAGACTCAGCCTGTCTGCGTCCTTCGAGGCGCTGGCTGTCTACTTTCCCTGTATGAACTCCTTTGAAGTGGGTGACGGAGGTAAGAATCGCTCGCTCTGTGCTGCTTGGAGGACACTGCGCATGGTCTTCTGCTCTTTTAAAATCAAAATACTCAGAGCAATATGATGTGAGATTGATGCTGTGTTCTGTGCCGTGATGAAGTAGATGAACTGGCGGATGAGCTTGTGTGATGTTTGCTACGTTGTGAAGGAGAGGGAGACAGGGTTTGACCTTGGTGGCAGGTGTTCCAATGCGACATGTGCATGAGGAAGTCCGTATGCATGGCTGCAATATGTGTTATATTATTTTATATTGACATTTATGCATTTGGTGGATGCTTTTATCCAAAGTGACCTTCAAGGTGAACCTTTTATCCAAATGCATATTCACTGGGAATTTAACAATCATCCCGGTTTAATGCGCAGAACTTAAACCATAGACTGACTTCCTGACGTGTTAAAACTTCACGGCTCAACAGTCTATTGGCTCAGTTTGGGGTGGGGGTAGAAGTCTCATGTGTGTTTCTCATTCATTTATCTCTTTTTCAGAGGAAGGCAAGAAGAAGAAGCCAGTGCGCCTGGCAATCCAGCGAAGCGTGGAGACGGGATTGGCCATCGAGATGAAGAACAGAATGACACGTCAGCCCAGTAGAGAGACCGCAGAAGATGGTGAAAAGGCTAAACCTGGAAAGTATGTACTGTGACTTCTGCCTTCTCAAGTTCAAAATTAAAAAATGTTTCATGACATTAACACCTGATTTACTGATCTTTCTTTTTAAAGTTTTATCTTCCCTGGGGTGAAGATTTCGTCAGACAGTCAGTTCACTGAGTTTTTGGATGGTCTTGGCCCCGCCCAACTGGCAGGGAGACAGACATTGGCCACACCTCCAATGGGTAAGTATTCTTACTTCCATTTTATATTGGCACAGATGATAAGTTCAACACAACATAGCACATCAAGCCTTTATAGCAGTTCTTTATCAGGTTAAAAAGAAACTTTCCTCTGCTCTGAGAGTCCTCTGTGGTCTTTCTATTGCAGGCGACATACAGATCGGTATGGTGCACCGGAAGGAGAGGCTGGATGTGGAAGTTATTCGGGCTAGAGGCCTGGTGGGCAAACCAGGCAACAAACAGACGCCAGGTAAGCCAAAGCGACCAGTCTTCTTCTTTAAATATGGCCTATTCTGTGGTTGAAAATTAAATCCTGGTGTCATTCCATTTGCAGCACCCTATGTTAAAGTATATCTGTTAGACAACGGGAAGTGCATAAACAAGAAGAAAACACGGACAGCAAGAAAAACACTGGATCCTCTTTATCAACAGCAGCTTCAGTTTGAGGAGAATCCTGAAGGGAAGGTTTTACAGGTAACACCAGGGCAGCATCCATATTCATGTATTTTTACAGTAAATTATGTGGAAAATGGGGTAGTGTTATTTGCAATTATTTTTCAGTCAAAAAGCATGCGTTCATGCCTTTCGGCATCTTAAAAGGGACACTCCACCCAGAAATGAAAATTCTGTCATGAATTACTCACCCTCTAGTTGTTCCAGACATGTTTACATTTCTTTGTTCGGTTGAACACGAAGAGAGATATTTTGGAATAATGTAAGCAACCAACAGTTCTGAAGCACCATTGACTGCCATAGTAGGAAAAAGTGCCCCAGAACTGTTTGTTGTCCTACATTCCTCAAAATATCTTCTTTTTTGTATTTTTCCTACTATGGCATGTATTTTTAGAACAAACAGTATAGACGAAATAACAATGATCGTATCTTGCAATACATATAATATGTTGTATTACAGATTACATGGTATTAACATTTGTTCCTACCCTTACAGATCATTGTTTGGGGGGACTATGGACGCATGGACCACAAATCTTTCATGGGAGCAGCCCAGATCCTATTGGACGATTTAGAGCTGACCAACATGGTCATTGGCTGGTACAAGCTCTTCCCTCCCACCTCTTTGGTGGACCCGACCTTGGCCCCTTTAAGTAGTAAACCTCCAGAAACAGGCGTGGAGCGCTCCAAAGTTCGGTCGTAGCAGCACAGGGAGATGAGAGGTAGAGAGCAGCGTGAGTAGCTCCAGCTACAGACAGAGAGAAAACAGTCTCGACGGGTCACGTCCTGGTTACACTGCATGCTTGATGTTGTGTTCTCTGAGCCCGTTCGATGAGAGGCTGCGAAAAGGCCTGCATCCTTCTGCCAAAAAAATATACGAAAAGAAAACAGCATGCTGCTGTCACGTGCAGGAAAATAAAGCCACAGGACGTCTCCGAAGAGATGCGGTCGCCTTACACAGCAGAGTTCTGACTCGTGGATGGAGCACAGGAACATGGAACATGGAAAGGAAGACATCATACTATTCTGGCTGTGTACTCTCTGTTTTATTCAGAGAGATGTCGGTGTTTCTTAACTAGAACTCGATGCATTGTAGCCATTACTGTGAGCCAAGCTCTGAAAAAAGCTCCTTTAAGAAAGAAGCACTTGGCTAAGAAAAGGGAACCTCAGAAAGATGATGTTCATACTCTGACAAGCCAGATCTCCATGTGATCTTTAGCATTCGATGATGAATATGTAAATGAATATGCCGTTCGTGTTTTAATTCAGGAGAAAACAGAATCATGAAAGAAACATATAGACCTTTTGTGCTCCGGTATGACATTCTTTGTTAATGTACTGTATGAAATTCATGGGGATTTTTTGTTCATTTTTTGTTTGCATGAATGCAAATTTGTTTCAAAAAGTTATTTTCCTCAAGGCTGCAACTTGCGAAAAAAGAAAAAGATTTCAGGATCAGCCATTTTCAACATTTGTATTATTTTTAATATGAAATTCTCTAGTGCATGGTTTTCAAAGAGACTGAATGCAACAAGCTAAAGATGTGTTTGTCATCCTTAAGACTATTCTTCTGTATTTTTACAGAGCTCAGACACAGGTGTTGCCGTCATTAATGAAAAAAGCTATCGAGAAAAATAAGAGATGGCAGAGGAAAACTTAATAAATGTACAATATTCATTGCAATGTAAGGCGCAAGCCTCAGATTGTAAAGTTATATGAAAATCGTACATTTCCCCCTTCAGCGGCAGCCATGTTTGTGTACATGTGGAGACAGCCGTAGATTATGTTACGGGTCTGTCTTAACTCAGTTGTTACACTAGAATGGCTCATTTATTCAAAGCAAGCATGTTGAAAAGGGTCTGCAACATGGATTGAGCACACTGTCTGAGTAAAACAGCATGTTTTTGATAGAGACATCTGGGAGTTTTCCACAGTTTTGTGTACAGTGCATGTGGACCAGACCCTTGATCTGATCGTCCGTGGACTCGGGATCGAGGTTTTGTGGCTGATGGTTCAGACATTCAATGCAACATTCCACCTCTTGGCACTCATCGTTTCTTGAAGTTTTCAAAAGGAAATAAAAGAAAATCAAACACATGAAAGAAAAAAACAAGGGGAAAAAAGGAAAGAAAATGTATATTTATTCAAGGTTGACTTGGAAAAAAGTTGCAATTATATTTTATTTTATTATTGTTATAAAGAAAATGGTATAAAAAAAGTTTCCCATTGGATGGTGCTGTATGAAGACTCTAAAGACTGGACAATGTTCTCCCATGTGTTGTGAAACACAACGGACACAACGGTTGTTAAATTAGGAGTCACACAGTTCGTGAAGATGGGAAAATTGCCACAAAATATGAATTTTTAATTGTTTCTTGTTTTGAGAGAATAAAATTCATTTACTAATTCCTGTGTTTGTATTTCCACGGTACACGAAAAGCTGGTGGACATCACAACTTCAAGGAACACCCAAAAATGAAAATTCTGTCATCATTAGCTCACCCCATGTTGTTCCAAATCTGTATAACTGTATTTATTCTGATGAACACAGAGAAAGATACTTGGAAGAATGTTAACAATTTTCAATTCCGGGACAATACCCACTACCATAGCATCAAGCAATATTGTATATTTTTTGTTCTGTTCAACACAAAATGGGATATTTTGAGAGTATAGGAAAACATACAGTTCTGGGGCAGCTTTGCCTACCATTTATTTGTCCTACTATGGTAGTCAGTGATGTACCAGAACTGACAATTGCTAACATCCTTCCAAATATCTTTCTCTGCGTTCATCAGAACAAATACATTTTTACAAATAACATGAGGGTGAGTAAATGATGACAGGATTTTCATTTTTGGGTGATTTATCCCTTTAAACTGAAGTGCAGATAATTACTTAATAAATGTATTTTTTGTCCCTGCAGAGAAATGTGCTGCTCTGAATGAGTTGAACAGCATCATAAACACACTAACAACTTTAACGTCGAGTTAAAATGTGCAAAGAAACTGTATAAAAACCCAAGATGACAACAAGCATGTTGAATGTTTAAAGAAGATGTCACGGTTATGGACAGAACCCAAGCACAGGCAGACGTGAGAACAAATCAAAACTTTATTTAAACAAAAGACCCACGATGGGGAAAACAGAAACAAAAGACAAATATGCAAATGAACACTTCCCACAAGGGGGACAAAACAAACAAGGTCCTTTGAATAATAAATAAACTATAGTCCACAAACTTGAGCACAAGAAACAGAAACAAGAAACACGGGTAATCCAACTGGTGAGTACTGATGACAAATAATGACAATGAACCGACAATGGACAGAGGAAACCTCTGTGGGAGTGGGAGGAACTAGAAGGGGTAGGGCAAGATGGGACGGCCGTAGTAGGGAAAGAGGCATGATCATTACAGAAGATAAACAAAATCATTCCACAAATGTTGACAAACGGTTTTGTTGGTTCAAGAGTCATGTGCTGTTCAGAAATTCATCATTAGTGGTCCAAGCAGGAAGTGCTGGAACTGTATTGCATTTGTAAGGTAAGTTTGTTCTTGTTATCATTATAATTCTTCTGAAAAAAGTGTCAGAAGGGCTGTGCAAATTTGGGGAAATATCGAATTGCAATTTTTTTAGACATTGCGATTGCGCTTTGATTTGTCAAGTCAAGCTTCAGATCAATATTGTCAATACTGTGGAGCACACTATGGGTATAGCTACCCTGCTGAAAGAAAAAAGAAAATACATTACAGAAATTCTAATTGTTTCCATTGAAAAAATCATTTTGTAATTTTTTTTGGGGTATTATTTAAATATGAATTACTGTTGTTCTATTGGTTCCCAACTCAGATTACATCACATCAATAGAATACAAATAACAGTGTACTCTATTATAGTTTCCATAAAAAAATACAACTCCCATAATAACCCTTAAATCCATGAAATGTTATATTGTGGACGCGCAACCAGGGCAGAGACGCGTGAGTATGACTGGCTGTGTGTGCAGTCTTCTGAATTGGAATTTTCTTAAGTATTTATTTGCCTATATGATCGATCACGCTCTATTTCTGCTTTTTATGTACAATACTTTATTGTTGCTGTGGGTCAATGTGAGAGACACCTATTAAATTCAATATATTGGTTTCAGTTTCGCGTTGGAAATGTTAGTTTTGTGTTACCCGCAGCAGCATCCGTATGGCAAGCCGAAGTAGCTTATATTGTCCCCAGCGTTACTCGTCGTAATTGCAATTGCAATTGAATTTAATTAGAGAGCTCTGTTATTCAATTCTTACTAGTAAAAATGCAATTGCAGAGCTCTCTAATCATAATGGTTACTAGTAAAAATTTAAATATAGAGATCTCTAATCGTAATTGTTACTAGTAAAAGTTGAATTATAAAGCTCTCTAATTTAATTCTTACTAGTAAAAATGCAATTAAGACAAGTAAGGCTGGGGACAATTTAAGCTAATTCGGCTTGCCATAAGCGCACAATTTACACAAGCAGAGAACACACTCACAGCCGGATACAAACCACTGACCCCAAAGACTCAACACCAGTGGCTTAGTGATACTCGCCTATATCCAAATAAGGCTGGGGACAATTTAAGCTAATTCGGCTTGCCATAAGCACACAATTTACACAAGCAGAGAACACACTCACAGCCGGATACAAACCGCTGACCCCAAAGACTCAACGCCAGTGGCTTAGTGATACTCGCCTATATCCGGTAATCAGGCTACTAAGATAAGTTGATAGAGGTGTAAATAGTGATAATTAACAATAACCAAAGTGGTAACTATGACAGCGCACAAGAACAAGAACAATATGTACGTCAAAACAGATATGTTTAAAGAACAGTCAAGAATGTCATCAGTGTGTACATGTCGTGAACGTGGGTGGTAAGACAAGGACAGAGGACCCAGGTGCAGACAGTGGGTAAGGGGTTAACAGAGGACTTTAATAATAAATATAAAACTAACACCCACGAGGGGGTAACATAACAAAACAGCGATGGATATAATAACAAGACAAGACAGGCCTGAGACTATCTACAGTTAAACAGGACTAAAATTAACTTTAAACATGAACTACAAATAACTACACATGACTAAACTGACAAGCACAATGTACCGACAGAACACACAAGGGCATTAAATAAGGGAGCAAATCAAGAGGGGAACATGTGAAGGGCATGAATCAATAACGAGGAGACGAGAGGGCGGGAACAGAGACAAGACCGGAGAGAATGTATGGAAGGCCATAAGGGCCATAAATGCCTCTCTCCACACAAAACATGAGACTCTGTCATGATCCTGCCACTAAACCAAGAGAAAAATGACATGATGCAGCAGAATTATGACAGTACACTTTATATATAAATAAGCAACACACATGCTTCTCAGAATCTAACCTGCGACCTTGAGATTTTGAGGCGTGTGCTGTTTTTGATGAGCCACTCAGCTGACGTAGTGCACTCTGCCTGCCATCCCTTTTTGCGTAGAGCAAAAAAAAACAGATAAAAGAGAAACAGATATCAGAAGTGTGTAGTGTATTCTCAGGGAACTATGAATTTAACCCCAGTAAGATATGTATGCTTAACGGTGATTAACCATACCTATCTTTTACACTTTACCTGATGCAGCAGAATCAATAATAGCAACAACTAAATACACTCTCCCAGCGGGTGATCAGCAGATCGTATATTAAGAAATATCACCTTCCTGGCCTTGGAAAACATTACTCTTACTGTAGTACAGTAACACTTCAGTCTTCGTAACAAAATCAAGCAGTTTAAGTGACGTTAAAATGTGATCAATAAGCACAGAAACAATTCATGCGTGAAATACAAATGCGGGTTTATTGACTACGTAGAAGGGGATACAAACCAACTAACAAATAACGAACACACATGAAACGTTAAGGCAGTAAAGAAAGAAATAGACAAAGTAAGAGTGGCAGTATTACCATCAGCTATTCACATCTGCATAAACCATCAAGGACAATCTCCTTATTTATGAGGGGCAAAGCTTAAACGCAGCTATTTAGAAATAGATCAGGTACTTGCATTGGCTTTTTGGGTGTGCTGAACAAATTCTGGTGTGCGATGAAGAAGGCTTCAGAGTCCTGATGAGTTTAAAGCAAGCGGGTGAGTCCGTTGGATTCTTCCTTAGAACCGGATTGGCTGTCCATTTGAGACCCTGGTTCCCATTTTGCCTAACCTGCTTGTACACCGATAATTGCAGCTTGTGGGAATATTTTACATATTGCCTCTCTTTCATAGAGTAAAGAGCTACTTCTATCTGTATTCAAAATTAAGCCACAGTACACAATCTGTAATTGTGCTGTATAGAAACATAGGTGTAGCTAATAGGATGAGGGTCAACGTTGACTATCAGCAGTGCAAATATAAAATGATCTCTGGCTATTTTTCTGCTATTGAGCTCCGGAGGTTGACACCACGCAATCTAAACTCCGCCATTTTGGCAGGCTTTTTATAAGCCAATAAACCAATATAACATACAGAAACTATTTAGAACAATATTGATACAAAAATCTAAATCATACAAGGAATAAAAATAAATAAATAAATAACCAATAAACAAAAAATAAAATAGAGGGGGAAACTATATAAGCTGGTATAAACGTTTTATTAATAAGATTTCAAACAAACGGTCATTAATTCGTCCTTAACAATCAAAACCCTTTCTACTGAAATAGAGTTATTGTACAAAGACACAGAATCAAAGGTTTGCTTGCCTAGGAATGTTATATTCTTTTTACGAAAATTCAAAATCAAACATCTCAGAAAATTCTAAAAATGAATAAAATCCACCATATCATCCATCAACTGATTAACAAAAAAATTCAAATACCATCTCTCAAAGAAATTATGATTTATTTCTGTACACAATACTCTGATTATTCCAAGTAAGGCAACAGTGAAGTAACCATGATAATAAAACCAGTTTTCTTTTTTATTTTGCTTATTTTATGAGTAATTTACCAAGTGAGAAGGGACTCTGTAAAAAACATTCAATACCTCCAATTTTCCAAAATAATAAATCAAATTAAAGTTAGAAGGGATACATTCCAGTCAGATTTTTTAATTTAATTCAATTCAATTCAATTTTATTTATATAGCGCTTTTCACAATTCTATCACAGTATTAACAGTTGTTTGGCTAAAATTAATTGTATCTAATTTCTGTAACTTGATGTTTACTTTTCTTGCCATCTTGCTATACAATATATTGTAGTTTTCTTGAATTTTGTGTCAAAGAAAATAAAATGAGTCTCAAATTTAGTGTGTACTGTGTTTTCACAGAAGTTTTTCTTTCACTTTTGTAATGTGAAAAGTTAACACAAATTGTTTTGATTTAGAGCAGTGAATAACTGCTATTAAAATATAATAGGGTATCACTGTTTATTACTGAATTTAAAGGTTCCTAAACTCTAAAAATGATTTTGATATACAGTTCACACAACACAAGATTGGACCCTCTGTATTAATGGTTGCCCCTCTTGTGCCCCCCTGTTGAAAAAATCCTAGAATCGCCCGTGCACACAACCCCCTCTTGCGGTTAATCTGCACACGCAGCTCTGTAGTTTACTGGTGTTTTCTGGCTACAATGTTTTCAATACAGTCATCTGTATCCAAATGGCACACGCGAGACTACATAAAGACAGAGAAAAATATCAGACACAAACACGTGGGATGAACACTTTATTCTGATAGTGCAGTTAACAGTTGTCTTTTTATTTGTATATATGTGTGTGTGTGTGTGTGTGTGTGTGTGTATGTGTATGCATGTTTGTGTACGTGCTTATATTTATATATTATTAACATCGCATTAAGAAATGGGATAAACTAAGCACAAGACTGCTGGACATGCTTTTCAAGTAAACGCTATTGAAATGAAAACCAATAATAAATATACACACACTCACACAAGAATTCTCAGTACCAAAACGTTAGAGTTACCAAAGGGTTTGAGGTAACAAAATAAATACAACAAACAAAAATGGCTGTTATACAACTCAAATACCATTAACAACAATAGCTCCCTCTCAGATTATACTCTTATAAATATACGTCCTTTGCCCATAATTGCATGTTACATGCCTCGTACAGCTGTAGCAATGCAACTTTTTTATAATAGTGAGTTCTAATTTTTTTCTTTCAGTTTAAGGAGAGGTTCAGACAAGAATGAAAAATCTGCCATTATTTATAACCCCTACCACCATCGTGTACCATGACTTTAATCCTGTAACACTTTCTTTCGTGAAATTTGGGTAAGGGTGGCAACTCACACATTTTACATTACATTTTTGCCTGAACCATTTCTTGAATTGAAACAAAAAAATATTTGACATCAAAGTACAAATAACTTAAAGGTTAGATAACAAATCTCCGGCGAGCTTGTATGCGTTCATTCGTTCATCGCTCCACACTACTCAGGATAGATGCATTTATATGTGCTGCTTTCCCGGATAAAGAACTGCAGAGTGTCTCACTCTCTCTAAGCGATTTTAATTTGACATGATTTTTAATTTGATCGGCAGAAAAATAGACTTTGACCTAGTAAACATCTTAACAAATACTGATATTGCACAGTGTAAGGGAGTGTGGGGAGCTCTCGTACTCTTCGGTCTCATTCTTGCAGAACGATCTTAAAAAGTATCTGAATTCTACAGCACTTCGTTTTCTAAAAGGACACACCGGTCCTCTGCTCCACTAGCAGGTGATAAAAGAAGCGGCAAGCTGTGAGCAGGGGCGCTTTAGAGTCACATGGGTCATGTACCGAGTCTTAACAAAGCAGCAGTGACTCATCATCACTGCTTTCCGTTTTTGCTGTCGCCTCCAGGCAGCCATCAGGGATCCGTGCTGTGTGGACAATTCCACAGTGTTCACAGGGCCCGTCTCTGCCCACCACCCGGCCTCTGAGAGAGACGGCAGCTGGGGCCAGGTGAGGTCCGAAGGCATGCTCTAGACCTGGTTCCAGCAGGGGCCTGGAACACTCATCACTGTCCAGTGAGCCGTTGTCTGAGACGGGAATGAGAAGTTCCACATCATCTTCGTCCTCGCCCCTGATGCTGGCACCAGCAGCGCCTGCGCTTCCCTGCTCCAGCTGGCGCAACGGGCTGTGATTCTGTCCTACGCTAATTGATCCGCCATCTCCAGAGCGACCGAGGGAGAAACGGATCCAGCGCAGACTGCGAGTGACTCGGTTTAAAGCGGAGCTGAACGGGCTCCGTCCAGAAGAGACCAAGGAGGTGGGGCATGAAGGTCCGTTCACTGCAGAACTTTCTGAAATACTCTCAGAGATGCTGCTCTCACGGCTGACCAGTGGAGCCGAGCTGGCAGAGACCGAGACAATGGCTTCCACTGCCGACGTAGGGGGAGTTTTCTGCGGCAGGGGAGACATCAGGCCACCAACAGCCCCTGCAACGTCCCTGCGGGAATGGTGCTCGCTCTCAGTGTCCGTGTCGTCAGAGTCCAGGGGCAGGAGCCCGCGGTGAGAGCCAAGCCTCTCTGGCTCTCGTGAACCGCTGCCTACGGCTCCTTCTTCGGTGTCTGCAGAAACCAGGGCGAGAGAACCAGACCGCCGCGAACGTGTGAAATTGAACAAGCGTCTCCAGATGTTACTGTGACGTCCCGTGGTGGGGAGTCTGATTGAGGTGAATCCCAGTTGAGATCGAACTGCCAGTCTCAGATTTTCTAAAACAGATGCCTAAATGTATGAGAAATAGAGCATTAGTGACTATGTTTTTTACAAAACCTGATATCAACAGCAGCAAAATTTGACAACTCTTGCTACCAACTTTGATAATCTACAGCAACAACAAAAACTACTAACAATCTAAACATTAATTGTATTCTTGAAGTCGAAGTTCTACTTTTGACCAATCATGCAGCATCACACAAACTCACAATATTTTTTTTTCTCTAAAATTACACTGCAGGTCATCTTCAGTCTGTCACTTAAATGTTGAACTGGACTATATCAGCAAATATTTAAAACCTCAAACATTTTTACCCATTTTAATATTCAATACCTGATTTCCAGAGCAAACAGGAAAATCCTCTACTGGTGGTATCAGGCCTTGAGCGATCAGCTGACCATATGAAGGAGGGGCTTCTCTTCTCAGTAACTCCGCCTCCACCCTGGAGAGCTGTGTCTCAAAAGACCTGCAAGTGCAAACCCATATTTTATTGGCTGTCATTAGAATTGTTAAAGAAACAGAAACCCAACTCCTAAAACATATGATGAATATCAAACTGCAAAAAAATTGCATATGTGACCATGGATCACAAAATCAGTCTTAAGTAGCACGGGAACATTTTTAGTAAAAGCCAAAAATACATTGTGTGGGTCAAAATGATAGATTTTTCTTTTATGCCAAAAATCATATTAAGTAAAGATCATGTTCCATAAAGATATTTTGTAAATTTTCCACCCAAAATATATAAAAACTTTATTTTTGTGAGTGGATGGCCTGCTACAGTGACTCGGATTAACAACTTCAAAGGCGATTTTCTCGATTTTTTGCACCCTTTACTTCCAGAGTTTTGAACTCTTGTATCTCCACCAGATATTGTCCCATCTTAACATCCCATATATCATAAAAAGCTTAACTATTCAGCTTTCGGTTGATGTAAAAATCTCAATTTCGTAAAATTGACCCATAAGACTGGTTTTGTTGTCCAGGGTAATTTGATGAATAAGTGCAACTTAGACAGCTTTGCTTACCTTCGCTCAAACATCCGAAGTGAGTAGAGTTTGCATGTGCAGCCCAAAGCAATGACCAGCAGAAGGCCGCAGATCAAACTCCCAATGACAGCAGCAGTGATGACTCGCGTGGGAACGATCACCGGGCAGCTCTCCTCGTCGCTTCCATCCCCACAATCATCTTGGGCATCGCACACCCAGCTTTCAAACACACAGCGGTTATTCTTGCAGTGAAAGTTTCCAGGCTGGCAGAAAAAGCAGTTTTTCTCATCCGAGCCATTTGGACAACGGTTCTGGTAGTTGCAGCGGTCAGAGCGTGGGTAGCATGCGCCGTTTCGAGAGCACGGGAATTCGTCCTCCTGGCAGTTGCTGCAGTTCAGCTCATCCCGTCCATTGGGGCAGTGCCAGTAGCCGTCACACCGCTGTTGCTCAGTGTAACAACCCCAGTTCCCACCACAAGGAATCTCCCACGGCAGACAGAAGCCATCGACTTGGTAAGTAACGTTAAAGCCACGGGCTGCATTGATTTTGTCTGCATAAAAATGGATCCGGAGCTGTCCCGAGGACGAAACCACTGCTACGGGCGCTCGAGAGTCGAAGGCAGTCAAGACACGCAACAGACGCCTGGGGTTCTCCTCCAGCCCATCATAGACTTTAACGTAGTCGCCGTAGCCAGTGCCATCCAGTTTAAAGTCCATAAAACGCAGGATAACCTTCCGGTGGTCGCCGGTGTCAATCAGCCAGGTGCAGTTACTGCCGGGCGGGTAGAAGTCGGGATAGTTGGGCGAGCTGAAAGTGCCATAGAAGTTACGAAGCCACTCGCCGCAGGTTGGCACGTCGCAGTCGATCTCATCACCCAGGTCCTGACAGTCGATGCTGCCGTCGCATTTGAGCGACTCCGGCAGACAGGTGTAAACGCGGGTGTAGCGTGAGAGGCAGGGAAACTGGTTGAAGGCGCATGGTTGGAAGGAGAAGAACGCAGAGGGGTTGGGCTGCACGCACAGCTCCTCGTCCGAATTATCGCCACATTCGTCCATAGTGTTGCACTTCCATGTTTCTGGGATACACTTGCCGTTAGTGCAGTGGAATTGTTCTGGCTTGCAGCTGGCCTCCTCAGATTTCCCTACAAAATACAAATATTACATCCAGTAGATATAAAGATAAAGGATGAAATAAAGGAAGACATTTGAAAATCAAGTAAATAATAAAGTAAGATATAAAGCAGTATCGACTTCTGAATGGTTTTTGCATGTTGCCAGAGGGTTGCTAGAGACTTTTGTGTAGTTGCTACCTGACTGCTTACTGGCCTAGATGTGAGAGAGTGACTGTATTAGTGTGGTATGCCAGCACCACACAGCATGAGACATCTACGTAACTGCATCCTCTGTGATGCGACCATTTGTCTACAAAGGAATATAAATAGCAGTCTACCTGTTATGTACGAAAACCTGAAGCCCTTTCCAGTAATGCTGTCATCAGAGTGGAACTTGATCCACACGTGATCCTGAGAGGAGATGTACGGGGCTGGAATGGACGAGCCACATGCCCGGTACCCATCCAGGTTCTTGTAGGTTCCAATGGAGATCCAATCCAGACCACATCGGTGTGAGCTCTGAATCTCAAAGTCCTGAAAACTAAGTCCAAAATATTTTTAAGGTTGGGTTACACACATATATCCTCCACGCAATAATTTGACATAAACCACCTGCGCCGAGATCACTTGCCGATAATATCAAGCAGGTTTGAAAATATCGTAGTGTCTGGGATAGCTCGAGACAGGTCCAGATAACGTTGCAGACCTGCTTAACGAGGGTTTGTAACCAACCTTTCCAGGACAGCAAAATCCCACCAAAAATCACGTAGTGTGAGCTTGCCATAACTTGTGGGATGCAAATCTCAATGAAAATCAGGCCAAAAATACTTTTAAGACACACTGTTCCCACTGGGAGATTTAGTGAGTTGCTGTTTTTGCCACAAAATCACATCCTGTTGAAGAAAATACCGGGTCTATTTCTGCTCGGGTAACCATGGACATAATGTTCAGATGAAGATGCAAACAAATACACAGGCTGAGACAAATCAATGCAGGAGCCAAGCAGAAGGAGAACACAAATACAGAACCAGTTGGAAGGAGTTTGTTTGAGGTGGCAATAATTCTTCGCCAAAATGTATGAACCACCATCCCTTTAAGTGCAAATACAAAATGTAACCTAAATAAACATTTTGAGGCGGCATTACATGTACATGAGTGATATAGAAAACAAATAGATCTGACATGTTGCACATCTGCAGAATGTTTTTATAGCTTAAATAAGAGTAAAGACGAAATGTCAAGAGTTTGGAACGAACAACTGGACTTCACCATGGCAGGAAATTACATTGAAAACCTTTCCACGTGGAGTGCAAGTATAATTGACTAAAATTGATAAAGCCTGTAATTCTGGGTAATCACGCCCTTCTAGTTTGTGGGAAAAGTTTAACTTTTGTGATCTTGATTTTTTTTTTCACAAACATTAGGGTTGGGTGATGGCCAATGACCATCGCCCTGCGGTGTTATAAAGTGAGGTACATCTGGCACGAGCTACCCAGAGACATATCTTTAAACAGCGCAAGCTGGGCAGTTATCAATTCAGGTGTATCATCAAGGGTTGGGCGATGTCTACCAAATTGGCATCGGTTACAGTGAAACATCGCGTCATTATAAAGTGAGGTCCGACTGGCATGAGCTGCGCAGAGACACAGCTTCTTTATACAGCGCAAGCTTCACAGTTGTAAAGTGGGGTTAGATTGCATTCTTATTCTGATGTTATATTCAATAAAAAATATAAAGTGAGGCGGGTCGCGAGCTGCGCAGACACGCGTCTTCTTTATACACTGCGCGCAAACTGCGTGTCCTATTTTAACAGCATAAGCTTAACAGTTACAAAGTCAGGCTAGTCTGATCTGTACAGTGAGAGGATTTAGGCCCCTTAGCATTGTTCATATTTGTTTAAAACGCGATTTGCAAGACTGCACCGCAGAGCAGCGAGTCATGTGACGAAAGTGAAACATGTGTTGGATTCACGATGCCGGCTCAACATCGTCATGTCTATTAGCCATAGATGGCATCGTCTAACAGCCAAGCCCTAACAAACATTGCTGTTAATGCAGTTTTACCTAATTGTGATGATCTCTCCAGGGTTGGCCCTGATGTTCCAGCTGCAGTTGATTTGAGATGGGTATTCAAAGGGCCAGCCAGGGCTGGTTATCACTCCACTGGATGCTCTGATCTGCTCTGCCACATCTCCACAAGCTAAAGAAATCCACACCAACATAATAGTTAGGAAGGATCATGCATTCTGAAGTATTCTGGGTTATTAAACTTGAATAGCTCAGCTCCAAATCGTTACTGAACTGTCAGGCTGTCTGTCTACACATGCAGCATCCCAAATTTAATGAAATCTGTTAATGGAATTAGTACTGCAAGGCAACAAATACTGCTCTAAATATGGGTGAAAAACTGGTTTCTAAAACTAAGGCATAACTTGCCGACGTTATAACTTGAAAACATCTCAATAGTTTTTTGTATCAGAGCTACCGTGTAAATGTATTAGCTAAATAAACATGACACCAAAACACTGAAATTGTATTCGACAAAATTACTGGGGCAGAAGGAAATGTTTTATGGGCTATCATGACCCATTTTATGCCTTACGTGGCTTGGTCAAAACAAACTTATGAGCTTTGATTTTAACAATCTACATTTTGTTTAACTTGATTTAGAGGGATAATCAGAAGATTATATCATTACGGATTACTCACCGTTTGACATCCCTGATACATATACATTCTCGCTGTGTTGTAAAGAAACTGCATGTCCTATAGAAACAACAGAAAGAAAGGGTTTTCTGAGATGCAAAAGACAATGTTTTACAGCAGAAAGCAAATGACAACCTACAGGATGCAAAGAGCCACAAATCAAATGTATAGCGTCAACTGATTCAGCAGGGTTTTGAGAATACAAGAAATTTTGAATCCTTAGCTTCATTTGATTGATAATATGGGTAACCGGCTGTCTCGCTCCAAATGTACCCACGAAGAATGCTGGTGATCAAGTCATGAGTATCATAACACATGGATAACCCTCGTCACAATTCTGACTTGCTATAACGGATCAAGGGCAGGTTTCATAAAGAACAGGGCTCCAGACTTCCAGACTAAATGGTCGCATTTGAGATATTGCAAGGATTTTATACAAGTACTTGCGCGTGTGCGAACTGCAAATTTCTTATGTGCAATGTATGCATAAAACATTGTGTTTATGTACTTTTAACTGTTTCTCTGAAGGCTATGAGGGTTCAGACAGTGTAGGAAGGAGGATTGACATTGTGATTTGGCTACCTCGGCTAACACGAGCAGTCGAGCACTAAAGATAACAGCTCTTTACTAAAAGCTGCGCCTGTTAAGAAAACAAAGCAAATTTTTTTGTGCGGTTCCTGCCTGTCAGTTGAGTTTGTGACAAAATATTTCGCAGTATTTACATATTGTTTATTACTGCATATTATAATTCATTAAAATAGAAGTTTAATTTATTTCATAAAGTACAATGTGATTTTATAATGCTCTACATTTTTTGCCTATTGTGTTTTAAGGTGAAGAAATGACTATTTTTCACTATATATTTCATCATAGAGGATTTTTTTTAAAAGTCTAAAAATCGACTCGTTCTCGTGAACCCAGTCTCGAGTATCGTCTCCTCACACCTCTACTTAATAGTCAACAAAATCATCGTAAGAATGTAAGAACACGAGACCTTATATTTTGCTTTAAAGGTCCAGTGTCATTTTTAGGATGACCTATTGACAGTAATGCAATCTAATATACATACTGTAGCTATGCCTACAGAAGTGTATAAAGAGCTTACACAAAGAAGCGTAATGTTTTTATTATCTTAGAATGAGCTATTTCTTTCTACATACGTGTTAGCCGAGGTAGCCAAATCACAATAGGTCCCCTATTGCGCTCCTTTAATTAAGTCAGGGGCTACAGTGCTCCTATTAAAGAAGAAGTTAGGTCTGGAGCCCTGAAGAAAATAATACCTTTTCACCGCAGAACTTGAAAATGTTTATTCGATATTTCCACTTTTTGAAGCAGCATAAAAACATGGTAAGCTTCCATATTATGATTTTTACTTGTTGCGTTAAATGTTTGGTTGGGATGATGGTTCCTGCTAAAATTGAAATAAAAAGCAAGTTCAGAGTGTGGAATGCTGAAAACAGTCCGTGGGACAAACCCTGAACAGCGCTCATTGTTTGAGTGTGATGTTCCTCTGCTGGGCTTTCCCTCACTTCTGTCTGATGTTTGTGTATAGCAGCTGACTGCATCGTGGGAGCACACCAAGAAGAGGAACAGCCCACATGCAAACACAGGAACGCAAAACCTTCTACAGAGCAAATGTTCAACAACTGATGGATACAGATGATGCCTTCATCAATAGGTCTTTTGTAATATCCCTTGCAACGGATTTGTGGAACAGATGGATCTGTCCATCAGGACACTTGAAAACCCTTAATAACTCAAGTGTGCTTGACAACCAACTCCTTCACTTGAACATTTTGCCAAAATGTCCCAGGTTGGATATCAAAGGTATTTCCAAGTTTAAACATGACATGCAAATATGAAAGTGTTCGTTCCTGTAACTCCATTGGCAGAGCATTTTGTAAACAGCACAAAAAAACCATCATGCCTTCGATCCCTACATCCTTTAAAAATAAAATGATACCTTGTAATGCACTGTCTGTAAATAGTTTTACATTAAAACATGTGCGACTTTAAGAACCATCTGCAAGGAAAGGTAAAAATAATCCAAACAAAACAAGCAAAAGTGAAAGTAAAAATAACAACGTGTAGAGATATGGGGGGGGGGGGGGGGGGATATGCATCATATTGCATGATCCAGTAAACAATAGAAGTCTTTGTTCCCTTTATTAAACAGGGTTTGATCTCAAACACACAGGTCAAACATGTTAGTTTTGAAAGGGTTGACTGAAGAGTTACACTACATATTTGTGGTTGTAACAAAATCAAACCCTATTTTAAACATTAAAAAAAACACACAATGGCCAACAAAGAGACTCCCATAAAAGCACTGACCAATAATGACATGCACGGGTCAATTCGGACTTGTTTTAAAGTGTTATTGTGTAGCATGCAATGCCATGCACAAAACACCATAATAACCAACCATTATTAGCACAGTGAAAAACGACAAATAAGAGCTCTTACCTATGAAAATGAAGATTAGATGTGTCCGCAACAAACAGCTCCTCTTTGAGCTTAAAGTGTAGGCCATAATAGCGTTATCTAACCATAAAACGTGCCACTTTGTAGCTTGATGTGGTTATTTATACACAGTACGTGTCTGTGTTGCTTTTTTTTTAAAGAGACGCTAATCGTGTAACATCTCGTTTCGTCTGGACATCACTAAACGCAATACTACTACAATGCAGAAGGTTAAAAATAAATCACGTGCGAACGATAAAAAGGCAATAAAAGAATCAATTAAAAGTCATAAAAATGACAGTTACCTAAACAAAAAGGCAAAAGCCGTTAAAGCAACCCTGGGTTTTTTCCACAACAAAGCGGCTAGTGCTAACAAGCTAACGCTAAATGTCAACCTATACATCTAATGCATGATATAAACCCCATGGATGATTGAACGCATCTATGAGGTTTGCAGTCGAGTTAACGTATTAATAATGAAGGCAAATTAATGATGTTGTCCATCGCGGGTGTATTTTAACAACAAATGGTTACAGAAACCGGTGTTTGACTAACGTTAGCCGATTGTGCTTGCGCTATTGTTGTTGGCTCTCGAGCTCCTGTACACCACAAACCGTTTCCTTAAACGCATAAAACGACATCGGCAATGATCTATTGACGATCCGACGTGAAATAACACATTCCCACAGTTGAAGGTGTTACAGAGCCCTAATCCAGAGAAATATAGCGGCTCACTGATCTACAGCATTATGAGACTCGCTACTATCCGATCAGTAGAAACGCTGGATATAAAGTTACATTTCTGGCTTCATGAATACAACATGACCATCTGCTGTCCTGACTGTAATCCACAAACACACGCTGAATTTTGGCCTTTCCGATCGGTTGTGTGTTGTTACAGCCGGGTATTTACCATCACAAATCATCCCTTCCCCCTCTACCCACCTCTCTCTCTCTCTCTCTCTCTCTCTCTCTCTCTCTCTCTCTCTCTCTCTCTCTCTCTCTCTCTCTCTCTCTCTCTCTCTCTCTCTCTCTCTCTCTCTCTCTCTCTCTCTCTCTCTCTCTCTCTCTCTCTCTCTCTGCATCTTCCGATTGTACTATAGAGAGCTGAGGTTATGAATTACACATTTTCATGCCCATCATGTTTGAATAATAAGCGGTTTGTGTTACACACACACACAGATATGATTTAGGTTCTACAATATTTGATCAAAATGTCCTAACTGGGTTCCAAAGTTCAGCAGAGCCTGTGAGAACGAAAAACAGCACATAATATTCAAAATGTAAACCACACATTTTGAGCTTTATACTGTTTAACAAAGGATTTGGTAAAAGGATTGTCTTTCTATAGTGAGAGAGGTCATTGCATTCAGGATCCCTTGTTGTTGTTGGACTCAGATCCAAGGGGTTAAAAAACATCTGTCTCCATTCAAAGGGTCCCTGTGCCCCTTTCTGACCTGAGTGACAGATGCCGTGTCAGCCGCGCATGCCAAGTAAAAGGGATTTAATCCGTTAGGAAGTAAACAGATGGCTCAGGATTTTTAGCTTTTGTCCGAAAGCTGCTAAAAGTGACAGTTCATCATTACATTTACTCACTCTTAAGTCACAGCAAACATGTATGACTTTCTTCTATAGAAAACAAAAGAAGATTTCGAAGAATGTTGGTAACCAAACAAATGTGTCCCACATTGACTTGTTGCATTGCGGAGACAAAACCACTGATACATTTCTCAAAATGTCTTCTTTTGTGTTTCACAGGTATGCACTTTTCACAATATGAGGATGAGAATGTTTATTTATGGGCTAAAGAGATAGTTCACCCAAAAATTTCAAACCTGTATGACCTTCTTCAGCAGAACACAAAAAGACATTCACATTTACATTTAGTCATTTAGCAGACGCTTTTATCCAAAGCGACTTACAAAGAGTTCGGGGAGCGATAGTACATCAGGTGCTAATACAAAGTTACTAGTTTCAACAAAAGCTAGACCACTACCCGTTGAGAGAAGAGGGTTAGTGTCATTTTCTTTCATTTGTCTGTCAAGTATTCAAAAAGAAGATAAAGAATGTTGTAACCAAATAATGGCGGTACTCATTGATTTTGTGTCCATACATTAAAAGTAAATGGATACCGCCATTGTTCGGATGCCAACATTGTTCGAAATATCTTCTTTAGCATACTATATTCATATATTATTATAAGCGTATTATTTTTACTAAAATAGTGTCCTTAAGCTCCAGCATGGTGCTTTTTAGGTTGATGAACAAGTTAAGATTTAGTTTTAAACATCAAGATTTTAGGTTGATTTTGAATAATATATTGGGAAACGTTTTGCCTATACTTTTAGATTCTGTACAGACAAATGAAATGGTCTGTAAAATTAATGAATGTAGGCTACTGGCAGAAAATTGCAGGTACATTTTCTGTGTAAATATATCTTCTGTATTCGATTCTGTCTTCCATTACTAGTATCTCCCTATTTAATCTTTAATTTTAAAAGTCCATACACTCCAATAATTCTAGACGACTTTATGCCATAAAGGTGCCTATCACATTTGCTCACTAGATGGCAGCATTGGTGTATTGTGTCATTATCTTCATCACACTATGCATTGTTGCCTCTGTCTTGACATTTTTCCTAAAAATGTCCAATATCCAACAAGTTTCTTTAGACCACAGACATGTGCGATAAAGACAATCCTGGAAACATAATATGCATGACACCTTGACAGCTTTACAGAGGAGACACGCTATTTGCGCCTTTCGCTTCAAAATCAACAAGGACATTTTCAGTGTTACTCGATAATGTTGAAATGCTTTTCAAGCACGTCTGGGCAGTCTGGTTTGTTCCAAAATACCACAAAGCTCTTCTTAGAAAAGGACTGATGGATGAAGATATTTTACATATCGCGTCTGCCAAGAGAGTTGTACAGCAAAGGAAAATGCCTGTAAAGGGTGCTCTTTAATTTAGAAAAGATCAATGATAGAAACTGGTTCAGAACTCCACACATCAGTGTTTTCATGGCTCAGATCGGTGGCGCTATCAGAGCGGTTCAGCATACTCTCAGTGGTAGTAAACCCCAGAGAGAAGAGCTTAAGACACAGTACTCGATAAGAGACTGTTGACTCCATAAAATGTCACCCTAGTCATATCTCAGTGCTCAGATGAAGGGTCTTTAGAGAGGGGGTAAAAAATAGTAGCCCTGCTATACACCAAGAAGCAGAAACAGAGAGGGAGATACATTAAACATCAGAAGATGACACTGAACTTCAAGTGAACCGTCTGTCTAATCCAATAAAGATATCTGCGATGCGTTGTATAGCAGTCATCTTTATTTGACAGACGAACACGTTGATCCTCTCTTAAGCATTAAAACTAGCAAGAAAACAAAAAATGCCTGGACACCACAGTGCTTATAGATTAAATCATCATTCTAGATGACCAGGGTTGTTATGAGTGGTTATTACTAAAGTGTGTTTTGTTATATATGTTACAAATTTTTTTAATGGTCTGCAAAACGTACAATTGTAAGTGTTACACGCAAACAGACCGTACTTAATCGTATTAATGAGATTCATATTGTATGACCTGGCAAAAATCGCAGTGATATTCTGTTTACAATTGAAGAGTGAATTTGCAAAAACAGATAACTGATACATTTCCAAAGATCTTGTTCTTGGTTATGTTCATGTCTTTATTGTGTTAGTTAGCTGTATTTCTTTGAGTTAATATTACCTAATCATAACAACCCAACTGCAGTTTGAGTGATATTAATTGTAATGTAAAAACACATTTTTTGAACTCATCAAGTCTACATGCACAACCTTAGGTATCATTCGTGTCGAATATGTGTCATATTTTATTTTAATTCTTGGGGTTTTAAGGGTAGCATCTTTCAATTCAAAGTCACAGTTGACTGGATGAACTTCATTTGTGCAAAGTAATAGCACAGTGTCATTGCTTAAATGGTCAAGTGTGCTGTGAACAGTCAGTGCACAGCTGCTTTGCATCAGTTTTCTGAAGCGATAAACATCAACTTTTCTGATGAAAGCTTGTCAACCCCCGAGAGCGCCATTACGGCTGATGACTGACAAGTGCAGAATCTCGCAGGATGCCATTTGGGATTTGCTTTTCCAGATGTTTGCCGACTTCTCCCTGCTCATTTTCAGCGGTATGGCAGGCAAATAGCGTGCAACGTGAGCGTGCCACTGCATTGTGGTCTGATACTGTAGTGGCAATCTGGAGTGACGCGTCTCTTTTGAAAGATTCATCAATTTTGACAACCATCTGCACTGATTACTGGTTTCTTTCCACACATGCACAGTTAGAAGTTTGCTGTTGTCTTCTGTTGTTCTGACTAGATCGTAGACTGCACGCAATTGCTCTCAGATTTGTTCATAAAGAATGTACCATATGGATTAAAGTGAATATACATATGTGTGGCATATGGGCAAACTAATTAATGATTAAAAATAAGTTACTTTACAAAGTTAAATTATTTATAAGAAACATCTACTTAATCTATTAAGGTATGCGTGTTAACATCAACCTAGAGAAAAAACGTAATACTCAGATGTTGATTTGTCATTATCAGTAATATTTTAACTTTGTAATGTATCAACTTTGTCTTTAAAGTTTTCCTAACATTCCTTAGGCGAAGAAAAACTAACCACCAACAAGGAATGTTAATACATTTACATACTTAAAAAATGACTAAATAACCATTTGATCATGGAACAATTTGTAAAGTTTGACCTAATAATGACAATAGTTTATGAAACTGTCCACCTAAGATTTTAGATTTGAAAGAAATTTAAGAAACAGGAGAGTTAAGTCTGCATTTGCTTTTCAGGCAATGTCATTTCTGTCTGGAAGAAACGTACAGAAGGGGCAAAAAGCTGTCCAAATTGACATCTTTTATGTTTAAATATACAGTATATTCTTAAAGATTTGGTATGCATGCTGTGTGGTTGTGTTTGGGATGTTCACTGAAGCTCATCTTTGAAAAGAATGTAAGAAGGCTTTGCAAAAAATAAAACTACACATTTATTAGGAGCCTGGAGAATGACTGCTGAAGCGTCTGTGTAGAAAGAAATAACAAAATATACCTAATGTGTAGTTTTCCTTTTTTCATTTAGTCAAATTAAACTGCATGTTTATTATGTACCATATTGTCAGGGATTGCAAGGACAGATAACCCAGGCGCCGACAGAAGTGGAGGAAACAAAAATACATGAAAAAGGGTAGGATAGGTGACTTGACTTGACTTGACTTGACTTGACTTGACTTGACACAGAATGACACAGAATGACACAGAATGACACAGAATGACACAGAATGACACAGAATGACACAGAGAAATGACAAGATGCACCAGCACAGGACAGAAAACACAAGGGCATTAAAAAGGGACCAAATCAAGAGGGGAACAGCTGCGGAGCACGAAGTCATTAACAAGCAATAATGAGGGAACGAGGGGGCGGGGACAAATACGAGACCGGAGAACGCATGACCACCGTAAACAAAAAATGATCTGGCGTTTCCATACAAAACACGTGGGACTGTCATGACCCTGCCACAAGACTAGAAAATCACGACAAGGCGAGGTAAGATCATGACACCATATACGTCAAATTTGGATGGTTTAATCTAAAGTGAAAGGCCATTTGAAGCAAATATTGTAAACATGCCCTCCCCACATCTCTTCACAAATTTCCATTATAAGGGAACACTCAACACTGGATTTTTGGTCTGACACTTGCATATGCACAGAAAGGTTTTGAAATAGCAGGCACGGAATGGGGAATGCACCAAACTATTTCAACAGTGCTTTTCAAACACCCAGCTCACTTCTTTCTTTGTTGTGTCTGTCAATTAAAACATCAACTGGCGTGTGCGCATGCTGTGCGATGATAATCTTCAACAAATAATGAGCACAGGCAATGAAACTACCGTACACGAATGGCTTGAAGTATCTAATCAATGTCTCACAGGGACGAGAATAGAGTTTTTTGGATCTGTTTTATTTTATTTTCCCCCTCCAGTAAATACAAATTGCTTATGCATCAGAACCGTCATTATCTCAGCTGCCAAGGTAGGCTGAATCTCAGAAACACATGCATTTTCCCGCAGTCTCCAGATCACAGGGATAGACTAAAGTTGCACGGCTATTACAGCAGAATACAGGCCCAGTGTCATTCTAATTATTCCCTATCTGCAGATATGCAAGCACTGTAATCTGTTTGGGTGAAATAGCCATTTCTGATCAGCGGTGCCCGCGTCAGGCTGTTTAGGAATTCGCTGCGTTTTTGATCTAATCACAACATCAAAATATTCATGACACACAATGATATCTCGCCAAGGCAGGCTGACAGCCATTAACGGGGAAACATGGGTAATTTATTAACACTTATCTGGACCTGAAAAGGCCTTTCACTCTGCTCACCACGATGGGAAGCGTAAAATAGTTTTACGTGATACCAAATGATTTATAATGGTCAGTGGTTATTTCCCAGAGATTTAATTAAAACGTGTGTTCCAAATTCTGTCCAGAGATCCCTCGGAGGGACTTCCCAAGGAACTGAAAATCAGCCGTAGGCCTATAGGGTTTGATTTAGTGACTTCTGTATATTGTGCGTATTTAAATATAACGGTTCTTCCTTTGGTTAGGTTTTATAGGAATGACGTACGATACGTCTCTAGGGGTCAGCTGTGGCCTAATGGTTAGAGCGTTGGGCTTGTGGTCAGAAGGTTGCCGGTTCTAATCTCAGTGCCAGCAGGTCATGACTGAAGTGCCCTTGAGCAAGGCACCTTACCCCTGATTGCTCTGCAGTAATGTTCCACTGTATAAAAACTACTTGTAAGTCGCTTTGGATAAAAGCGTCTGCCAAATGAATAAATGTAAATGTCTCTACAATGGACCTATTTGGCTCTTGCTGACTTTTTTGCCCAGTCGCGGCAGCTAGTCTAACCCGGTGGACTTCTTTGTCTTCTCGCACGCGTTCAATTAACCCAATCACCCAGCATCAGGACCAGCGACGAGCTCGGATCCCAGTCTTGATAAGCACAAAACAAATCGATAGGACCATTGTAAAGGTTAAATGATGTTATGTTGTCTGTTGTAATGGCACTGTGCATGAGAGCAGTGAGCCACTCACCTGCTCTCGGCAGAATTTAAATTCAAACTTGTGTTTACATCCAGCCCACCGGTAATTCATTCAAATCTTTGTTTTTTATGTTTTCTAATCCAAGTGCGGGCATTACATTTGCTAATTAACCTAAATGAGACGATACACAAACATCTTTCCTCGGAAAAGGTTGTTTAGTCGATGCTACAAAAAGCAGACTTTGGTGTTGAAGCAAACGCTTTCCGGCTCAAATCCTGTAAAGGGTCCAGCAATCTTTTCTGACAGCTGTACAGTCACTTTCAAAAACAATTAAGCCAATGACATCACTGTAATTACAGTAAGTAATTACCCTCTCTAAATGAAAAGCTAAGAAGAACGCTCACACGCAAACACGCGGTTTCAGAAAAAGAGCGTCAACTAAACTTATTTTCTGGTCACCTCTCCAGACCACACAAAGGAAGCTTTTGGTTTTTTTCATGTCCGTGCCATTCTGAAGGTACATCAAAAATATTTGCGCTCAGTTCTCATCAGTGCATTTGCATTGTCTTATCGGTCCTGTTGCCAGGCTTTACTTGATAAGGAGGAAACGCATCACACCCCGCTATTAATGAGCATCTGCTTAGTCTGATGTCATTCTTCAGGAATGACTTCATCAGCATCAAGGAGTCTATGCATGTTAAAGGGATGGTTTACACAAAAATGAAAAATTCTGTCATGAATTTAAATTCATACCCTTAAAATAGTTGTCAAAGGTGTACCAGAACTGGGTTTGTTTTCCTAAATTCTTCTAAATGTTTCTTTTCTGTTCAATAGAACAAATTTTCTTACAATAATTCTGGCTACTTCTGTACGTTAGTAGATAGGTAGTAAATGATGTTCCACCAAACAAAGAAATTCATGCAGGCTTGGAACTACTTGATTTTTATATTTTGGGTGAACTATCCCCTTAAGTTTCCAGATAATAGTGGCATTTCTTAAAGAAAGCTGATCAATCATAGTTGACCCACAAATGTGATGTTCACATACACATTGGTAAAATTGGGCAGGATCCGTCCGGGTTCTGGTGTTATGGAGCGGCACTACGTTGTGCCCCGGTAAAAAATACGCTGTACCCCAGAATAAATCTCAAGTTCAAGTAATAATTTACCTTTTTCGTCAGTTTATACACTTAGCCTACGTGCAAAATTGTGGAAAAACTGATCTATAAGCAACGTAGTAACCCAATTCGCGGTCGCACATTAACCGCAGAAATCTGTGTATGCGCGAGCTTGTGTTTCCATTCAGTTGCGCCTATTTGCGAGTGTGTTGCATGATGTTTTGACAGAAAAGTACTGGAAATACACAGGTCATGCATAAAATTCTGTGGACGTTTATAAATGATACAATTTATATAGAAAGATTTTATTCTTATTACATGTAGCTTTGTACACTGCTGGCATCTAGAATGATTTGGATCAGAATTTTGTTGTTCATAGCAGAGGGCTCTCTCAATTTAGATTTTACAGTTTGTCGAGTAATAAAATAAAATTATAAGCTATATAGACGCACACCTCAAAATCCCCCACTTAACAAATCCCAATTTAGCCTAACCCCTACATACAATTTTAGTTTGTTGGCAAACATCAACAGCGTGACCTGCATCGTGTGATGCTGCTGATGAAGTGATGTAAACAGTTTTCTCTCTCTTCTCTTAGCAGCTGATTTGAAAGAACTCCCAGTGTCTCTTCACCTCTCGCTGTGAGATTCCTCCTTCTGCTTCCCCTTCATTCATCACTGAGCCGATCGACGGCAGGCCTTCTCTGTGTCACAGTCACTTCACTGCAGGCCACCGATCTGAAGATCACTCCCAGATCTTTTCTTTTGCTATTTATCTCCACAAGATTCTGCCGTACTCAGCAAACCAAAAAAGAGCCGCACATCCTCAGCTGCCTCGAGGCCTTTTAAAAACACGAATTATCCCTTCCTTCGAATAAACTGATGAGGAAAAGCATGTCTGGTAAAATTAGGGGGAATGAGGAATACCATGTTTTTGCTTGTTTTTTAAGTTCCCATTATATTACTGTGTTTTTTGTGTTTTCTTAAAGTCGGCATGAAACGGAAGAAGCGGTTGTCATTTTTTCCGTATCATGAAGAATACCCAAGTAAAAAGACTTGATTTCATCCACCGACAACTGATAAGATTGTTGAAAGATTTGAACGCCAGTTTGCAATTATAATTATAATTTTTTATTTCATGCCGGCTTTAAAATGTCCCATTTAATTATGTTTATGCATAAAACATACAATTTGAATGCAATTCAAATAGCCAAATGGAATGCAATCTAATGCAATGACATCCATTTATTGTCATGATTCCGCTATCATGTCATGTCTTTGAGTTGTTAGTCGTGTCTGTGTCTGTGTCTGTGTCTGTGTCTGTGTCTGTGTCTGTGTCTGTGTCTGTGTCTGTGTCTAGCTGTTTTTGTAGTTGTAATTCTTGTCAAGTGTTTAGTCTGTAGTTAGTTCAGTTTAGTGTGTACCCTGTTGTCACCCCCTCGTGGGTTTTTGTTTTGTTTCTGTTTTCTGTATATATTAAAGTCCTTGTTAACCCCTTCATCCCCGTTTCGCTGCCTGCAATTGGGTTCTCTCTCTAACACATCCGTGACAGAACGAACGAGCCATCACAGAACCCAGCAGCAGCATGGACACTGACCGGTCCAGCTTGGCCCGTCGCCTCTGCAGTCTTCGCCAGGGAAGTGAGACTGTGGATGAGTATGTGGAGAGGTTCCTGGACATCGCGGAACAAGGTGTGTTCGGGGAGAGGGAGCTGGCGGTGCTTTTCAACGCCGGTCTCCGAGAGCCACTCTCTCGCTCTGAGATGAGGGCGATGAGGCCGTTGGACTTCGACGCCGTGTGGTTAACTGCCGCAGCGCGTTCGGAGTCCACGACCTCATTAAACCCAGTTTACTCATCTCCGTTGGTAGCGATACCAGAGAGTGTTCCTCTGCAGATCGTTGTTGTGGGCATTGCCACGAACCACTCTCCAGCCTCTGCAGCCTCTCCACAACCGCCCAGTCTCACTGGCAAGCGGGGGAGACGGGAATCTTGGGGGTCCTCGTCCGAGGCCTCCAATCCCGAGCCGCCCGTCCCATTCACATCGTTCCTGCAGCCGACCACCAGGCGGGTGGCTCGGCTGAAGAAGAAGAGGCAACGGAGGGCGGCTCAGAGTCCGGTGGTCCCGTCAAGTCCGGTGGTCCCGTCAAGACCGGTGGTCCCGGTGGTCCCGTCAAGACCGGTGGTCCCGGTGGTCCCGTCAAGTCCGGTGGTCCTGGTGGTCCCGTCAAGTCCGGTGGTCCCGGTGGTCCCGTCAAGTCCGGTGGTCCCGGTGGTCCCGTCAAGTCCGGTGGTCCCGTCGGCCTTCCAGCCGGCGTCAAGTCCTGCCCTGCCGGCCTTCCAGCCGGCGTCAAGTCCTGCCCTGCCGGCCTTCCAGCCAGCGTCAAGTCCTGCCCTGCCGGCCTTCCAGCCGGCATCAAGTCCTGCCCTGCCGGCCTTCCAGCCGGCGTCAAGTCCTGCCCTGCCGGCCTTCCAGCCGGCCACTCCTAGGGCCACTGGGACTTGGCGCTCTCGAGCGCCGCCCCCCTGGGTGTCCCCTAAGTCCCCTGGGACTCCGCGCTTCCGAGCGCCATGGACAAAAACTGTTCCCCCATGTCCCACTCCCTTTGGACTTCCCCCCATGAACTCTGGTGTTCCCCCCATGTACTCAAGTCAACCCCCCATGAACTTTGTTGTTCCCCCGCCCCCTCCCTTGTTTGTTATTTTTATTATGTCACCCCAACCCTTTTGTTATATACTCTTGTCTGCCCCTAATCTTGTTTACAATGTTTTGCTTTGTCTTGTCGTTGTCCCAGTCTGCCCTGTCTTGTCTGTCTACCCCTTGATGAACACCTGGAAGTGTTCATTTAAGGGGGGGCTTATGTCATGATTCCGCTATCATGTCATGTTAATTCTTGGTCTTGCAGCGGAGTCATGGCATAGCCTTAGGTTTTGTGTGAGAAAGACATGGCTTTGTTGTGATTCTGACTGCCATGTGCTTTCCGTGTCTCGTCAGTGTTTCCCGCCATCTCGTTTCCTCGTTAACCTTCCCTGAGTGTTTCAGTACCCGCACCTGACCCTTGTCAATTATCCTGTGTTTGTTTCCCTTTAAAGCCTCCTCTTGTCTATTGTCCTGTGCTCGTTCGTTGTACTGGTATGCCTTGTTACTTCATGCTTTATGCTATGCCATGTTTTTGAGTTGCTAGTCTAGTCAGTGTCAGTGTCAGTGTCAGTGTCAGTGTCAGTGTCAGTGTCAGTGTCAGTGTCAGTGTCAGTGTCAGTGTCTGTGTCTGTGTCTGTGTCTGTGTCTGTGTCTGTGTCTGTGTCTGTGTCTGTGTCTGTGTCTGTGTCTGTGTCTGTGTCTGTGTCTGTGTCTGTGTCTGTGTCAGTCTAGGTGTTTTTGTAGTTGTAATTCTTGTCAAGTGTTTAGTCTGTAGTTAGTTCAGTTTAGTGTGTACCCTGTTGTCACCCCCTCGTGGGTTTTTGTTTTGTTTCTGTTTTCTGTATATATTAAAGTCCTTGTTAACCCCTTCATCCCTGTTTCGCTGCCTGCAATTGGGTTCTCTCTCTAACACATCCGTGACATTTATTGTCAACCGGTTTAAAGGTGGGGTGGTTGATTCTTCCTTCTAGCACGAAAATTATAATCCCACGCCTCCTCAAAACACATGAATGCATTTTGTAAATCCACGCAACGAATTACAAACTGAACCCATACATTTTTCCTCGCAGCATACCTGCCCATCGTCTTTCAGGCCCTTTACCTGCCGGAGCTGTCTCCATCGTGTAAGAGCTGAATCTATATGTTAATTCGATGAACCGGACGTTTTTTCGTCACTGCTTTTTCAAAAACTAACTTTCGTTTTGTAGATTTACTTGTTGTTGATTCCACAGGAACTTTTGATTGGTGCTGATTGTCCGCCATTCTCCCTACATGACACAGCGGACGTGAGCACGCTGATGATGTCTGCGTGAACAGGGTGCGCAATCGTATGCAAAATATGTAGGCTGAAACACATGACCAATCACAGTGTTCGGCCAGAACGTTTTGATTGGGCGAACGATTTTTGGTCCTGCGACATTCACAGACGATATATTATTATACAAATATTATTTGACCACTATACTTCTTGATTGCTATCAGGATATAAAGAAATTTCCAACCAACATGGCAAAAAAGAATTCTGGACAGGATCACCCTTTTAATTCCCAAAAACCACAGGGCTCCAGCAGTCACGTGAACTATTCTGTTGAGCACTGTCAATACCAATGCTAAAGTCGCTCTAGCGCTCTCCTGATAGCCTGCCAAAATGGCGGTGTTCTATAGGCTTGGCACTGCAAGATCCAAGAAGAGAGCGATTTGAAAAACCATAAAAAGTTTGCTTTTGAATAGCTCTCGTGGTACTTTGATGTCATCCGTCTGTCGGATTTTGTGTCGCCTAATAACTTCTTCTCGTTTATACAGTACATGATGCAGCTTTGTTCCTCAGATACAGACATGGCGCTCGAGCTATTCTCACCTCACATGCTAACAGCCTTTTATCTATTGTTATGACGCACTGATCTCAGACAGAAGCGTAATTACTGTTCAAGTTAATTACTGTCTCTAAACTGGAGCTCTGACTTTAGTTCAAGCCTCTCAGCAGCTCATTGAAACATCAGTCTCTACCTTAAAGATGAGGGCGGCACGCCATTGTTTAACCTTTAATGATCAGGTGCATGCAAGGGTTTCTGTCAAGGCCTGTGAACTCTTCTCGTCCCTGTAATGACCACCTCCTCGACACAATTGCAGCTTTGATGAGAGGATGTGATCAAAGAAAGGACCTCCGGCACATGACAGAGAATAAATATGGAGTTGTTAATTTGATAATCCTGTCTTCTGTCCCACTTGAGAGCTTTTATTAAGCCTGCATCTTGTCTCACTGCTAATGATAATGGGCCAAAGTTCATCTGATTTGAAAATGTCAATGGAAGTTGAGAAAAAGTTCATTTACCGTTTGTTGTCTTTAAGGTAATTGAAGCATTTATGCCACTGTGAAATCTGTTTGTGTAAACATTGTGTAACTGATTAGCGTTAGATTAAAAACAATAACCACTTGTCAAAGTCAAAATCATGTAAAAAGCATAAAACCTGAAGTGTGCTACTCTAGCAACACCAAACAGATTCATACATAAATAAAGAATTACAAATGTTGATCAGTCCAAAAGAGTTCTGCCCCAAACTCGCGCCATTCATTGTACTAATAAAGCCTTCATTTATCACATATAAGCAGTTTATTATTGGATTTCTTTGTCTCATCAGCTTAAGCTATGATATAGGGATAGATTTAATAACAGAACAATTTCACACACATGAAAGATATAAAGTACTTTAATAAATAAATACAAAATCAACATCAAAGCGTATTTCAGGAATATGGCTTGCACTACATTTCATTGTTTAAAGAACTGGTGGCACTAATCCCATTTTCACAGTGAGTACCAAATGATTCGTTTGTAAAAACAGATCATCATCAAAAATCGTGTTTTATAGTGGCTGAATATTTGTGATGTTTTTTTCTTTAAACTTTTTGATCATTAATTAATCAATAAACTGAAGTGAAATTTGATTGATGTTACTTAGAATGCAAAAACATAAAAAGATTCAGATGAGTTATAAAAATATCTGTAGAAAATGACAAATTCAATGTAAATAAATAATCAATACATAATAAATAATAATTAAATCATATAAAAAATAGCCCGTTACAGCAAGAAAATATACAAATATAAATATTTCTAAAACCCAAGAATAGCATAATTTGGACCCTTTCTACAGCCAAGTAATAAATAAAACATAACAACATTAAAAAAGTTAAAATGGATAGTATTAAAAAAGCTCTACACTGAAACACTTCATCTCTCAGCTTCTTTATAGTTATTAAACAGACTTCGTTTACATTACTAACATAGACTAATATAATGTAAGTGGTTTGGGACTGTGGAGGAGTGATACCACACAGTGAAGTGTCTCAGAACTGTTCTGGTCCTATATCATTACTCTTTGATTGCCTCTCATTCAGTCAGAAGGAAAAGAACTAGCTGTCGTATAGTAATCTTTGCAAACATGAATGACGTGAATGACTTGGCCGCTGTACGCATTGTTTTCTGCGGTAAGTACAGTTGTTGTTCTCTCTTAATGATTAATTGGCAAATGTCAATGTGCACGCACATGGGCAGCCACTCACTCGGTGTGCGGGCCTGTGAGATTACAGCCCAACCCCATAGGGACACATATTAATGAGTTCACATGTGTGTTAACAATTAATATCAATTCTTAAGGCAGGGTCTAAATGAATTAAGCTCTCATTTACAGGCACACACCAAAACCCCTCTGGATTTGACCTGAACTGAGATCATTAATAATGCTTCTTGCCGTAGAATTTACACAATTAATTCCTTCTCATTAACAGCTTTTAAAATAAAACAATTAGCCAATGTACATTAAGAAGATGTCTCAATAATGACAAGCCGGATGCTTTACTCCCTCTATGGTCAGTCGGTGTGAAGTCTCAATTACATTAGCAGGTGCATTTCAATCAATGCATTATGCCTGACTATTACATGCCTTGCATGTTTACAGCAAATATATTCAGGGTAGTTTCATGTACGGGTGGTAAAGGGCAAAGGTAGTTTGTAAACTGCATATTGTGTGTTTTGAAGCTGAAACTAGATCTTGTATTTTATGACCTACACATCGGTGATGTGTGATAGCCGGTCACAGTACGTCAGAGGACCAAAGAGTGCATTTGTGTGTGTGTACGAGTGTCCACGTACACGTGTGACCACCACCAATTTGGGCCCAAGGGACTCGCTCCTTCCCTTTCCATCAGCAGCCGTCTTCAGGGGCCGTGCAGTAATTTCATGGCTCGTTGAAGGTGTGCAAAACCTGGGCCACCGTCACTATTAACTTTCCTCTTGCCTGGAGCCTTTAAATTAAGTTGTTAATCCTGCAAACACAAGCAGACCAGTTCCTTTCGAGCCGGGAGGGGCGTAATTTAACTTGCGCATCCACAGCAAAGCAATTTTGTTTGTTTTTCGAGATGACTTTGACGTCACCTCAGTGGATATAACCTGTCAGACCCCGGTGCTGCTTCTGACTTCCTCTTGTCAGACTCTTCGTGTCTCGTCCTCCATGTTTCCAGCACGGTGGCTTCCAAACCTCCGTGTTCTAACTGCGCATCTGTTTCCTGTTTAATTGAATCAAGCCTTTCGAGTTTCCACACACCCCCTGCACTGAGTGAATGTGGTAAGACCACAGAAGTAAACATCAGAGGTTGTAGGAAGCGGCTTTTGCCATTCAACGCTTATCACCAAAGACCCATATGTTCACATAATATGCCTCCAATTTGAAAGAAGGGATAACATTGTCTACAAATTATCCCTCACAGACAATACTCGAGCAATGCGAAAAAATACATCAAACTACGTTTGTTTGCCTTACTGTAAATACAATCTCTAACTTTTCTTTTTTTTGGGAGGAGCTATAGCAGGGGTTGAGGTATTTTAGCAAGTTGAGGGTTTAGCATGGACAGCACACAGGTGGGGAGATGGTTCAGGGGGGTGATGTTTTGCCAATTTATTTTATCAAATGAACTAAAAATGAACTTCAAATGTATCTCGTGCCAGAGGCAAAAACATATGCAAAACCCATTACGCAGACCTCACTCAACCCCATTTCACACTATAATTCTATCTGATATCTTTTAAATGGTCTTCAGAAATGTGAAGGTGATGGAAGTAAAGGGGCAGGTAGTTGAGGGCTTCAGACAAGTCCGATAAAGGAATGGTTGAATTTGGGTTTAATTGTACTGCGCAAGTCAATCTTCTCAGTCAGATCTTTGGAGATGCAAGCGGCAAAACCACATCACAGTGGTGCAAAACTACACCCCGGTCCAAATGGCGTTGCCAGAGGGTGTCCACTACAATGGGTAGATTTTTAAAAGGCGGTTACATCCACACCACCACAGGTACAACCTTAAAAATAAAGGTGCTTCACGATGCCATAGAAGAACGTTTTTTTTGTCTAAATAGTTCCCTAAAGAACCTTTAACATCCGAAGAACATTTCTGTTTCACCAAAAACAAAATGGTTCTTCAGATTATAAAAGAGTAAGAAAGAGATGCTTCTTTAAAGAACCTTTGACTGAATGGCCCTTTGTAGAAAAAATAGTTTATTCTTATATAATTCTTATATGGAATACAGTAAAGAACCTTATAAGCACCCTTATTTTTAAGAGTGTACAACCGTTGACCCTTACCTTGACTACTTGACCTCTTGATACGTCACTCTGTGTTTTCATTCATTTGATCTACAGCATTTATGACCAACATAAATTCACATATTACAATATAAATTACATGAAATATTAAAACTGGAATTATTAACTAAAATAATACATTTATTTCGATTTAAAAAAAAATTTTTTTATTTGTGATTTAATAACAAAAATACATTACCTTGAACACAAAGTTTATATTAAGTTAATCTTTCCGCAATGAAACAAAAAGGAATATTCTTTAAATTCTCTTTATTCTTACAAAAACTCAACACACTGATCTCAAGAGCCAGGGTTTTACACGCTAAAAACCCATACAGCTTAAAACTTTAAACAAACCTATGCAGTGAATAAAGCAAACAAAGAAAGGAATGAACCTCAACAATACTTCTTTATGAGAGCAGGATTCTTATTCATTTCCAAAAGGTGGAACAGTTCTGATTTACAGTACACGCAGTTTCACCTTTTCTGTGTGATTTGTTCCATAGAGGTCATCAAGTCCTGTGTGTTTTATGAAGAGTGTCTTTCCTCATTTTACAGCACGGTTATTTACATCGCATTCTTGCTTTAGCGAGATATGAGCATAATTGCATGTTAGTTTTTAATTATAAAAGAAGTAAGGCGATGGCTTGTAAGGTAGCATCGCATTGTTCCCGTCTTATCCGGGCTCTGTGATCGTGTGAGCCTGCCTCCTGTGCTAAGTGATGATAAGCCCGCTTTCTGCTCGCCCATAATTAATCCATCTCCAGCGCGCCCCCGCCCTTATCACGCTCGCTCCCGCATCTCAATGGACCTGGAATTCTCTATTGATATCTCCCATAAAGAGAGAACGGAAAATCCTTCCAGTTGAGCCGTAGATTGAAGACATGATTCCTCTTGCCCCCAAATCTCAGCATTTTATTATGTAGAAATGCATGAGATTTAACAGCACATTGTGTTTTGATGGCATACTTTTCAAAGCTTTAAGATTTGGACTTGTATGTACGGCATCTTATTTAAGAAGGCTGTCACCTATTGTTTAATTTCAATCTGTTCCTGTATATAGCTCATCATGAATACAGTTTTTCAACAAACAACTTTACTTCTTTACCATAAATGAACATCAAATAGCAGGATCAAATGCCTTATCATATCTCTGATCTAATCTGATATGTCAGGCAAATTAGTCTTCTTCGCTTTTTCTTTTTCTTCCAAAGTATAGTTTTTTTTCCATGTTAAACTGAGATGAGATTTCAAGATTTAAGTGCATTTAGATTCACCAATAAACACTGCACGTGTCGTAGCTTAAAGGGCTTTCACACAGGAGAAATGTTTTGGTATGTCTAGAACTAATAGGTTGTGTTCTCACAAGGGGAATAATTCCTTCTTTAGGGACTAGATCCTTCTTTATAGCAGGGTCAAATCCAGCACAATAGGAACTACCAGTAGCACAAGTTTATGTTGACTGGCCGAACGCATGCCACGGAACAGTATTTTACAGTAATAATACACACACAGACATTGTTAGTGGTATTTACTTGTCGCCGAGAGAAGTTATCTTTATAACATATTTTCTTTGAAGATGCTGTTTTAACAAAAAAAAACATTTCTAACTCTATTTAATATTTAAGGGGTAACGCATTTGTCATTTTATTGAGTAGAAATTGCTACAGACAATGCAAGGATCCTAAATCAGGTGAGCATATTTGTTATATTATATATATCTGCAGTGTTCCAAATCCCAATAAGATGCTTAAAAACATCACTGTAAACCCAAATGCTCAAAATAATCAAACAGATTCAGTAATGTAAACTTACACTTATGAAAGAGTTAAATATTTCAAGCTCCCGAAAGGCATTTTTAATTCTGAATAAAGTATAATGATTATTTGAGATTAACTTGATGTTTTGACTCCAAAAAATAATTTACTTAATTTAAAGACGTTAATTTAACACAATTGGTCGAGAAGGACTTTCAATTCACAGCATTCTTTGCATCAGACTGTATTAGGACAGTCAATTTGAAAATGTTTTTTATGTGTTTTCAGTAAGGTTAAAGCCTTGAGAGTGTTTCACGTATTTGCATTTTTGTTTGTAGGCTACCGTTGTTCAGAAGAGTGGTGCAAGTGCTTAGGCTGTGGGAGACTAACATGTGATATTTCATGAGTGAGCAATGACTGTGCCAGTTCAAGTCCTGTGATCAATCTCTTCTTGCTCATTTCGGGTCGCATAAATAAAGGTGTTTGATTTATGCATATTAAGACTAAGAAATATGTCAAATATAGAAACTGATGAAATTAGGTTTAGGTTGCTTAAAAATGTGTGAACTTATTTTTTAAGTTCCGTCTACTTCATTCTATGGGAAGGATGAATGAAATATTTAAGTAAAACTGACTGAGACTTATTAGAACTTCAATTGAACAGTGATCAAAATGTTCTGCTTAATTCAATTTCTTTGAGTATTGTAGCTCACAGAATACAAGCGTAAATGGCACAGTATAAACTGTCTATTGGAAAAAAAGACCACTAAGCAATGATAATAGTAAAAAACGCACTACATGATCTCACTGCGTGTTTGCTTCTAACATCCACTTAACATCTCACATCTATGTGTTTTGCATTTTAATAGAATCTTTGTGTAAAAACCTTTCGTCAGTCTACGTAAATGATAATCCAAAGCGAAGATGTTTAATTCAAGCCTCGTGTTATTTTAGTTTATTATAAGGTCAAGTGCATTGCAACGTGGGATATGGTATCCCATGCAGTGTGCACTGGTTGTACATGGAATTTTGATCCAGTCATTTTCTATCGAGAACATACAGAAAAACTCCATCAAAGCCTGATACACAAAACACCAAATGTTTCATATTATAAAACCTGACATCACGTAAGAGCACACCTCGCTGTTAAATTGAATGTACCTGCAAAGAAAAACTTTCCAGATGAAAATGGAGAAAAACAGCAACACAAGTAATCTGATGTTCATTGATATGAATAGTTGAATGAGTGTATTGAGATCTCAGCTGTGGCTCAAAGCTCCTCCTGCAACAAAACCTCATCACGCGCTCATGTGCGCTGTCAGTGCGCGCTCCGACCACAGCACAACCTCCACCTCCACAGGACAGATAAACCCGGACTGCGATCAGACACGCATCTGATACACGATCCGAAAACACTGATCCGTCTGGCTGTGTTTGGATGATTCGCAGTGTTGTTTTATAATCTCCAGTCCAGCGGAATGTCCCGGAGGAAACAGAGCAACCCAAAGCAGTTCAAACGTGAGTTTTTAGAAGCGGATTTAATTGCTACGATTTCTTAACACAGGCGGTCAAACTGTGTGTTTGTGATAGTTTGAATTCAGCACAGTTTCAAACGGAATGTCTGATGTAAACAATTGCTGATCAGTCAGATGTTGACGTGATGTCTCGACGCATTTATATTCGCAAACCATATTGTTGAATTGTGTACGCTGAAAGAAATGACACAACTGCAATAGGAGCTCACAAAGGTTTGTGACTTTATCATTCACTTCTAAAACAGCATAACGAATTGACTTGCTTTGAACCATGAATTGGAACATATTCACAATAAACAGCAAAGTAATTCGAAGTTTTTTACGTGTTTGGAATAAAATAACAGTCCTGCCATCTCTCAACTTATGAGCAGTTATCAAAGGAGTTTGGATGAGGCAATTGGCTTGTAATATAACACAATAACATTGACCCAAAATGAGCTAATTCCTTTATCTATTCAATACATTTTCATTATCTTGCTTATCGGCACATTGCACAAGTGCTGCTGAAATTGTTTACCTGGCACTCCAGCCGTATCTGCTCACATCATATCTGTTTTCTGCTTTTCAATGTCTACGTTTCTTGTGATACCTCAAACATTCTGCCGAGTGATCTGAAACAGTTCTTGAATTTGACTTTCGAGTAATTTACTGTAGGCGAGAGAGTGCTGCACCTGTAAGCGCGAGAGCTTTCCCAGCCACCTGCTCATAGCAAAGGACAAAGAAGTTGTTATGGGTAGAGACACTCCTCATTTTTTTTTACATTTTGTTCCCAATTGAACACGCTTTGCCCTGTTATCTGAACCCTGGCGTTTCAACCTGGATTTTCATATTTTGCCTATTCCATTCTCTGGGGTGCCCTCTGTGAGGCAGATAAAGCCTGAGTACTGAAAGAGCTCCATTAATTTGCCCCGATGACTGTGGCGATAAGGCCAGATAATGGGGTAGATAAGCTAGGGAAGATATACCATCAGAGACCCCATTATTACCATTAGAATTCCAGCCCAGCAGTCTGCTCCAGCCTGATAATCCCTCCCCCATCCTCCATTTGGGATGATAAGACAAGGAATTGTCAGTCCGCACTCTCTTTATTAGCCCGCCTGGATATTCCGATAATATGGTGATAAATTATGTATTTTCTCTTCTCCCACTATTTTAGCGCTATTGGAAGATCTCTGTCGCGCCTTATGGAGAGATAATAAGTGCGTTCAGGGTCATCTTTTCTTCTTTTGCCAACCCTCCCCTTCTACTGGTGTTTAGGCTTTTATTTTAATAAGAGGTTGATGGTAAAAGCTGATAGGACGGTCAAGGTGTCTTGGTGGGAGAGACATCACTGCTATCAGATCTGCATCACCAGTGCAGACTGGCACCAGCTGTTCATCTCTGCCTGTTATCACCCCAATGTGGCCAAACAAGCTGCACATGTGCCCAAATTGGAAATGGTTCGGAGAGGCGGGTTTGCCAAATTTATGACAGTGGATTAAAAGGCCAGAACAGTTCGTTGTGGTTCTCCTTGGAATTAGCAAAAATTGCAGATTTATAAAAGCCATTTTCATTGTTAATTCGAGTGTAGTTCATGCTTTTGAATACTTTAAACAGGGAATTATTGCTGTTGAATATCACAATGTGCCTTTCACTGTAAATAAAAGAATGTCATTTTCATGAATGACTAGAATTACACACAGAATTACATGACACACGTTTTATATTGATTTAAATACAGTAGCTCCAAAACGTATTTGGACACTCAAGCCACAATGCAATGGCACTTTATTAGATAAGAAAACAATAATAATAAAAAAGCAATTGCAAAGAAAAACTTTAATTAGTAACAAGAGCAATAACCTTCCAAAATATGGCAGTTTAAAAAAAGTGGACATTTATGAACTTATCATGTATGTGGTTACTTAGAAGCCGATTTCTCTCTCCTGGCTTTTTAAAGTCTTTGCAAAAATGGCTGTTTTTCATATGGTTTTGTATTTTGTTATTGTATTTAATTACATCTAATTTGAATGTTTTGGGATCGCTTGACATGTTTTGAACTATTTGTGGAATAAAGTTTGGGCACAGAAGTTTGCAGCAGTGAACCATTTCTATCTTTCCTTGTTTTATAATTCCTCAATTATTTATTTGGCGGCTGTCATTTGTGGCTGTCACCGCTAACTTTGGGCTGTCAGAAAATTATGATTTATTTCATTATTATACCCTATCAGGGATGTCATATTTGTTGCCTCTCCCTTTTTTCTTTTTTTTATCCGTTTTGATTAACTTCATCTGCCAACTGTCAGCGTGAGCCATCTTTCAGTCGCAATCTATCTCTCATAGATCAGTGCAATATAAAGAGAGGGCTTATTGCGTGCCAACTTTCTCCACAGCATCTGTTCGGCACTAATGAGCTATGAAGTGCCGTGGCTCACTAGGCTGCAAAAAGAGGAGGAGGAGGAGGAGGAGGAGAGGTGGGATGCCAGCCGCCTGTCTTACCCTCCTCCATGAACGCAGTGAGACAAGTGAGGCGAGTTCAGGAATGCTGCTACTGTTTGTCTTTGTTAAGCCGATAGTTCCGCTCCAACAATTCCAGAATAGCTTTGTGAAAGTGATAAGTGATACGCTAGGTAAGAGAGAATGTACAGTCGGCCGATCATTATCGCTAAATTAACCCCAGAATGGATAACAAGTAAAGATTTGATTTCAAACGAGTTGAATCATGTAAGAAGAAAAGAGCGCGGAGTGATATGCTAGATTGACAGCTCTGTAGCAGAATGACCATCACATAAAAATGCCAAGATTGGCCAATCAGAATCAAGTATTCCATGGCTGTTATTCTTGATATTGAAATACAGTGTCTAAGAAAAGATATTTCTTTTATGAATTAATCTGTGCAGTATACAGCACAAACTGTGCTGAGACTAAATGCATGTAGGTGATGGAAACTGTTCCTGATGCCAGAAAAACAAACAAATCTGAATGTTAAAATGACAATCGGCCCAATTTAAAGTAGATATATACATGAAATCGAACACAAATTTGCTAACAATGATCAGCCAACCTGCAAACTGTAATCAAACAAACAATACGGTTACATTGACCCGTACGAAAGACTGAATCCGTAGCCGGCCCTCAGGACCCTCCGCTTTAAGAGAGGCCCACGGAATCGATGGCAAAAACAAGATAAGCGAGATGTTTATTTGACGAGACTTAATCATTGATGCCCTGCTCTGCGAGATCCTCTATCAGTGATGGCCAGCGGCTCTAACTGAACACAGCACTTTTATTCCTCTCACCTTCATTAAGACCAAAGAGTTCAATGATGGTAAATCAATAGCTGTTGTCAGACGCACACGTCGGTGGCTGGTTCTGAATGGGAACAATAAGACGGCTCAATTAGGATGTTTGTATCGAAAACATAACTGAAGCAGTAATGTTTGGAATCGCGTAATCTTATTGTCACGAAGGGCAGGAGATCTCGACATGTGATAAAGCAGGCCAAAACAAAGCTAAACGTAGGGAGCTGCTCAGTTTTCGATCAGGTGCCGACCTTTGAGTTTTTCCCTTAAGTGCGATACTGTGATTAAAAAAAAACAAATGTCGTATCCATCATTTTGCATGTGAGTTTAATATTTCATGGGAATGACATGAAAATGAACTAATTTGTCGACTTGTTGGATCTGGTTGTTTTAATCCAATTCAAACTCATAAGAATTTATCAAGAACCTCTAAAACCCTTTAAATAAAGTTATTTAAGAGGCAAAAATATTTGCCAGTGCAATAAAAGATTCAGCTCTGCCGGCTCTTTTGAACTCCAGCACCTCCACAATAACTGTAATGGCATTCCGTGCTTTTAAAAGCGCAGTGGAAAATCGCTAATGGCACAAATCCGGGGCACTAATAGATCATAGCTGAATTTTGGGAAAGCTTCTTTTGCCAACTGTGCTTAAAAGTTCATAATTCAGAGGGCTTTGGGGTTGAGTCTGCAAAGCTGTTGATACCAAATGACAGACTGTAGTTGTTTAATTACCTTAGTGATTGTAAAGTGTGCTTCTAGGATACTGGAACACTGTTAAAGTATCATTATTATTTATAGTTTCAGTTTATATCAGGGATTTTCTCGAAAATTGTTCTGTTGTTTGGGTGTTTTCTTTGCTTTTAAGAATTGCTATAAGACTTTCAGGTTTTCCAGAGAAAAGAAAAATAAGATTTTTCTGTCACATCGGCTGTTTCTGCGACACGGAGAGCAAATAGTTCAAGTTGAGACTTTTGCTTTGATTTGTAATGCTTTCCACAGTCTGCACACGAAAGAGAGAGATGATGAAAATGATACTATCTACATCTGAACGCAGCTCTTCTGAATATGTAGTTGATTGATTTATTGTGCATTTCATTGATTTCAGGTTTAGGTGTTTGTGAGCAGATAATGCAAATCTTTAAAGTCAGAAAATCATTTGTCACACAATGACATTGTAGGTCATTGTCTTATAAACAGTTCATTATTCCCAAATAGCAGGGTGCATCATTATCTGTTGACTTTGAGAACCGAATGTACGGTATATAGCAGAAGTCATTTAGGATAAAAACTAAAGTGTGAAGGCTGGAATTGGATTTATGAGGAGCAATGTGCTTCTTTAATGCCAACGGCTTTTCTGTCCAGCCCTTACATTTTCAGTCTAAACAAAACATTACAAGGTTGTTAGGGACAGAATAAGGTCTGTTTAATAAGCTGTATTCATTAAATATCATCAACTATTACACCGTCCAGCACAGCCAGAAACCTGGGTGTGGTAATCGATGATCGGCTTAACCTCACAAGTCATGTTGGCAGCACCACCCGATCCTGTAGATTCATCCTCTACAGCATTAGGAAAATTAGACCTATCCTATCAGAGCACTCTATGCAAGTCCTAGTCCAGGCCCTTGTCTTGTCCAAACTGGATTATTGCAATACTAACCTCACTATTCTTAGCTTTGTATACTGTGCTAGGCTTTAATGGACTGGTTTTGATGCACTTATGTATTTTGTTGCTGTGTTGTTATAATGTTGTTATAATTGCTTCCAATGTTTCCTCATCTGTAAGTCGCTTTGGATAAAAGCGTCTGCTAAATGACTAAATGTAAATTTAAATATGAGCAGAAAAATATGTGTTGTAAATAATATTTTTGCAAACGTAAATCAGGAATTGTTTCACGCACTGCATATTTACAAAACATGTCTAATGAATTGAATGCACCATATCGCTGCTGACCTGAAACCCTCGTAAATCCATATTTAGTGTTTTAAATGGTTTGCCATTATTCATTATTATTAGTCAGTCACCATTTATGTTTGTCACTGTGTTTTGCAAATATCTAACAAATAAAAAGATCAAAAAGTGCTTCTCAACTTTGACAACGCAGTGTTTGGAAGGACAGCGACAGTATGTAGTGGTTTCCAAATATATGCTTTTTTAAATAAAGATTTAAATAACATACGTTTTTGTAATATGTACGAAGAATTCATAAACATTTAAACGAGAGTTCATGATCAGCCAATATGTCTTAATATGCCAGGTCATGTCAATTTTCAAGTCTAAAAAAGCATAAAAAATGTGCCCACCCTATATTAGTGAAAAGCTGAACTTTTGTTCATTTTATCAGCGATCAGAGATTGAACCGTTTTACACAACAGGGTGACTCCACTTCATTCTCATTCATGTTCGATGAATCCGCGTCCGTTTTTACTAAATTCTGTTGAAGGTGTCGGAAGACGTCAGCTAAAGCACAGTCCTTGGCCTGCACCCCTCTCGTTCTTTCTCTTTTTCTCCTTTTTTCATTTATTCATCTGTCTGGTCTGTTTCTCCTGGGAAGGATTCAGCAGACAGATGGAGACAGTGAGGAGTTATGCCAGTGAGGTGATCATATGGGCGATACAGAGTCTGGCTGCAGCTGTTTGTCCAATCCAAATCCAAGACATTCACACAATGGAAACGATGCTTCAAACATGCACAGTCAATATAAAGCAAGCGTAGGCTACATATTTGATATATCATCTTTGCTTTTACATTTCAGTTGATTAAATAAGGCAGATCACTACTGGAGGGTATCGTACTTTATCATTTATTATTTGTGCCATACAATGCATGTATTGGACTGTTCTCTGGCTATGTTTAGAATGCAACAGTAGCATACTACAGGTATATACTGTATTCATAGTAGTATGCTGCATTGTTTCGGCATACCTTGGATGTTCAGTGAGTGAATTGCAATAATCTTTGTTGACATTAAGGTTTCCAATAGAAAACTATGTTAACACGTTACAATAAGGTGCTTTTTGTTAGCTGTAGTAAATGCATTAGCTAACATTAAACAATTTAGTATTTCAGAATTTGTTAATCCCTGTTAATTGTAGTTCATTTCAATACAGTCTTTTATGTCAATTCATGGTGCATTAATTATATTAACAGTGATAACATTTGATTTTAAAAGTGTATAAGTAAATGCTGAAAATAACATGGATTAACTAACGTGAATGAATGCTGTGTTAGTATTGTTCATTGTTAGTTCCGTTCAATTTAGTTAATGCATAAACTATTTGTTAACAAATAGCACCTTATTGTAAAGTGTACCATAAATTGTTTTAAACGTGATGCGCAGTCATTGCGTTGTGCACATTGCATTGTGGGATGCAGATTCCCACACAGTCTGCACTAGTTGGAGAATGTAGTAGGTCGTATATTGCCTGCATACAGAACAGAAGCATACCTTTCTGAAGCGTTTCATGCATATTCAAATAGTTAATGTTATGAAATAGTTATTGATCTACCTTAATAAATTGACTCGTCTCAGCGGGTGTAGACGTCTATCTTTTTGGTCAGATGGAACTATATACGGTAAGCAGTTGAGAAGAGAAAGAGATGGAATGGGAGGGAAACGCGAGTGATTTCCATGCGGCTCGGTCCTGTCGGATTGAATTAGCTCAGGTGTAATTAGAGCAGTGGAGAGCGTCCTGCTTTGGCTGCGGTGTGCGACGGGGCAGCATGGCTGTGCACTGAAGCCAGCTGATACTGTGCCGCTCCGCTATCACCATGCAAACACACGCCTCCAACATCGCAGGCAGGCGGCAAATCCAAGCATGAAATTAGCAGTCACTCAGATCATGCCCGCCGCATTCTTGCATATTTCTCTCCATGTGCTTTCTGCTTTGTGTGTGTACGTGTGTTTTAGAACGAGCAGGAGTGTTTAAGTGGATAGCTGGAGTTGAATCATGAGCGGGTGTGATGGTGTTTCGAGGTTGCAAACACATATCCAATTCCACATACAGTATACCACGTAGATGTCTAATTCCTGACCTTGTGAATGTAAGGGTTTTGTATTATTTAAGTGCAAAGCTTGGATGATGACAATATCCTATTGGTTCCCCTAGACGGCACCGAAATTCACTGTAAATTCAATCAAGACTTGTATGTTTGTCATGAGAACAAAATACCACAGTAATTCACAGTAATATAGTTCTTCAGTTTAGAAGAGATGTCAACAAAGCTGTTACAAGCTCGCTATCAAAGGATCTCAATATACAAAGCCGATCATTGTCATCTTATTCTTACAAGACAAAGCGCCACTTCTTACATTTATTTTCTAGCTCAGTGTCGGTTTCCAAAGGAATTGTCAGTGAAATGTGTGAGACAATGTTAAAGCTGACTTTGTACTCCATTGGGTCGCCTGAGATATAAAGGAGCGATCTTAACATATTTCTCTAGACACTTTTGTTTTTGCTACAAGATCAAATAAGGCAAAATCGTGACCTTGTGCAGCATGTCTGTCTCTAATCATTTTATGCAAGATTACAGCTGCCGTCTACAAAGGAGCAATTCATGAAGCTAATGAAAAGAAAGCGGTTCCTCAACCAGATCACAACCCGTCCCCCCGACAAACAAGATATTTGTTACGGAGCACAAATATGTGCATTTTTAATACCTTACTTTTTTAAATAAAAAGCAGAATGAATTAAATAAAAAAAAATATATATATACATTTAACCTGACAGTTTTTACTGTAGCTCTGTGAAAATAGAAATTTTGGAACCAAATTTTTTATATCAAAGCCGAAAAGCGCATCTGTGTCATTTTGTTCAGGTGGCTTCTATTTCTACGTGAAGAAAAAAAATTAATATGCAAATATCAAAGTACATGTACTGCTGGAAGGAAAAGGCCTCTCTTGATATAATGTAGCCCATGTCTTTTTTTAACAGAGGAAAGAAATTAATCAAACAGAGAAAAAAATGAAGTTTGTGATTGCATGGGTGTACCACCCAAAGGCATGGCAAGCAAATGAAAAATCAACATTGTGCCCACTGATAAGCTCAAATGAATAAGAAAGTGTGCTATGTCTACCTTCGATTCTGCTGCATGCGTGAACAAGTTATCTTTGAGCAGACGTAACCTTAGGCTTGGATCGCTTCTTGTGTCGGCTTTGCTCTTGCCTTCACTTTTACTGTTAAAGGTACAAAAACAAATGACAAAACACAGTAACAGGGTTTTGAGGGACTCGCTGTTGTGGACATGTTGATAAACATGATTTGTTAATGGTAATGGCTTAGGCAAGCACACGGTTTTTTGCTGTTGTTTATATTTAAAGCGAGGGTCTTATCAAAACCCTAACAGGACTTTTTCTTCTTTCATGAACGATGGTTTTGGCTCGGTCCCTCATTCATGAAAGAAGAAAAGGACCTGTCAGGGTTTTGTTTAGACCCTCAATATCATAGTGACTTTTGAACCCGAAAGCATCACTTGCATTTTCTTCAAAAAAAGATCCTAGGTTTTATGTGTAATAATCTGCTTTCAAATGAATTATTTTCATGATTTTGACTTTCAAGTTGAATTCACGACAGCGTCTTCTTAAGTACTAACTTTTCTTTGTCTGTTTTTTACAGGAGTGTTTGAAAGTGGGCTTGAGACAGACTCTGAGGAGACAGTGTGCGAGAAGACAGATTTACTGACAGAAGATGACAGGTCTGTTGAGAAGGATCCGCTGTTTCTCACTGACCCAGACAGCATCATATCTACAGATGAAGATCACTTGAGGAACGGTAAGGTCATCTCCATTTATGGTTTTTTACATGATCTCACAAAAATATAAAAAGCAAGAATGAAGCCTCACCCTTAAACCTCATGTCACCGGGGTCAAAACAGATATTGACAACATTGTAAAATAGTTACGACTTGTCACGAGACTGTTATAATTTGAACCCAAGAATTATGATGTTCATTATAAATCTAGCTGTATATTTTTAACCCTCGGCTGTATAAAATAGAGTGACATGCATTTCTGAGTATGCTTGAAGTACCAGACCCTTCCTAGATGCCACAATTTCTCCCACCTTCTCTCTGAAGCGGTTCACCCATGCCTGTTGTGCTCAAAGCGGTGTTTGGTTCAATGGGAAAATTGAATTTAAATATGAAAGAGGAGATTCCAGATGTATGGCATTTTGAGAGAGCGTCTACTGTATGTTGCTAACCGGCGTATTGGTCATAATAAATAACAACAGAGTTGCTGGTATTTGCTGCAGGGTTCAACCATCAAAATCCAGCTAATAGCAACGGCCCTTTGAACTGAAATTCAATTACAGTCAGTACTGCCGGCCACACCTCACCGTCACAACAGAATCCTTCGCAAGCCCCCCAACACCCTGAGCCATTTGAAATTCACTCTGCATCCTTATGCTTTATGCTTTTTATTTGTAAATGATGAATCTTCTCTTTGAAATGCCAGCCTCTGTTTCCAAAAGTTTGTGACGACTGCGTGAACTACCCGCTTTGCCTGGAAGCGGGCAATCTTCAAAAGAATAATCTCTCACTTTTCTGCTCGAAATTGGCCGAACGGAATGTGACGCTTTTCTTTTGTTCTTGTTGAATACAAATACGGGCACTTCTTTTATTATGTTCTTGCGTGCTTTGACCTATTAAGTTTTGAAAGGAAAGGGTGAAACATCCTCTGAACGTTTGAGAATATTTGAATATTTATTGTTTGCCTTGATTTTTTTTCTCTTCTCTTGATCACGTAATTGCATTTTGAATGGGTGAGCTGTATAATAGAAATGTCAGAAAATAAAATTGTGACGTAGGGCCCTATCATACACTCGCTGCAATGCGGCAGGTGCAACGCAAGTGTTTCAGTAAATTTTTTTGTTATTTAAAGAGCGCGTTAGTAATATGCACCTATAGGCAGGAGCACAGCGGGCATACACTCCTACATACAGAGGGACACGCAGCAGCACACAGTAATGCCAAATATTACAAATAAATGGATTACAAGGTAAAATATTATTATTGTGGACATAAAGATAAAATCAGGCTTGTCCTGTAGATGGTCTGCTCGCGCGAAAACCAGCAGATGCGTTCCCTCTCTGGAGAAGCGTCCAGTCTTCGCTGGACTAATAATATTCCATAACAAATAATTGTGCTCCATGACGACTGCGCAAAACAAGATAGATGCTACGAACTAATACTTTCACATTTGTCTACGTGATCTACGTTGTCGTGGTTTCTACGGCAGTAAAAGCGGAAACTGAGGGTGTTATTAGGGAGACGCAAGGTCTGGAAAAATCGTAACGGCTTACACGAATATAGTGTCTGTGGTAACACGGATATGACGCCATTGACATGCGACTGCAACACGGTTCGTGTCACTGGTTAAAATGGCAATTTCTCACGATTTACAAATAGTTGTAAACATTTGAGATAATGTAAGTACTCAACTGAACAAAATACATAACACTGGCCTAGTGCTTTTGGATATTTTACTGCAAAATAATTACAAACTGTACCTTAAAGGTGTCACGAAATGGTTTGGACAGAACCCAGATGCAGGCAGACGAAGGGTTAACTTAGGAAACTTTATTAAACAAAAACCCACGAGGGGGTAAACATGAACAAAAACACTAGAAAAAACAAACACCTCCAACGAGGGGGACAAAAGGAAACAAAGTCCTTTATAATAAAATAATAAGTCCACAAACTATTTGCCTGGAGTCGTGTAATCCCCAGTCACAGCTCAACATAGACATCCACATTAGACAATCAATATAAGACAATGCACCAACACTGAACAGAGAGAAACTGAGACCATATAAAGGGAGACAATAACGAGGAGTGATTACATGGGGAGAGTGGTGACAGCTGATGGGAATAAAACCCTAACGAGGTGAATTACAAAACAGACGATGGGAATGAAACCCTAATAAAATTACAGGAGATAGGAGGGTGGGGCTGAGAGACATAACAGGAAGACACGTGGCATTAAGTAACAACATAAAGCCACATGTCTCCACACATAACACAACAGAAACCCGAAAGACGTGGCAATGTCATGACTCTGCCCAGGGAGCTAGAAAGCTCGAGACAGGAAGGACAGAGTCCTAACATTACCCCCGCCCCCAGAAACGCCCCATGGCGTCTCAAGGGAGAAACTTCAGCGGGCCAAAACACCAAAGCACAAAGACAAACACCACAAGCACAACACAGAACAAACTAAGGGGAACATAAGGGAGGCTATGAAGGGGTTCGGGTGGGTCAACAAAAACAACAAACATGGGAGGGGGGGTGGGGGAATGGGAGGCCAAACCTTGGGGACACCAGAAAAGGGTGGGACAGGTTGAGGGGACTTGAAGCAACCGGACGAGACCGGCGGGGACTTGAAGCAACCGGACGAGACCGGCGGGGACTTGAAGCAACCGGACGAGACCGGCGGGGACTTGAAGCAACCGGACGAGACCGGCGGGGACTTGAAGCAACCGGACGAGACCGGCGGGGACTTGAAGCAACCGGACGAGACCGGCGGGGACTTGAAGCAACCGGACGAGACCGGCGGGGACTTGAAGCAACCGGACGAGACCGGCGGAGACTTGAAGCAACCGGGCGAGACCGGCGGGGACTTGAAGCAACCGGGCGAGACCGGCGGGGACTTGAAGCAGCCGGACGAGACCGGCGGGGACTTGAAGCAGCCGGACGAGACCGGCGGGGACTTGAAGGGGCTAGGGAGAGGTGTGTGTCCAAGGGGGAAAAAAGTTTGAGGTGATGCCGGCCGGAGAACTGGCTGAGGCACTGGCTGGAAGGCTGCCTGCGGAAGGGCAGGTCCGGCCGCCTGCGGAGGGGCAGGTCCGGCCGCCTGCTGAGGGGCAGGTCCTGACGCCTGCGGAGAGGCAGGTCCTGACGCCTGCGGAAAGGCAGGTCCTGACGCCTGCGGAGAGGCAGGTCCTGACGCCTGCTGAGAGGCAGGTCCGGCCGCCTGCTGAGAGGCAGGTCCTGACGCCTGCTGAGAGGCAGGTCCTGACGCCTGCTGAGAGGCAGGTCCTGACGCCTGCTGAGAGGCAGGTCCTGACGCCTGCGGAGAAGCAGGTCCTGATGCCTGCGGAGAGGCAGGTCTGGAAACCTGCGGAAAGGCAGGTCTGGACGCCTGCTGGATCGCTGGCTGTGAACCCGGCTGGAGAACCGGCAGGAGCGCTGGCTTGGCTGAGTTACGTGCCCCCCTCCGTTGCCTCCTCCTCTTCTGCCGAGCCAATCTCCTGGTAGTCGGCTGGAGGAAGGAGGTGAAGGACGGGGCTGGCTCCGCGTTGGAGGCCTCCGAAGAGGACCCCCAGGACTCTCTCCTTCCATGCTTGCCCTGAAGACTGGTAGGTGGTGAAGAGGTTGCAGGGTCCGAGGCTGATGGCGCGGTGGTGGTCACCACCCCAAGCTCCAGGGTATGATCCTCGGGGATGGGGCCCAACGGAGAAGACAACCTCGGACAGACGGAGACACTGGGCTCCGGTCGGCTCATGGCGAACTGGAGCACACCCTCGAAGCCAAGCGGTCTCAGCCTCCTCATCTCCGCAGGCGATAGGGGGACCCTCAGTCCGCTGTTGAATGCCGCCGTCACCTCTTCCTCCCCGAAGAGCTCCTCCACTGCGGCTTCCAGGAACCTGTCCAGGTACTCGTCCCGGTCCAAGTTCCCCTGGCGAATGCTGGAGAGGGGACCAGGCTGGCGAGGCCTTGCAGGGAAAATCGCCGCCTGCTGGGTTCTTATGGGTTGGTGCATTCTGTCACGAAATGGTTTGGACAGAACCCAGATGCAGGCAGACGAAGGGTTAACTTAGGAAACTTTATTAAACAAAAACCCACGAGGGGGTAAACATGAACAAAAACACTAGAAAAAACAAACACCTCCAACGAGGGGGACAAAAGGAAACAAAGTCCTTAATAATAAAATAATAAGTCCACAAACTATTTGCCTGGAGTCGTGTAATCCCCAGTCACAGCTCAACATAGACATCCACATTAGACAATCAATATAAGACAATGCACCAACACTGAACAGAGAGAAACTGAGACCATATAAAGGGAGACAATAACGAGGAGTGATTACATGGGGAGAGTGGTGACAGCTGATGGGAATGAAACCCTAACGAGGTGAATTACAAAACAGACGATGGGAATGAAACCCTAATAAAATTACAGGAGATAGGAGGGTGGGGCTGAGAGACATAACAGGAAGACACGTGGCATTAAGTAACAACATAAAGCCACATGTCTCCACACATAACACAACAGAAACCCGAAAGACGTGGCAATGTCATGACTCTGCCCAGGGAGCTAGAAAGCTCGAGACAGGAAGGACAGAGTCCTAACAAAAGGGACACTTTCTTTCTTTTTTATCAATATATTGATCTCAGTTATGATCTATTCAACACAATAATGAGCAAGTACATTAGAACTCGATGGTTTGAACACAAACAGGCTTGAAGTGCTATTTTGGCTGTGGGCTCTTGGGTCCTTAATAAGGTTTAATACTTGGTGCTGTTCCTGTATTTACTCGGCTTGAGTTTGAAGATCATAAGGGTTTATCCATTCAGTCTATAGAAAGGAATGTTCTGTCTGCAGAGGGCACAGACGGATACACTGTCTGTGTTTAAAGTTGTACGAGCTAACGGAGGTAAATACGCCTGTTTTTTGAGTTAACTTTCTCTTTCTGGTGACCGTGTTTAACAGTGCTTTGCCCGTGGTGTCAGAGCCGAAGGCAGAAAATCCTTAATCACAGCTTCATTAAGGAATCATCTTGTAGCTTAATTTCTTTCCCAACACTGTAATTAAACATTTCCAATAAGTTTCGTCACAGGGCTTAACACAGGCAGCAAGTCTGTGATCAAGGTGGGTCCAGGGACATGCTCTGTCTCCATTCTCTCCGAAGAAGAGAGCTAAAATTCCCACAGCAGACACTTGAAAGAAGCCAAAATGAGAAAGGCACAGTGGAATTATGCTCCTTACAAGGGATAAGGTTCTTAAAGAACATGCAAATGCAGTACATGTAAACGCGAAAATCAGGTCGTCGCTGTCCTCTTTACAGATTGGTCTTTAATATAGATGTTTTTTTACAGGTGAAATGATTGGAAATGTAAAGGTGGAACAACAAGACAATGACCGACTGGAAGAAAAAGCCCCGCCCAGCCCAGCAGAGGAATGGGACGGCCCAAGTAAGACACCTGTCCAATCACATTTTACCTGCCTTACTATATAGGAGATTTTGTAATACGTTGTCAACATAGACAAACGAAACGTTACTATGCTACTTTTATCAAAGTAAATCCTTTACACTACAACCAATGTAAAACTAGTAACTGTCAGCACACACATAAATGACTATAATATTTATACTATATATTTCGTGAACTGCAAATATAGCAGTATTATATTTATTGTTATTCATTTATCGTCGGTTCTGATATTATCAAATAATTTGAAATGCTTCGAGGGACACGTTTTTTAGTATGACATCATACAAGAGGATTTTTTACATTTTCAGATCCCCAGAATTTAAAGGGATACTTAACCCAACAAATGATGCCATCATTTACTCGCCTTCGAGTTGTTCCAAATCTGTATAAATATATTATATTAATATAAGATATTTGGAAGAATGCTTATAACTAAGATCTCACCCCTCATTGACTCCTATATAGGAGGACATTTTGAAGAATGTAGTACAGCAAACGGTTCTAGGGCACTTTTGACTATGAGAGTCAATGGTGGCAAAATCTGTCTGGTTATAAGCATTCTTTCAAGTATCTTTCACTGTGTTCATCAGAACAAAGACATTTATACAGATTTGGAGTTTTCATTTTTGGGTGAAGTATCACTTTAATGAGCCAGGCGAATACTGTAATAAGCCTTGTTTTCTGTAAAAAGCATGAAATCTGATAACATAATAATGCCATTTTGGAAGGCACTTTATCTTGCATGTTCACACTAGATTAAAACAGTCACTAGTGTCACAGCTACAGTGTGTTTGTCTTCATATCTCATGGTGTAATCGGTTCTTGATGATGAGATATCTGCACACTGATCTTCACACTTTTTCCACGGATGTCTCTTTCTCTCCTTCTTATCATCTGAATAAATATGATTCGTTTCGATTGAGATTCATTTGAACTATATTGGATCCCAGTGTGGTCTTGTCTGATTAGTTTGCCCGAAGAATCATTATGTCATGCAAATATACACAGAATGTTTGGCCTAATATTCCAGTCGGATTCCATTTAAAATAAATATTATGTTTGCATACGCATTATACATTTACATGTATTCATTGAGCAGACGCTTTTAGACTTAGAGATCATTTAACATTTTGTCGAAGAGTTTAAGAATAATTGTAGTTTTTCAAGCCATGTTTACAATCAAGATTAAAGCTCAGTCAAGGGCAATTTGAACAATATGAAAGAAACAAACACGGAAGGTTGAAATAAATAAAGAGAGCAAAAAAAGCACACGGATAGCGTTTAGTCAGGTGCATCCGGTACAGATACAGTATGTTTCTTTCTGAGTTTTGCATGCAGGCCAGCTGTAATGTAATACAGTTATGGCTTAATTTGAGGTCTACATGCATAAAGTGTTAACTTACGGGTTGATTTCTATGTGTTGTCACCATGCAGGATGCAGTTGTGGGACCGGTTTGCACATGCTTTATTATAGGTTGATGTTTGGGTGGTTAAATGCCGCCCCACAGCTTGTTTCATACAATAGATTGTGCTTTGGCTATAGGCATACATATAACATGTGTTTATGTGTTTGTTTTTTGCCTCTGTTATTTGTTAACATTAAACTTAAGCGACTCGCCCATGGCACAGTCATAACTTCTGGAAAAAATGAATAAATAAATCACAGCACCCCCTTCTCAAAATACATTCCTTTGTCTATGGTCGTAGATGAAGTCACTTAAAATAAAAAGAGCAATATGTTTTTGCTGACATACCCTGAGAGAGTAAAAAACTGATATATGTTTACGCACATGTATTATTTACTAATGTTCACCACTGGTAGAAGTCACTTGACTGAATTTTTTTTTATAATATCTGAATGCCATATACTGTATGTTAACATAAATCTCATGGTTACATTTTTGCCATTCTGTATTTTGGGATTAGTTTGCAAATTAGGAGTAGGTGAGCCTAAACTTTGAACATTATGTCAATGCATCGCAACATTCAGGGACATGTCAGAGTCCCTGAAGGTTTTAACGTTCCTACGCAAAGGAAAAGGAAACAGTTGTCAAGAGAGAGAGATGGACGAAAGGAAAAAGATTCTGTCTGGGGCCTCTCAGAAGAAGACAGGATGTAGTGAAGGATTTTAATGAAAGTGTAGTGGATTAGAGAAATTCCTGGAACAATATGAAATCATTACAGCGACAGTCGACATCAAAGTCCTGCTGACGGAGCCCCCTAAAGCCTTTTCACAGAGAGAGCGGAAGCATGGCCGAGCACATGTAAACCACAGCCGAGAGCGGCTGACCACTGCACTCAGAGAGAGAGAGAGAGAGAGAGAGAGAGAGAGAGAGAGAGAGAGAGAGAGAGAGAGAGAGAGAGAGAGAGAGAGAGAGAGAGAGAGAGAGACTTCACTGGACGTTTTATCCTTGTTTTGAGATTATGTGGATATTTTAAACTCTTTAAAGGGCCAATATTATCGAAAAGAATAATTCATTCCGAAATAATTATATTTTAAAATGGATTATTATTTATTCCTCCTCCAGTCGGAATGACCTGTTATGACTTTCGACAGTGCCCATTTTTTATTATTTCATTTAAAGGAGCAATGTGGGGATTTAAGCGGCATCATGTGGTGAGGTTGCGCATTGCAACCAATGGCTCACTCCACCTCTCCGTTTCGAAGCAGATAACATATTTACAAAACGCATTCTGTAAAGCAGTTTGTCTGTTCAGGGCTACTGTAGAAACAACAAGGTGAATTCTATGTAAGGAGACTTGCGGTGTAGATAGAAATAGATCATTCTAAGGTAAGATAAAAATACTCTTCATAATGTAAGGTCTTTATACACCTCTGAAGACATAGTTAAATATAACACATTGCATATGTCAATAGATCCTGCAAAATATTACACACTGGATCTTTAAAATGTCTCACTAAAAATGGTAAAAATAAATGTTACACTTAACCATAAATGCGCCAAAGGATCACTTAATTAAAAGCTCCCCACACTGGGAGATCTTCGACTGTCGGAAACAAAAGTTTTAATGCTCCTCTTGACCCCTACCTATATGGACACAATGTGGCTTATTTATTGTCTGTAAGATGCGCCCGTCCCATCCCATGCCCAGAGGAGGGGGGGAGGGGAGGGGGGTTGCGGCTGTCAGTTGAATTAAAATACCACGTAATAATAATAATAATATAAATAATGACATTGATAAAAGGGCTAATCTACACGAAACAAAACAGCGTGTTCCTCCCTGATTGTGTGGGTTGTTGCAATATTCAATTAGACCATTTTCTCTGGCATATTAATCATCTTTTCAACAAACAAGCCGGCGTTAATTAAAGCGGAGCGCGAGGATAAAGACGTGTTGCTGGATCATCACTCCGTTTATCAGCTGCGCGCACACACCCCGTCGTTTAGCAAATCCTGCGCAGCGCTGCAAGGGGAATTTCAATGCTTTTGGGTTTGGAACTGGGTTTTTGGGATGGGAGGGGGTGGATTGTAAGAGTTTCAAATACAGAGCCTGTCAACGTGAGCCCTCTGCCCTTCACTGTGGGGGGATGAATTTATTTGTCAGTTTTATTTCGGCTGAAGAAAAGGAGCCCGTAGAGTAAATCCCCTAAACCTGAGACATACGTGAGAAGTCTGAACTCTCCGCGTCTCTTTTAGAGGCCTCAGTAGGAAACAATAGAAAGACCGTTTTACACGGGTTGAAAATAAATAATGAACATTCATTAGTCTGATGGTAATGCATAGATTTGCATGATGCATGGTGGAGTGGAAGAATGATGCTGATTTGTCAATGGTGAATTTGAGTCATGTAGGGGGCGGGGGGGGGGGGGTTACTGGCATTTATAATAAGATAAATAATTCATATGTTTATAATATGGGGAATTCTTCTTTTTATCAGCCAAACAAGCATGGTTATATGTTAAGGTTGCAAAGACATGTGTTCTCCTACTGTATTTTAAAAGATGCCCATTATGGTTGACTACTCAAAATCAGCATAGCCATATTTCTCTATGAACTTGATGACTGTCCAGACGCGCTCTGAACTTGAACACAGTGCACTTCCAACCCCAGAGTATACATCACACAATCATGCCACACTCCCACAATCCTTTTCTTCTCTGGATGCTTGACTTGAAGCACACTCGAACAGCCTGCTACACCACACTGCCTTATTCTGTCCTACGTTCTCTCTCGCTCACTCTTTTGCAGTCTCTCTCTTCAGGAAGTCGTGGCAGAGAGTGAGGGAGAAGTCAAAAACCCTCGACAATGTGCTGGAGAAATATCAGAGTGCCTTTTTTCCACTCGTCACCCAAGCCAAAGATGGGCCGTCTCCAAATCCTGCTGCCCTATCAGACAAATTAAAGTAAATCAAGCATGAAATGAAGCAGGAGAGCCCGGAGATAAGGTCCCTTTAAGTCCCTCACAGATTAGACCACTGAGAGAGAGAGAGAGAGAGAGAGAGAGATGGAAGAATATGGAGGTGTGGAAAAAGGCCGGTTTACTGGTTCCTCTGTGGTAGACTGTTCTTTTGATTTCTTTAGTTTGGAATTGACGTTAAAGAATAGAGGAGCTATTTCATGAAAAATGTTCTTGATAATGACCATTTGTTTGTTATAGTGCACCAACGTTTTAAAGTGCTTTTGAGTGTGGTCGCATTCTCGAGATGAAATGTCGTTCACCGTGAGCGTCCTAATGTTCATTCGATGCACTGAAGTGGAACGGTACAAAAATGTTTATGCAAGAATGAATTATTTGCCATAACTTGACATACTAGACTGCTTCATAAATGATATTTCTCAACTATTAGGTTAAGTCATGAGTTCTTTTCTAATCTTAAAGTCAACATGAACTCAAAATTGACTGTATTTACTTTCATGCAAATTTCTGGTTTTACTATAAATGAACGATTGAATATGTTTCAAATCTTTTATCAAAATGTAATAACTTGCCCACTTCTGAAATTACTTCATATCAAACCTGACGCGATGCATCATCATGCATTTTTATATAAAAAGGTTTCTGTCCCAAATAGTATTTTCTGTGTAACCTTTGTAACACTGTTTACAAGGCAAAGTATAAATGTTATCAGTAGATACTGTTATACGTATGTTTATTAGGGCTTTCAAATGATTAATCGCATCCAGAATATTTTGTCTGTGCACTATGAATATTAATTTAGTATTTATAAACACATACATGTATTGATATTTATTTTATTTATATTTACCAGTAATTTGAATTATATATATATATATATATATATATACGTTTATTTATTTTATATTTTTCCTAATATATGCATGTATGTGTGTGTATCTATAAACACAAAATGTATATGCACATTGCAAAGACACATAATATGTAAACACAAACTTTTATTCTTGATGTGATTATTCGTTTGAATGCCCTTATGTTTATGTAAGTGAATGTGTTTATACAGTTCGTTTAACTGTATATATTCATTTGCTTGTTTCTGTTTGCATGTAAAAAATATTGTTCTCGGAAGAGATTCAAATTCAAAAACATGAGTATTAGAAAAAAGCAAGAACAAATCTCCAGCCCTAAATTTACAGTCACTTGCACGAACGCAGTTCATCCTAAAATGTACAAATAATATTTGAACCTTATCAAATTGTTTCAAATTACCAAGATATCGTGTTGTTATTTTACCTGTTACTGTTATTTCTAAAACAATATATAAAGTGTTTTTGAACTGTGCCCTCACTTGTATTATTCCATTTTATAGACATCTATTAATCCAAAGGGATGAGGGGTATAAAAGCTTAACCCTCATCCAGTGGCTTTAGATGCTCTTTATTTATCACTGCATCTTCAGGGATTTCACAACTCCCCCTGAAACTGGATAATTTAACACGCTTCTGCACTGTTCACATCAAAACGTCCCGCAGAAAGAGGCTTAATCCACCTTATCTGAAGCCCTGTCAAAGCAGCGAGGCGCAAGCCTAATCAAAGAGACAGGCAGGGTCACCCGGGAGAGAGAGGCCGATAGAGCGCTCTATGGCCGGGTGTATGATCTCTAATTGACTGCAGGAGTTGGGGGGCTGATCACATATCTGAGGGGTCATAGCCTGCTCATGGGGCGGTGCTTTGGTTAAAGATCTAGGTAACTGAAGATTTGAATACCGAAAACCTTTTCCCTTTGAGCAATGTACTTAACCTTTAGGTTAATGCGTAGGTTTTTGAATGCAGCGCGTCCTGCTTGAATTTCTTTGAATATAAGTCTAAAAAGCTCACTATTGGCCAACTTTTACTGTCAGTGATACGGTATACATTCATGCCAATTGATGCCAGTGAATAGATCTTGATGCCCATATCTAAGGAGCAAAGTGTTAGAGGTCCATTTTTCTTACAATGTATGTGTTGCAGTTGAGAATATCGTATTGTCAGAGTTGTTAACTGTAAAATGTTGGCTACTTTCTACAGGGGAGCTGACAATAGTACATGAAGAAGGAGAGAAAAGGATTCGTTCCTGCCAGGCACTTTCTCTGGGCACCACATGGGGTCCTTTCCCTGGGAAGATTGAGATGGCCACAGGAGACAGTGACAAGGTGAGTGAAGTTGTGTGTTTTTAGGCTTCTCTATAAGGAAAGATTCGGGGGGAAATCACGAAGTAGTGGTGTGGATGCATTGCATTTCTTTCTTTTTGCTTACCAACAAATACAAGAACATTTTAGTGCAAAGGCAACATACTGTGAGCCAGTGGACAATTTTGTTGCTCAAAGTTTGCCCTTTCACAGCTCAACCTATTCGATGGATTTCTCAGTTGTTTTCAGGTAAGCTCAGTTAAAGGTCCAGTGTGTAATATTTGGGATGATCTATTGATAGAAATGCAATATAATATACATAGCTATGCCTTCAGAGGTGTATAAAGATCTTGCACAATGAAGCGTTATGTTTTGATTCCTTAGAATGAGCTATTTCTATCTACATACACCGCCATGTTTGGAAGGGAGGGGTGGAGTGAGCGGTTGCTTGCAATTCCCTACGTTGCCGCTAGATATTACTGACTGTTCCTTTAAGTATTATCAAATGTTCCTGAAATTGTTTAGAAAAAACAAACAGACAAAATACGCGAGGAGTATGGAGCTGTAAAAGGATTTTGAAGGTAAAATAAACCTTAGGTAATTTGTCTAAATTCAATGAATATTGTCAGTGTTCATATGGAAATAATGAATAATACAAGTCATTTGTGTGACATTGGTCATTTCTATACAGTGTATTAATGTTTGATGATTACAGAAAGACTTGAGACGGACAGACAAGATAGACTGACAGGAGAGCAATGCAGAGAAATAAAATCATTTGGTTTGATGCACGTTTGTGTCCATTTAGAGGCCTTCGAGAAGGCGGTGTTGTGTTATGAGTGTGTATAAGAGAGAGAGAGAGAGTCACGGGTAAATCTGTGCCCGTGGCAGGTTTACTCTGTGAAGCGGCCTGGTATCGCAGGCCCATTGTTGTTGCTCCTGTCAGAACGGGAGAGGCCGATGGAGGCCTGTGCTGGCCTGATAAGAGGAAAGAGGATTCAGTAGAGAGAGACACAGAAAGAAACAGAAATGACTCCGGGAGAGTGGAGTGCTGTGTAGACTTTTCACGAAGTATTCCCACACAGTCTCGCACTCCTCCTGCAGGAATTTGAAGGCGAGACTGTATAGCCTCCCTACTGTAAGTGAGAACACAGCAAGCAGGTGAAATGCAATCAAAGCAAATGAATAGATGAAAATTATTCAGTTGTTCTGTGGCTCAACTGGTCATGGGTTCAATATCCAGAAAACACACATTCTGATAAAATGTACTGTACAGCTTGAATGCGATTGAACAGTCAGATGCGTGAATGTAAATGTTGTCTTGAGATTTTAAAGTTTCAATTAGTAACTTAACTCTCTACTGCCATCTCTGTTTGACAAATAGAATTGCAGGATACGTTTTATCTTTAGGCTCTGTGTCCACCGGAGCATTCGTTCCTGTGGCCGGCGTAAAAAAATAAAGGGTTTCCAACTGAAATGCTGCCATTTCTCCCCACGCTTGGCGCCCCTGCTTTGCATTTTTTCCATTCTTACTGCTCAGCGTTTGTCTATGAAGGCAGCTTAGAGAGAGAGGCTTCATAGGCAGCATAGTGGAAGTCTATTTGAACAGCAATAACTAATCACACATTTAAAGACTACAGTATTAATTTCTCGCTAGAAATGTAATCGAAAGAAAATTAAACTTACATTTATACAAAACTGTGCTCTAAACGGCGTTTCCGTCACTATTTTTTATTTTTTCGAGCTCAATCTTTCTCGTCCAATCGCCTTTCTTGCATGTTGTTATGGAAACGACAGGTCTTGCTACTCGCTTGTCATAGACGGATTTCACTCCGCTGTCTGTTGAAATCGAAAACAGGTGAGGTGAGGCAGAGGTGGCAAGAAACCGGAAGAACAGTGGTTTGGACCATCGGGTGTCTGTGACATGAACAAACAAATGATGCGTTTTAAAACCAACGTAAGATTTGCTGTGTGTGAGCGAATGAAACTCGCGTATGGAAGTACAGAATAAATCACTAATATGTGATGGTAGAGCTAAAGTGGTCAAGTGAAACATGCATCCTGCGCTTATATTGTCACATTTAAGATCATAAATGGTTTTAATAACTCCAGGTCGGTTGTCCAAACCATTGCAGTCTTTCCGGTTTTCTTCCCACCTCTGCCTCACTATCGATTTCAACATGGCAGTGACATGAAACCAGTCTATTGGTTAGCTGTGAAAAAGGTGCTCGACGTAGGGCGTTTTTTCCGAAAAAGTTTAACTTTGTTCAACTTCAAAAGACGCTCTGAGCAACAGAAAAAGGAGATGGCGTTTTAAAAAGGGCTCTGGACTTTTTGAAAACACGGTTTACTCCATAGGATTAGAATGTAAAACAAACACTAGCAGCTTAAAAAACGAAGTCACGTGTGAACATAGCCTTACATAAACTCAGGTTATAAATCATTCATACAAGCTTACCGTTCAGTTAATGGCCGAATCAGTTGTTTGGCTTAAAAGAAGTGTAAATAAGTTCATATGTTTCCATTTGAAAATATTTTCTCTGCAAATGTGAGACTCTGTGAAGCTCTGAGATTCAGATAAATAAATCAACAGCTCCCATTGTACCATTTGAAAAAAGATCATGTCTTTAATATATCAATTATGTTGCCTAGATGAGATTAAGTGGAAAGCAAAAGAAAACTTTTATTAAAGCCTTAGATATGTTTCCTTAGAAAAAGACCCAGAAATCTCCACTAGAGTTTCAGATTATCGCAATAATGCAACAAACTGAGCTCAGATTTGCCGGGTCGGCAATACAAAGTCAAAATGATTTAATATTACTGAGGATATGAACTCAAGATGCAAGACCAGTTACATTGGCTATTCAGTCTACATTTTATTCTTCTGGATGTATTTCAACAGCTTTCTTATTTGTTGATTTCTTTTTCTTTAAAAGTTGAGCAAAATATCACATTTACAGAGAAAGTATATAAGCAGTTCAGTTTCACTATTCTCCTTCACTGCTATGAGAAAACGTTGGGTCAGAACCGTCCTGTCTGAGGTTGAGCGGCCGGCCGGAAGATGATACGATTCAGCAAAAATGCAGATTTGGCCAGAGAGAGAGAGATAGAGATAGAGATAGAGAGAGAGAGAGAGAGAGAGAGAGAGAGAGAGAGAGAGAGAGAGAGAGAGAGAGACACAGAGAGAGAGAGAGACAGAGAGAGAGAGACACAGAGAGAGAGAGACACAGAGAGAGAGAGACACAGAGAGAGAGAGAGAGAGAGAGAGAGAGAGACACAGAGAGAGACACAGAGAGAGACACAGAGAGAGAGAGAGAGAGAGAGACACAGAGAGAGAGAGACACAGAGAGAGACACAGAGAGAGAGAGAGAGAGAGAGAGAGAGAGACACAGAGAGAGACACAGAGAGAGACACAGAGAGAGACACAGAGAGAGACACAGAGAGAGACACAGAGAGAGACACAGAGAGACAGAGAGAGAGAGCGAGCGAGCTCCTGGAGAGATAAGTGCTGTGATAACAGATGAAGAGTCTGGAATGCGTTTGGTTTCCTTTCCTCCTCCACAGAGAGGAAAGAGAGATGAAAGAATGAATCTGCTTAACAGCTGGACTTCTCATGAACCCCACAGGTAGATGAGAATATGTCCACTTGACCCCAAAGGCCTGTGATGAATTCATCTAAAATTAGTACAAAGGTCTGCTTTGGGTCCCCAGAAAATGTGATAAAATACAGAGCAAATGAAAATTCTGACTGCATAACACAATTTTGTAAATTCAAAACCATTATGTCATAGATCTGTTTGGGTAAATAAATATATCTGCATATATTTAGTATAAAATTATATATAATTATTTTCCACAGAAATGACACAATTTACGCACATAAGCCTTCACACATAAGATTCTGCTTTAGATTATGAAATCTAAGCCTCAGTCCACGCTTTTGAAACCCACACTAGTTCTTGAAATTCCCCTTCTGGTGGTCTCAGGAAGCTGTGATGCTGGTGATAGAGGGTTACAGTGTGTTTAAAGATCAGTGCTCGGCATTCCATTTCTTCTGTCTCTAAATCCACGCCGCTTCATTCTGGATTCCAGCTGTCCCAAAGGAAGAGATCTGATCAGGTGGAACATTCAGAGGTCTTAAACAATACAACCATTCAGACGCTGGACAGGAGACACACACACAAGCATAAAGATTTTGTCTGAAAGAGCCTTAGGGAATGATGATTCGAGAGGTTGACATTGTTTGAATTAGTTTTCGACAACACGATCTCAGCTTCGTACGGTACGTTCGGTTCACTTATTAATCATTCGGCTAAAATCACAGGCTCCGGATTGTAACAATTTGGGGTTAACAGATTTAATGCAGTTCTTATGAAAATTGTGTTTACAAGACATCTGTTTTGTAGTTTTGTACACTAAAGGTACTGCTAAGCATGTTACCAAAATGTTATATACTCTCCTACTCGTAAGTCGCTTTGGATAAAAGCATCTGCCAAATGAATACATCTAAATTTGGGAAGATGCAATGAGACCTTTTGATGAATATACTGAATTGTATTTGTTGGTTTGGTGACATCAGATCTTTCAGTATCGGTTTTCCTTGTTGTCTTTATTAGTTACTAAACTAGATACAGGTTTCATAAATACTATCTGTATCATTTTTAGACACTTGATTGTGCTTTAACAGACAAACCTGTTGTATTTCAGACACACCAAACTGTGATGCAACCTTTTTAAATGTCAATCAGTCTTTAAATGAGCATTTCCTCTGGGCCAGAATAAACTGCAAAGTGGACTTTCTACTACCCTATAATATTGTATACTGATCTGGCTAGTTTAAATGTATGGGTAGAAGAAGCATGCATTGTCATGGTTGTAAATAACCTGAAAAGTCAATCGGTTTAAGGATGCAAGCTGACTGGCTGGCGGTTCGCAGGAGTTTCATGACATACCTTTTGGTCCTTTTTCTACTTTCTGAAGGGAATCTGTGTTTTCTGTGGCAGGTGTCTCTGCTCCTCAGAGGAGGTCCACGCTGGCTGAAGGATGTCATGTGGGTCAGTTCAGAAGATGGCAGAAGCAACTGTGCTGTGTACAGCAAAGGTGAGAATTTACTCTCCGGGCCAACTATTTTTAATGCGCTACAATTCTATTTTGCCGATTATTAAGAGTACACTGGCACCTAAATGGACCCAAAGACATCAGTCATTAACTAAAAGCCACAAAACGTCAGATTTGACACAATAAATTCATTTTCCATGAGATTCTTTCAAAGATAGAGCCATGGCACCATTTTTGCCAAAAGAAACTGTGTCGCACAACCAAATACTCAACATTCAAAGAGCAGAAAGATAACTCTTTGTAACCCGCTCTCTCTCTCTCTCTCTCTCTCTCTCCTTGACTAAAAGTGATATTTCCGCTAAAGCGCTCCACTTTTTTATTATCTGCCGGAGCTTAATTGATTAATCTACTTACAGTACATGTGTAAGTTGAACTGAGAACAATCCCTACTCCATTCTGGAAAAAAGACTCGAGGAAATGAAAGACTTAAAAGCCTTTATCGCACTTATCTGAGAACACAGAGAAATGAAATAATGGCTCAACATCTCCAGCAATGTCAAATTCCATTATCGGTATACTCAAACAGTACCGCCCCCCGGAGGAGTCGACTATCCACCAGCGTGCAGCGCAGCGATTGCGTTTAATTAAAAGACAACACTGATGAACTGAAGGGCTTTCAGGGCTGAGAAGTTATTAAGGGACTGAAAGGGGCCAGGATCGATTAGGTCAGGCTGCTGGATATCTCCCAAACTCTCTGGATTACTACACTCAACCAGATTACAATGTTCCAGCTCTCACATTAGTGGTCGCATAGCTGGTTTTTGGGGCATGAAAATCTTGCACAATAATTTATTTCAGTTCTCGGTTCTCGTGCGCATTCGGTTTTAAACAGCGTTACATCAAGACGAGAAACATTGGGGATATTTGTTTGTCTTGTTGTCCATCAAACTTTTGTGAAAAAAGATGTTTGCAGATGGGGAAGAAAAACTATTTGGATTGAGTTTATTTTCCTTCACCCCAATGGCAAACACCTTTCCCCGCTTTAAACAGATAACATCACAACATTTTGTTATGTATCTTTGGAATAAAAATAGGCAACTATACCTTGTTTAAAGGATGTTTACACTCAAAACTGAGTAAGAACAATATTTTCCTGCCAAAATAATGCAAACCGAATGGCACTGCATATTTCAAATTTCACCGTGGTTCACTTCTGTAAATTAGGATATATTGGGAACTTGTAAATGACCAAAATGTACCCGATGTCAACGAGAATCTTCGTTCTGAAAAAGATCAACCAAACAATCGGATTTCTTGCTAAACAAATAGACTTTGGACACCATTTCTCAAAAACATACCAGAGGATGTTTTGGAAGCCTGATGTCCTGTTTTGTTCCTTCTAACAGTATAAGAGTCGTGGAATTCTCTGATATGAAATGTCGTGGCAGTAGCAGCTCATGGGTGCTTGTGAAGGGGACAGTAAAATTCTTAAGCATGTGTTTTATATGTCCTCTCTATCCTGTCAGAGGGCTTTTGGCTTATCTTGAGTGAATGTCGAGACTTGAAATGTCAGGCACTGGCAGAAAAAAAATGAGATTATGAGGCTGCTGGATGTTGTCAGGGGGTTGTGATGCGTCATAAATCCTGGTTTGATGGTAGTGAATGTTTGGATCAGAAGGGACACGGCTTAAGCACTGCAGAGATTTTGAGCTCCTCTAGCAAACAGGAAAGAGGTTTATTCTGGTCATTAGATGATGTAGACCTCATCTTGTGATTTATCACCCCCCCCCATAACTTTCGCTCTTCCCTTCATATTTTATGCTCGCTGTCTCCCGTTCTCTCGCTCTCTGTCTCAGTTCTTGATGGACTGATAACTGACAGGCTTATGGCTGTCTGTGATGAGAAGGTGCTGCTCTGTTAAGGTGAATTTGGGGTCAGTGGAAAGAAAAAATCCTGGCACGGCACTGCAAAGGGAAGTAATGCTGCTTGGCTTATCACTTCTAGGTTCCTGGGATTATACCAGGGGATAGTAGCCAGAACTTGTCTAATTTCTGTTAAAAACATACTGTGGTGTAATAAGTGCTCCAAAAAGTAGTCCCACCCCAAAGGACGGTTGTAGATAGTATAAAAGATTACAATTTTATTTTATTAGCACACAGTCACAAAACCACACAACAGTGTATTAAAGGGATACTTCATCCAGAAATGAAAATTCTGTCATCATTCGAGTTGTTCCAAATCTGTATGAATTTGGAAAGATATTTGGAAGAATGCTTATAACCAAAAAGACCCCCCATTGATTCCCATAAACATTACTTTATCATTGTTTTCTTTTGAACACAAAAGAAGACATTTTGAAGAATGTAGGGCAGCAAACAGTTCTTGGGCACTTTTGACTACCATTGTATTTTGGGAGTCAATGGGGGGCGAGATCTGTCTGGTTATAAGCATTCTTCCAAATATCTTTCTGAGTGAAGTATCCCTTTTAGTGTACGTTATTTTATTCAAGATCTGTTTGCACATAACTAAGCAAGCCATTTGTACATTGATTTCAACCAATGGCGTGACTTTAGGGTAGGACTATTTAACTGACCAATAAAATACAGTATGTTGCAAGGGTTCACATACATGTATGAGCTTCACATTTTTGCTTTAAGACCCACCAGAACACTTTACATTTATGCATTTGTCAGACGTTTTTATCCAAAGCGACTTTCATTGCATTATACTATACTGTACATTTGTTTCTAAGTATGTGCAATCCCTGTGATCGAACCCATGACCTTGGCGTTGCTAACACCATGCTCTAACTACTGAGCACAACATTGTGCCGCAGAATGCTAGACACTGCATTATAAATAAATTGGAATATTTCTTTAAAGACAACAGTTGTCACCTTCTCTGATGTTTTTGAGGCACCTCATGTCAGAGACTTTTCTGTTTGATTCTCAATAAAGACGAATTCGACAGAGACAAAGTTTAATTGAGTTTTTTCCTGAAACAAATCGGGAGTTTCGCTAGAATGTAGTAAAGCAGAAGCACATAATCCTCTTCCCACTGAGGCGTTCGCTTAAGGGGTCTCTACTTCCTTTCTCCCAATCTCTCCCCCCTTCCGTCCCTCCCACCCTCTTCCCTGCTCTATCCCATTACCTGGAAAAGAGTAGAGGGTCCCCTGCCACAATACCGAATGTGCCAAGATAAAAGTGAACCATTTCCATCCCAGATTTTTTCTGTAGAAGCCTCAGTTGTTTTTCAGAGACGCAGATCAAAGTCGCTCACCACGAGGCCAGTCTATAAGGTCAGAAACAAACCTTCCCCAGTGGCATAAACCTCCCCATTGTAGCCTCAGCAAACTATCTGCAAGTGCAATAGCAAAGAGATTTGCATAACATGTCAGTCATCGTCCCTCTGGCGAGGGTCCCGACAATATCCCGCTGCATTCTGAATGAATCCCCAGAGGAGCAGATGGGAGAATGTTTAAGTTTATTAACAGAATCATCCACGCTACTAGTCTACAAAACTGAATTTAAGGTTAATGATTTTAAAAGGGTTATGCTGGAATGCTTCTTAATACTTTCTGTGATGGCCAACAAGTGTCCAGCATGTCTGGAAAATCTGTTCATGCTGTTTGTAAATAAAAATATTGGTAACCACAAAGAATGACCACAAAGTACCGATCTGTCATTTAGACAGTGGGTGGCTGCTTTGAAGATGCTTAAATATAAGATTTATTTAACCCTTTTAATCTCTACGTCATTCATCTTTTACACAAATGAACTAATATTCTTAAATGTGGAAATAGCCACAATGAGGAATGATTCACATTTACTTTTATTCTGCCTTCATTTTTACCTAGTTTGCTACCAATAACATTTACGTTTACCTTAATATTTACCTCTTTTATTGTCATTTTGTGTAAATTCTTTGCTTACCACAAGAGTGACATCTCACTTTAATGGTGTGTCAGAGCTGATGGTAGTGCGCAGCTATTAAGAAGCTGTAGCGAAGCCCTAATTACATATTCGCGTATGGAAATGAAGAGATGCGAAGAAGCTGTCAAGGCAGACTTCAATCAAAAACAACCGAGTTGAACGTCTAGCTTCACTTTCCTCTTTCTTTATTAAGATCACCGCAGTATGAAAGGCAGTGAGGGGGAGGTAAACGCAAAAGGATGATGATGTGGGATTGGGGGGTGGCGGGCGGGGGGAGTCCATCTCAGGCAGAACTGATGTGGTTCTATCCATATTCATATTCAGCAACAGCTGTTATCGCTTAAAAGGCTTTCTAATTACAACAACAAGACAAAAACTGCTTGGATACGGGCCAGACCCGCTAAATGATAAAATAAGCACTCGTTCTCTCTCGCGCTCTCCCCCACTTTTTCTCCCTCTCTCTTAATCTCCACAAAGCACCTTGGATGCTGCTCACCCAAATACATGCCAATGAACAGGGAAAGTGCCATTCGGAGATGCAGGTGTCACATTTGATAAGAAACTTCTGGATTAAATATGCTGTGGCTAATGAGCAGCCGGGCGAGCCAGCGAGGGTGCGACCATGGGCACGATTGTTCTCGGGCTGATAACATTCTGTGGAAGAAACAGCCAAATTCCATCATTTAATAAACAGCCCCGGCCTCTGTCAGAAAGAGTGTCTGGATCCCAGTGTTAAGTGGGAGACATCGCTGTTCATTACGGGGGATTTCGTAAGGTGTGGAGGTGCGTATTTGGATCGCACCATATTTAGCCACTGTCTGTGTTGCTCATATAGGTTTTGTTGTGGTAATAAACACATTTTCATTTTGGGCGAACGATCCCGTTAAGACGTGCTCAATAGAGGTCAAACGTCGACCTCTTCAAGGTCATACTGACAGCATATCAGTCATGTGGGACTGGACTGAAAGAAAGGAAAAGAGGGATGCGGGTCTTGACCTGTCACTCATAAGGAGCTTAGTTCACCCAGCCAGTAAAATCTCACACTCTGCCAGCATTGGCTTTACCCGGACCAGTAGGCTGGCTGTCAGGAAGACGATTCATTTCTCAAAGCTCACATTAAGAAATTGGAAAACGTCCGGATCGTTTTTTTTTGGCTGACCTGTCAAGCAACTACCGCTCCTCAATTCGAACCTGAAAGCCAGGGGTGGGGTGTGCGCTGTGAGGAAAATAAACACAGACCTCATGAATATACAGAAGATCCTCATAACTTCACACACTGCTGCCCCAGCCAGATGACTGGCCGTGCCTCACAGGAAGCGGCGCGATGCCCCTCCGGTGTCTGTTTGATGTAGCGTGCAGGCCTGTGGATCAATGAGAGCACAGGTGTGCGGGGCAGATGGTCCTGAGGTGATACCCGGGGTGGTGAAACTCAGCCTGGCCAGGAACACTGATGCTCCATCAGGGCAAACCCCCTCCGGGGAACAAAGCTGTATGACTGATGCACCCGGGGGCGCGCTGAGGCAGAGATGAGATTTATGGAATGGAGTTGTGAACTTCCTGGAGTCTCGCGCACACTTGGTGCTGCGTTTTCAAAATCACAGTCGCTTACTGTGTAAACCCTTTTCTTAAAATTCACCAATGTTTACTGTAGTTCTCCATATAATACATACTTTATGTACCATACTTGACCTCGGTGTCTCTCTCAGACATTTCTTTCGGAATTTTTTTTGTATAAACAATAACTGTAGGAGAACGTGAAATGCACACTGCTGAATGTCTTTAAAAAACAATTGTGGTTGTTGTTTGACAAAAATGTGGAAATGTTTTGATATTGTGGCAAATACATTTGGCTTCCCATCAGTATGTCGTGGCCTATCATCCTGTGTATAGGCTACTGACCAAATAACAAATAGGCTAAATCAGACAAATTGTATTTCTGCTGACGCCTCAAGAAGCTTTTCACAGAACAAGAGAGGAATTGAGAGGAAAAAAATTAACTCACTCCGAGGTTTTGGTATTTAACACAATCACAGAGTAACGATCAATTTGTTTGTATTGATATATGACCATTAATGCTATTGGTCTCGAAAGGGCTGAGGACATCGCCACCTTGTGGCAAAGAAATGACTCAAACACTGTACGGCACTGCTTTTTTCAGTTCTGATGAGAAACTCTTTGAAAGATCCAAATATTGGCTTTGATTTATTGGTTTGAAAGAGGGAGGAAAGATGAATGTGCTTTTCATTTATATTTCTCATTGTGCTCACAGTGTGCCGTGCCAAAATAAGCCCTGTCTAGGCGAGTTGCTCTGTTTAACTGCCAGATCTAAGAATTGATGAATATTTCAGTTTGTGAATGTTGGAGTAGTTTTCTCTCATACAATTATATTTTTTCTTTTACAAACGTATTATTGTAGCCATAATCTGTACGATAAATACTGCTGTATTTACTACAGTAATAACCTGGTGTTATCGATAAAGAAGATAGAATTACAGAAATATTCTGACACTGAATAATTACACACAATAGCATTTTGTGTGAATTTACGGGGTTACCATAGTCAATGTTTGTAACTAAAAAAGGAATGGGATTTTTGTGTATAATACTTTTTTTGTGCGTGTTAATAGTACACTACAGTACACCATGATAGAATAAAAAACATGTTAACTCCTCATGTCAGACCCAGCAAACATGATGCAATTAGCGGTCCTCTCCACGAGGCATGACAGCCCACCCCAGGTCACCTCTTCTTTTGACACGCTGTCAGAGAACGTTCACACATCTTTCAAAGGTAGCGTCGAGTGTGCTACATGCTCATTGTCCAACTCTTCAATTAATGCACGTCCTAATTCCACCATTTAGCGCTGGCGTATCATGTCTCTTCTAGTTATCTCGTGTTCCAGACTTAGTAAATAGTCATATTTAAAACTTTAATCCCCTCAATGGAAGATGACGTGCAGACAGTAAGCCTGTCATTTAGCGAGATAAATGTTATCTCAGTCACAAAGCCTTCCTCTCCTTTTTAAATGGCTAATGAGTTTGTTCTGTGGACTCCAGTGGAATGTTTCATCCGCAGCCCTTCAGTTTGATAATGCTGTACTTTTATCCGAGATGTCCATTCTCTTTAGCAATAGGGAAAATGTACGGCAGTATACTGTCCCGGACTTGTTTGTTGCAGCCTCAAAGGCTTACACACATATGGGGCAGGATAGAGCTGTACGTAGGCTCAAAGAGTAAGCGGTTATTAAGTTTGTACTTGCAGATTCTCAAGTATTTAGTAGATAAAAAGAGAAGCTTACCGAGGCTGTTTCTGCTAACAAGCCTTTGAGGTCTTGCACTGATACCAGACAATGACAGAAAAAGTGATCCATATGTACAGTATATACCGTGGTATTGGGAGCTCTTGTCACAGTCGGATTTCAAAGTTTAGTATTTCAAACTAGTTTTTAAACATTTTTGCTCATCTTCATCAGTAAAATGTTCATTCAGTAAAAAGGATTTCCAAACATGAGATGTTTTACAGCTTTTATGATGTAGATTGCTTGGTTTTTTTAAGACGTTCATGAGATGTTTGGAATGTCTTAGTATAAAAATCTTCCTTGAACCTCCAAGAAACAAACTGCCTTTAAACTCACTTAAACCCCTTGCTTTGCTTTTCACTTGCAGGAGGACATGTGTGGTGCTCCACAACAAAACATCTCATTGAGGGAGACGAACTTTCTGGCTGTGTTGTGGATATGCAGCATCATCTTCAAACACCAGCCCAATCTCCCTACGGTCAAGGGATGTTCCAGGCCCGACAGCTGGACGGCATCCAACTTCTTCCTCAGCAAGCAGCCATGGCGTCCATACTGCCGGGCGCTATCATCAACAGTGAGTGCCGCGTTATCAGGCCACTGCCACAGTGGATACACTGATTTATGTGCTTGGTTAAAAATGGAAATCCATGTCAAAGAGTCATCACAGCTCTGATGTGCATGTTTTTCATGGATAAGGGAATCACCAAGGGTCGAGGATGACCTTCAGCTTTCTGCAGGAATTAGATATTTACCCTCTTCTGTTCTCAAATCGCAGTTCACAAGAGTTTGATGCGAACTACAGCTATTATGGGGTCTGTAGGGTCAGGTTTTGTGCATTATTATTTTTGATAATTAATGAGCAGGAAATACAATGCATATTTTGTAAACTTCTTTACATTTTTCACAAGCTTGAAAACTCAGTATGGATGTGCTTGTGTCCCGTTTTCTGTCTTTGTAGAAGACATCTTCCCCTGCAAGGCGTGTGGCATCTGGTTCCGGAGTGAAAGAAACCTCCAAGCACACCTTATGTATTACTGCAGTGGGCGGCTAAGGGACCCTGAGATGGTGGCAGAGAAAAACGCCAATATCAGCCATCAAATGCTCCGTAGTTGCACATACCCACAATGCAATATGAGCTTTGCAGGCTCAAATGCCCTTGAAATGCACTTATCTACACATCACAGTGAGTAGTTCAAGTTCAGTTTTTTTATAGTCAAAAGACTAAAGTTTGTTGCCATTTTATGTTTCAAGTCTAGCAGCTAGTGTGTGACCACGAGCCCAACCTACGTGGCAGTCACCAAAAGCTTATCAAAAGTATATTGACTAACCAATCGGACCTGGCTGAAGACGCACTGACAGTTATCAGAGGGATCATAAAAATCTAATTAACCCTTCAATTTATCTTTTTTCTTTAAAGGTCTAAAGTCGGATGAGATCTCCACTGGAAGCAACTTGAAATGCACAATTTGTGACTATACTGCTGAAACACTAATGGTACTCCAGCACCACATCCTTTCCCACCTGTCCCAGACCGGCCTGAGATGTGATCACTGCCACTTTACGTTCCAAACCCCCAGAGAACTCGCCAAACACCAGGAATTACATGGACATGGCAGAACGAGCAACAAACTCATCAAAGAAGACAAAGCAGATAACTCTCGTAGTATTCTTGCAGGTAGCCCTCAACAAGGTAAAACTATTGCAAACAAAAAAGACCTTCAGGAAAGTGCAATACAACGTGATCTTGGTGAAGTCGCCGAAACAGAAACCACAGAAAGCGGTCAGTCATCCATTAAGAGCGAGGGCAAGTCAGGAAACAAGGCTGGTGTTTCTTTTTCCAGAGTAAAGTCAGAACCGTCCAGTCCCCGTTTGGCCTCCTCTCCCATTCAACACCACCTGCCTCCTGCCTTCCCCATACCCCCTTTCATGCCACATGTCCCATTCTCACAGGATATTACCGTGGCCCCACAAGCATCCGAGATTTTGGCCAAAATGTCAGAGTTGGTGCATCGCAGGTTACGCCATGGGGGAAACTCTTATCCTCCAGTGATGTACAGCACACTTGTTCCAAAAGGAGCGACATGCTTTGAATGCAATATCACCTTCAATAACCTTGATAATTATTTGGTGCACAAGAAACATTACTGCAACAGTCGCTGGGAACACACACCCAAGCTGAATGATTTTGCCGGACTTTTGGATAAACCAGCAGGCAACGCAAGTCCTAAAATTGGAGCCAGTTTGCCTGTTGTGATAAATGCTGCGCATCCTACTAAGGTTAAAGGACACGAGTCAACCCCTGAAGGCGGAAAAGTCTCTGATGAACTCTCAGTGCAGGTTAAAAAAGCATCAACTCCGTCCGGTGCACAGGAGAGGCCAAATGGCACCCAGTTGGATTTGCAAAGCCTAAATATGCCACCCACCGAAAATGACATTGACCCTAACCAGACGACATGTGAGGCATGCAAGATCACCTTTAGTCGACATGAGAACTACATGGTGCATAAACAGTATTACTGTGCCACCCGCCATGATCCCCATGTGAAACGTGGAAACAACAAAGGACCAGCCAATCAGAAGACGGTTCGTGCTCGTAAAAGAAGAAAGGCGTATGAGCTGGCCACTCCAGAACAAGAACAAGAACAAATGCAGCATATGGGTGTGCCATCGTTCCTTGGAATGCCCGCCCTAGGAGCTCCATACATGCCAAAAGACACAATGGAGAGTTTCAGGGACCATCAGAGGTACAACATGATCCAAGGCCTAGTACCCAAATATCCGGAGGCTTCATTGACGGTAGCAAAATCAGCTCTTGTCTCAAAATCCATTACATTATCTAAGGAGGAGAGCGACGCGCCTATAGATCTAAGTAAAAAATGCACACCACAGTTTGGTAACACCCCACTGTCGCCCAAAGGGCTTTTGGATTATCATGAGTGTGCTGTGTGCAATATAAGTTTTAACAAAGTTGAGGACTATCTTAAGCACAAACAAAACTTCTGCCCAGGCAACGTTCTGCAAAATTCTTCCTCCGAAAACAAAATACGTACAAGCATCAAAAAGGAAGGCCACATAAAGACAAGCAACCTCTTCGAGATCCCAGCTTCGCATTCAAAGAATGAGCATCCAAATGCAGCGACATCATCTGTCAGTGACGACCGTCAGATCCCTATAAAAGATGACCCCAGGAGCGTGTTACAACCCTCCGGGGGTTACCCAAGTGCTAAGAAAATGAAACCTGATGAACAAATCTGGCCTTACTATGAAATCAAACCCACCGACTACGCGACAGGGATGCTTGTCACGCAGAGCGAACGAAGACAAAGTCCCAATGAGGGCTGTGAGGGGGAGAAAGACCAGCCGATGCCTGATGGGAGCCATCTTAGCACAGATGACCCTGAAAGCCAGGGCAAGAAATCATTCTTAAACAACAGCCTCGAACTAGATGAAAAAGCAGGGGACACACGTTCCTGTACACCAGATATCCACACAGACAGACCCATCAACCTTAAGGAAAGCAAAACTTTGATGCCATCTCCAAAGGCCGAGGAGGTCTCGACAAGCATCAAGAGAGTATTGACTGGGTCCATTGCCGCCACTGGTAATGTTAAGTACTGTCGTCCTTGTGACATCCAATTCAACAATCTGTCAAACTTTATAACACACAAGAAGTTTTATTGTTCATCACACACGGCAGAGCATGTGAAATAGCGCTCTTGTTCTTCGTTTAAAAGCCGTTTCACAATAATAAAAGAAAGTCAACCAGGGCCAAACGTTTTAAAGGTGATCCCGAGCCTCTAATGCTGTCAAATGCCAAGAGCGTATAATTGTACTGTGAGAGCACATCCATGTAACGCACACACGCAAAGCGGCTTTCCTTCGCGCTCACACAAAATTGGACGTACGCTCAGAAATGGGAGGTTTTCACTTAAGAAATATCTCCTCATGTGCAGAGAGATTGCGTGCACTTGTGAATATCTCTTTCCTAGAATCTGCTCTTACAAGTGTGTAAAATTAACTTTTGAGAAAATTCTTCAACCATGCACATTTGACTTTTCACAAGCTGCGTTTTTTTCTTAGCACAACATTTGTATAATTCTGTGCTGGTTTACACAGCAGCAGGCGGACAATCAATTCAGGAGGTTTATTCTACAGTCATTAAATAGAAAATTGTTTAAATATTTGTTGGGTATTGTGTGTTAATACTTTTCTGTGTTTACGTATTTATTTATTTAAGAATAGTTCCAACTCTAAGTAATGCAGATTTGAAATGAAAGTTTACAGATTCTCTTCAATGTCTTATTTAGAAGTACAGAGAGAAGCCACATAAATAGGCTATGAAAAAACAGTTGTTATTGGAGTACTTCTGCCTCGACCGCTGTGTCAAAACAAGTACTGGCAATCAAGTTTTCCTGAATAATTATCAATACACGTAGAGTCTAGTTTGTCCTTGATGTTTCTTTATGCTTAAATATGATTTTTCTTGTTGATGCAGAACTCTTCTTACAAAGGTGACCGTATGTGTGTTTGTTGATTCATGGTATCTTTTTTAAATATTTGGCTTCTAATGCAATACTTTTTAGAAGATTAAACATTATTTAAAAGCAGCATTACGAAAATGGTAGCATTTATACTTGGACCCCATAAATTGTATGAAGTGTTTATGGAAGTCTTGCCGAAGGATGAAGTTTACACCTAGTTTGGATGACCACTTGTAACCTTTGCTTAAAAATGTTGTCAAAAATGTGTTGCTATGCATGTACCTGTATGGAATGAAATTCCAGAAATGTTATTTTATGTGGCATAAAAATTAAAATTCATCTCAGGACAGTGGTGTGTTAATTGCAATATATAATAATTTCATATATCCAATGTACTTTGCCAACTTTTTGCCTAGATTACCTAAACAAACACAAACTTTGTGTACTGTGCAGCACACTACACAAAACACTACCACCACCTAGTGTTAGTCACGATTCAAGACATATTATTACCTCTTATTACCTGCAGTGTTATACATACATACAGCTTAATATACAAAGATATTAACCTTTTCAGCCCTGGTGCATATTTAGCTTTTTTTATTCATTTAAAAAATGCTTGACGCACATACTGTACATCGGACTAACTTGTATTGATAAATATGATTGAAACCCAAGTTGACAATGAATCTACTCTAAAGTTAGAATTTTATAGTTTTATTTAACACTGTTATTTATAGTCTGTCTGATATTTGACCCTTGACTTGACTTAAAGTGTTAGATTGGTGAAGTATATAGCAATATATTTGAGATTGAGAGCTTGATACATGACTTAGATTTACACATTTGGCAGATGCTTTTATCCAAAGCGGGTTACATTGCATTATACTATACATTTGTTTCTGAGTATATGCAATCCCTGGGATCAGACTCATGAGTCTTACCACTGAGCCACAGGAAAGCTACACATACTCATGTTTTTTTAGTTTTCGTGATAAAAACATGAAATGTGATATTATTTGTATGATTATGCTATCTTATGTAACATACATAGAAAATCTATTGGACTGGGTTCTACACTTGCAAAGGTACCATTTATGCTTCCACTACTAAATGTAAAAATATGAAAATATGTAAGTAACGGGTCGTTTTCTGGAAACCCAGAAACCGTAGCAAAACAATGGGCATCGGTTTGAGATTGAACATCCCCCTGTTGCAAAGGTTAGTAACTATCTATAAAATGTGAAATTATTTGGGATTTTCTGGGAATTGTCAGGCAGGAGCGGTGCTGGGGTGGGCAATGGGGCTGAAGCCACAAATGTTTTCAGTAAAGCCCAGAATTTTTGCTGAAAATCATTTTATCCTTTGCCGGAACCTTCTCTCCTTTACGGTGAACACGGCCCATGGTTGCTTAGTAATTGCAGACGCCACGAAAGCCCAAGCTCCCGGGCGCTTTGAAAAAGATAAAATGACGCGGCTCGCATTGCAGAAACAAAATTTATATTCGAACACACATCTGGATGGAGTGGTGCAAGCATGGCCATGAAAGTTCTGGGTAAGGTTAATGCTAGAACAAAATTCCTTGCCAGACATATTAGTTTCCTTGATGAACACAATATAAAATTATTTGCATCAGGTTTAGTGTTATGTCGTTTTGATTATGCATGCATTTCTTGGATATCCGATCTGTTGCGTGGTTGGTCGGGCAGATCATTACTCCAGAGAAGGTATGCGAGTGGCACCACAAGATGTTTGTCTGCAGAGCTTAGGGATCTGGTGAGTACATAAGTCTGCATTAGCGAGTGAAGATAAAGGGGTGCCAAATCAGTGGCTGTGTAGTGTCAGATAACTTGGAGGTGATGCACGGGCTGGCATAAGAGGGCATAAGCTGTCTAAGTAGGAAGTTAGTATGGAACAAAGAGTGTCGGTGGAACTGTTAGTATTCAACATAGAGAGCTGTTCAGAGGGTGGGAGCGTGGCAGAGACCGCAGAGGATAAGCAGGAAGGAGAGAGTGTACATAGGTCACGCCGGAATGTGACCAGTGGGAAGTGTATAGTGTCTGGAGACGTTAGGTAGAGATCAATATTGAAGAAATGACCAAACGTGTGCAAAGTGGTGACCTGAGAGTGATGAGTGGAGTGGAGCAGTGAAGTCAAATACATTTTATTTATATGGCGCTTTTCACACGATGGTGGAAAAGCACTCAAAGATTGAAAGTTGATGGGTGATAAGTTAGTTTATTTCATAACAAAACCAAGTCCAAGTTGGGAAGTGCAATAAATGAGGAGACAAGACTTTTTTTTTCTCCTCCAATAGAGTTTTGGGTTCCTCGCCACCGTTTGCATCCTGTTTTGCGCTGTTTGCCTGGCAAGTCAGCGTTATTTATATAGCGCTTTTAAAAAATGCCATTGTTACAAAGCAGCTGTACAAGAAAACATTGACTATAAGCAAAACATAAAAGGTTATGGAAGTCAAAACACAGGTCAAATATCAGACACACTATAAATTCCTATATGCGGTGTTCATTAAATAAGACTATAACATTTCTATGGACAGTCCCTTGGTGAATGTCTCTTCCTTTACTTGTGGGTCACCACAAAGTAGTGTTTTTGAAGTGAAATGATCCATTCAATAAGTCAATAAGAGCCAAGTATACTATAGATGGGCACTCATCCAGCATCTTTGGGTGATACCAATGTAAGTGTTAGGGGGACAAGGAATGTGGAAACAAAACTGAAACCATTTCAGACTGTGCTTAGAACGGTTCGGCGTGATGGTGGAAAAGCGCACAAAGATTGAAGATTGAAGGTTGATGGATGATAAATTGCACGGATCCATGCCTTTATTGTATTATTATTTTTTTTAAAAACATTGGCCCATTAACTCACTGCCCTTCAATCCAGCCTCTTCAATATCTGTATTCTCTAGGGGGGGGGGGTTAAGAGAAATTGTGACTACACAAAAACTACACATTTTTCATCTACACATGTGACTATTAATATTTATATTTATATTAATAAACTTCATTATGTCTCCATAAACCTCTAAAACCATACAATAAAACGGTGCTTCTCCATGTTCAGTAGATGCATCAAAAGACATGTTCCTCTTCAGCTATCCCACCCCTACTCGATAGGTGGCAGAGCTGGGAGATTTTGCAACTTCTCTGCGAGCCTAAATCGTGTTAGAAAATGTAGAGAACGAAAATAAAAAATATTTAAAAAAACTACAAGTTGCATTTATGTTACAATTTGTAGAAAGAACAATACATTTGAAGGAACGGGTCCACAACCGTTATAGTTTTGACTATAAAAATTGTTTTTTGAATACAAACAACTTTTATTTTGAAAAAATCTCAAGCTACCAGACTTTTATTATGAATACCGACATTGTTGTGTTTTTTCCACGCTGAGCTAACGCACCGAGAAAATGTCTAGAATTTATGTGGGAAAATTAAGCTATCGCGCCACGGAGAAAGACGTGGAAAGGTTTTTTAAAGGCTATGGAAAGATACTGGAAGTGGACCTGAAGAATGGGTGAATTATATTCTCATGCGAGCAAATTACATTTAACATTAACGTTACTGCCGATGCAGTTGAGGATGAACTGTTTGTTCTTTGCTAAAGACACGTTTCGTTGTACGATGATATTTGATTCATTATATAAATACAGAGTGGGAAATAACATAAGAAAAAAGAAAACTAGTGATAATGCTTACATTTAGATCGTCTCGAGCAACATTTTATATACCGAATGGACGATTTACCAATCGCAATTATACCTTTTTGTCCTTTCAAATGCACGGTTTAACATCCCATCTCTCACTGTGTTCAGGTATGGCTTCGTGGAGTTTGATGACCCCCGTGATGCAGATGACGCCGTTTATGATCTCAATGGTAAAGATCTTTGTGGGAAGAGGGTGAAAGTGGAGCACACCATAGGACAGAGGCGTGATGGTGGCAACAGATATGGAAGAAGTAAGATACTCATGTAATCCTCGTTGTAGTTAAACATTTGTTCTTTGTACAATGTTAGAACTTTGTTAAGCTTCTCGGCACAAAGATGTCTGGTTTAAAAACCACGAATCACGTCTTTGTGTATGCAATTCAGAAGCCTGAAAAGTGGTTTGTAACATTACTGCACTTGCATTTACTAAGGAAGCATAGTTGTTTCATTCATGGGTGAAACTTCAGTTAGAGGGACTTTTTTGTTCCTTAATATGATTTACAATGATATAATAGGAAATAGCCCATATTACAATAGCTTTGGACATTTAATTGTGTCTCACTAATTGCATATTACTAATTAAAAATGTTTACGAAGATAATCAAGAATATAAGTATATGCATGTAAGTGTATTTTTTTATATCCGATATACAAGAAATTATAAGGTGATTTAGAAACAGTGTTTTTTTTTGAAGTACTTTTAGCTAAATAAATGTTAGTATGTGTTTATAAAAACATGTGTTAGACATTAAACAAAATCATAAAACAATAAAATCAACTCAACGCACTTAAACACTAATTTCCCAGACATCAAGACATAACAATGATAATATTTTACTGTAGGTAAGACATTTCAAATTAAGCAGTTAAGGTTAAGTTGTCAAAAGTGCCTCTAATTGAAGAATAACCATGATCTTTGTGTTTTTGTGTACAAGAAACTAAGTTATTCTAACACTGCAATGTTTTTGCAAATGCAATAAAGTGAACTATTTTTCATTTTAACTCTTGTATTTAAAATAATGTCAAAAAAGATTAGAAATTAATTGAATAATGTTTTATTAAAAGAGCCTGACCCTTTTGCTGGCCATGGTGTCTCCCCTCCCCATGGGTGTGCCTCTTTGACCAAACTGGGCCCCTGGGCAGACCATTAAGCGAGCCAAAGTGAACCAGGACCACTTTTCCCATTAAGCCAGGTGGTGAGGATGCCAAAAAGTTTAGATGATGTGGGTTACGCTCTTTTTGGTGTCTATTAATTATTTTGTGTAATTTCTTTTCCCTTTGCTTTTATGAAATCAATTTAGATTAAGGTACAGCGTAAGTATGGTATTTGGTGGAGTATTATTAAAAGTACAGTACAGTTTGTAATAGATGACAGTATTAAAACAAAATTTTTTGCATATTGTTTATATTACAATTTTTGTATGAATCAAAATCAACAGCTAAATGTCCGTTTTAAAGTTTGTGTTTGGTGTAGTATTTTCAATTGTCTCTATACCTCTTTACATCTTATTCTCATCACTTCGAAGGTAACCGGTTTGGTCGTGGAGGGGGGGGGGACAGACATGGCCCACCTACACGCTCAGATTACAGGCTTATTGTGGAAAATCTTTCTAGCCGCTGCAGCTGGCAGGATCTGAAGGTACAGGGCACACACCACTGAAAAAAAAACTGCAAATTGTCTGGCTTCTGGGCTTTATTGGCTTATATGTGTCAACACAGGACATTTAGTAACTTGCTATAAAAGAATAATTCTGTGTCATGAGACTAACATGTCACTGTTTCATACAAGGACTACATGCGACAGGCTGGTGAAGTGACGTATGCAGATGCTAATAACGGCCGCAAGAACGAGGGCGTCATAGAATTCAGGCAGTACTCTGACATGAAAAGAGCCCTGGAAAAACTTGACGGCACCGAGGTCAATGGAAGAAAGATTCGTCTCATTGAGGACCGCCCTGGTGCCAAACGCCGACGGTCCTACTCCCGCAGCAGCTCCAGGTAAAAATAAAGGCATTAGTTAAATATTAATCGCAGTATTCTGATGTTGGGTAAGTGTGGTGAAGTAAGCTAACTTTATACACATGATCTCTACAAAACTCTAAAGTATCTGGCTTTATTCACACATCTCTCAGGTCTCGCTCTAGGAGCAGGAGGTCTCGCAAGAGCCGAAGTCACAGTCGAACCAGCGGTCGCTCAAGGTAGGCAACGAAAACATGTGTAATAAAAACGTAGTGTGATGTGAAATGACATTGCTTTGGGAAACTACAACAGTGTAGTTAAGGTAACATTTTAAATGCGGTTAGTATATGGGATGTTTTACCACAGTGCTTTTTAAAGGAAAAGTTTGCCCAAAGATGACATGTATCCCATAAATTACTAAGCATTCATGCCATCCTAGGTGTACATGTAATCTTTTATTCAGATGAACACAATCAGAGTATTAAATAAGATCCCGACTCTTCCTACACCTTTCTTATGCCACTGTATAGTGACTGTGTTTGTGAAGTTTCATCATGAAAGTAATCCATACAACTCCAGCAGATTAATAAATGTCTCCTGAAGCAAAACGATACGTTCAAGGAAAAGCTTATAATATTATGATCTTATTTTGCCAAGAATAGTCACATTAGAATAAGAACAGGTATATAAGAGAACTACAGTCAATATGGCATGCCGGCTCCTTGATCCTATTTGTTCTGTGACTCATAAGAAGTTCATTGTTTCAGTATAGCTTTTAGTTTTTTGGCCTTTGCATCTTTATATAGATAAGACAAGTGGAGAGTGAGATAGGAAATTATGGAATGAGAGAGCTCTCATCCCTTGAGACATGGGCTGCTGCACAACATGTCGGTGCACAGTCTACTGGTGCTGACTAGTATAGTTTTAATATATCTCTCTTATGCTTAATTTAGTTAAAGGTAAATTAGATTAAATGTAGATTATTATTATTGCGATATATGTATCATTTGTATACATATGTGTTTATTACATTTTTATATATGTTAAAAGTGCTATAAAAGGCTTACTGAATAATTACAGATCATTTTATAACAGCAAAGGGGCGTTGTTAAAAAAATTACTTTGGTTAGGGATGCACCGATACCACTTTTTAAGGATCGAGTACGAGGACTGATATTTTTCCCTGGTACTCACCGATACCGATGCCTGTTGTACAGTATTTTTTTTATGTGGCGATTTTCTAAGAACAACACAATGAACATATCAGCATCTTTATTTTTAACAACTTCAACTCATATTAGGATCAAATAAATCATTCTTATGTGCTTATCACAAATTTGTGTCCGTGTCTGGGTCCATCAGATCCTTCGGAGGTGCAGTCCTTCATTGTTGTTTCAGATTTCTGCCTCCGCTCTCTATGTCATAATCACGTCACTACTAGAGCAGGCTCCTTGGTTAACCCGGCGCAAATTTTCGCCAAAGTTCAGATTTTTCAACTTGCGTGAATAACGCGAACGCTAAATTCACGCCTCATCCGAGCGAATCGCACCACAAGTAGGTCTATCGCGTCTACCAAACGTGTAAATTACTTACGCTTAACGCTTCATTCGCGCTTGGTGTATACACACGTTGAGGCTGACGTGTCTGCTGCGGCTAGTGTCTCTGTGTGCACTGGAACGTTCTGTCAGTTACATCACGTGAGGTATCGGTCTTTGGTATGGGGAATTTTTACGAGTACATGAGCTTGGTATCAGGCCCGACACTGGTATCGGTATTGGTGCTTCCCTACTTTGTGTCGTGCCTAAAACCAATTTAGCTGTTATAAACACTACTGTAACCCACTGCTTCGTGGGGCTTATTGCTTTCCTAATGCAATTCCAAATGCGAAGCAAGGCCAAGCAACACCGACGCAACAACAGTGGCCCAGTGATAATTGTGCTATGTTAGTGATGGAAGAAATTAATCTGTTGAATAAATTTCCAGAGCAATTGGTTAAATTCAACAAAGACAATAAACCCCATTATAAACACGACATTTGTTGCCTCTAGTTGAAACATAATTACTGATTATTAGGATGTTAAGGACCTTTTTTCATGTTGCGAGCATGTCTGCATTTGCAAATCACACAAAGAAAAACATGCGGTGCAAACACATGACAAACTCAACTCGCGTTAGTCCGTAACAAAGTCTTTTACAACGAAAATATACTTACAGGCTGCGAATCTGAAGCGCCAGACAGTCCTTGCGAAGTTATAATGGTTTTTAACAAAAGCTTCCGTGCACAGCCGGTCTTGATCGCTCCCAGGATCCTGAAGCAATCATCCGTGAAATGCACTGCACACACTTGAATATTCGGATTGTGCTGTTCTGGCTTTCTTTTCGTAACGAAACACACAGTGTCTCCACGACATGGCTGTGGCGGCGACGATACCTTACTTGCGTATAGATTTGGCCGGTCTTAGTCAAATCATACCACAAAATGATCTATATTACTTAAATCTTTTGCAATTTTACTTGTCTTATACATGCATGGGCAACTTATAACACACCAAAGAGACAGAAAAAGAAGTATTCGTGCCATAAGGCCCCTTCAAGAACTCAAGTGTCACATTTTGTTTTAAACCCCAAAGGCTTGTTTTCGAGGTTGCCTAAAGCTACCTCGAAAAAAGTGTTTCTTGGTATACTGTGTTCACACCAAACGCGAATGAAGCGTTAAGCGTGAGTGATTTACATGTTAAGTCAATGCAAAGACGCGATGACCTACTTGATTCGCGCGAGTTGACAAATCTGAACTTAGGCCGCGTTAACCAATCATAAGCTTGCTCTACTAGGGCTGTGAGCGAGCGGCAGAAGCCCCTTCCATGACGCGAATTTCACGTGTGAATGATGCAAGTAAACTCAAAATGTTCAAGCGTCCAACTACACACGAATAGCGCGATTTACCATGTTTGGTGTGAACACTCTATTAGGTGTTTTTGGTCAGAAATATTTTATTTACAGTAATTGTTTTTTTAGAAATATCTGCCTTCCTCAATTTCACTATTGATTTGATGTTTATTTTGTACCTTTCTCTATCCTATTCAGACATTCAGGCTCTCGATCACGCAGCAGGTCAGTCAGCAAGAAGGCAAAGGACAGGAGCACTAGAGGAGAGATGGAGGAGAGCAGCAGTGGAGCTCGCAGCCCACACAACAAAAAGAGCAAAAGGGGTGACTCTCAGTCTCGATCCAGGTCTCGATCAAAGTCAAGAAATAACTGGTCTCTTTCCAAGGAGGCTAGGAACAAGAATCGGGAAGCTCCGAGTGATGAAGAAGGCAGAGGGGCAGAAAGGTCAGGCTGGTCAAAGTCCCGCTCTCGATCTAGGTCACAAACGCCCCCAGATGCTGATCTGCAGAGGAGGTCCAGATCCAAATCTCGCTCTCGTTCGCATTCTAAATCGTTTTCTCGATCCCGCTCACGGTCTCGGTCACAAGATTAAATGTTGTCCTTTCTTGCCTGACATTCCTCTTCTGAAGTCCATTTTTTTCTTTTATTCTTTTACCCCAAATTGCTAAAGATTTGTTAAAATACTTCCGTTTTCATTATTGGTTTTGCTGTATCCTTTTAGTCCCAGTGTTATCAAGAATGTTGCTCATTTCTTTTCTGTAAAACCCAATTCAGGTTTTTATTTTCTCCAAGTAAATGAGAAAAATTAATCTCAAGCATCCTTAGTTTTTTTTGTTAGAATGTTGCTTGAATTTGTGTTAAGTCAAGAAAAGGAAACGTGATCCTAGAATAGATGTCTTAACCTTTCCATTGCATATATGAGAGGTTGCCCCAATTACAATTAAGTGTTAAGATGGGGATGATTTTATGTTATTCCTTTAGATCTTTTTACTATGAATTTCTCCATAAAAATAATAAAAAAACTGCCTCAGAATTGTTCCGTCTAGTTTCTTTGTTACTCGTTATTTCAATTTTTTCTAATTTAAACATTTTGCAAAACTAGCAAACATGGTATAAGGTTTCTAGAAGTTCTAAAGACTTTATTTTTGTTTTTAAAGTCAATTGTAGGTCATTTGTCAAGTGTTGTGAACCACTTAATAACAATAGCGGCATATGAAGTAACCATTGAATTACTTCCAGACAGTGCTCAATGAACTTCAATGGCTAGTTTGCACCAACAAAATCTTTTTCACTTTTCAATCAGTTCAGTAGACTAGCAACCTCCTTAATGTATGAACCAATCAGAAGCAGGTGCAATTTAATGGTTTACATGTGTCAGAGGGGCTATTGGGTGAATGCAAAAGCATTCTGAATTTCTTTGTGGAACAGGTGTGAAGAGGCATTTATAATTGTATGATCTGATATGGGTAAGTTGGTGGATTGCTGTGCGATGTGACTTATGATTCATGTGCTGTCAACAAACAAAAGCATAACTGCAACAATTTGATCACAAGTTGCAGGGATATTTTGTGCCTAGCACATAGCATCTGTTAGTTTCTTCTGATGTTCAGAAAGGATTTAAAGATGCAAGACATTTTGATTGTTGGTAACCCCAACATAATAATACCAAAACAATAACTGTCCAATAAAGTCCTGTGGGTGACACAAGCTACTGCCCACAGTCCTGGGAAACCATGGTGGTTAGGGACCATGGTGGCTCAGGTCTTGCTGGGGCCACGGAGAAGCTGGCTGTGGCTCTACAGATTCAAGGCATGTTGTGATCATTAGACGATGTGGCGTGACCCAGGAAAGCTCTGGAGGTTCATTGGCTGCAGTGCACGTACTCAGGATCTCGCTGGCTGTGATGCCCTCTCTGCCATGGAGGGTAAGATGGTTTCTCCTATAGGTCTCCTGTATTATTTAATGCAAATATACTCAACTTCAGGCAATCACATTTCAACCACACCATACACAAAGGGCCACCAGCTTGCTCCAGACTTCTGCGTAGATTTAGGATGGTGTGCATGAGGCTATAGATTACAGGTAATCTATTTCTTGCGCATATCGATTGTTTAACTTAATAAGACTTCAATATATCGGTGGGATCAGCTGTTTTATTTGTTGCCTGTATCTGCTTTATTGACTCTCAAAGTGACTGTGTCAGGTTGCTCAGACAGAATCCAAAGAAAGCAAAAAACCTTATTCAACGTAAAGGGCTAAACTGAGAAGCCCAACCCCAACAAACAGAAAGAATGAATGAAGTTCCATGTGTTCACTCACAGTCAGACAGTCGGACATCATGCCCTGACACATAGAACTGTGATCGGACAATAAACACCCTTTGGTCGCCAGTGATTTCCTGGTTTTTGCTTGTCTAGTTACTTTGTGGAATATACTTTTATTGTCTTGGATTTTTTTTAAATCCTCATCATCACAAGTCTTGTTGTGGCATCGTCCTTCTGTCCTGTGTGTAGCGTTACATTTATAGCATCAGATAAAGGCAACATCTCACTCCTAGTCTTGCTTGACTTGCTTAGGGCTGCTTTCCATACTATAAAGCATAACATACTTTTAGATCGCTTACACAATTATACCGTTATTCAGGGACAGGCACTACATTGATTCAGATCTTGCTTATTTGACAGATATCAATTTGTCCATTTAAATGGGGAGTTGTAAATTCTTATGTAAGTAAATTATGGATCACCTCAGGGATCGGTTTAAGGACCCCTTGCTGTTCTCCATATACATATTTAGAAAACATGGAATTAGTTTCCACCTTTATGCAGATGATACTCAGTTATATATCTCATCAAGACCAGATTATTGCTTTCAGCTATCCAAATTATCAAAGTACATCCAAGACATAAAACATTGCATGAAGACTATTAATATCCTCCTTTAAAATTCCAATACAACAGAAATATTACTTATAACAAATACTATACAGAGACACGTAAGAAGAATATTTCAGATTTTAACCAGCATAATTTTTGTTACTCAAACAAATACAGTTAAAGATCTAGGCATTATATTAGTCAGCAACCTGTCATTTGGAAATCACATCTCAAATGTCACAACAGCAGCCTTCTTTCACCTTGGAAATGTTGCTTAACTATGTTATATTGCCATACTACTGTCAACTATGACATATTCTGTGTTGCTGATTCATTGACTTGGAAAAACGCTCTGGGCATGTGTGCGTGCGTGCTGAGGAATGGCTTGGTAATTTTAGTCTCCCTCAGCGTTGTGGCTGACTGGATAACCTGTGCCTTTTTGTGAAGGTGCCAGGTCCTGTGGTCAGCGGTGGAGCAGCAGATACGGCAGTATTGTTGATGGACCCAAGTGAAATTCATGGAAGCAGTGCAACAACACGTTATCTATTTAAAGTCCTGCTGACAGGGGAAACACGGAGCTAAATCAAGACGGGACTGGATTTGGGTATTGTTCACCCTGGGACAGAACATTGGACAAACCCTGATTTTATTGTTTCCCTGGGTCTTGGAGATGTCATTTTAATATTGTCATTTTACAGTTAACTTATAGAAATAATAAAACACTATTTTTATATATATTTATTGTGTCGTTCTCGCTGTGTTGGTGTAGCCGGGAATCCAAATTAAGATTTATATTTAACAGACTTCTAATCTGTTACTTAAGTGGCGTAGTCGGCAGGATCTTTCCTTTTCCACACCACACAGTGTAGAATGGCAGATGAAAATGAAGGACAGCCTGAACGCCCAGAGTGTAGTGTGTCGCAAGGTACTGGGGCCAGGCCGGAAAATGTTCCACGTAGTCAGCCTGTGATAAATGCAATGTTGATGCCTTGGTTCATGGGGGTCCCATGGATCCCAAGGTTTAATGGTGACTCAAGCAAAAATAAATTTCTGAATGGAGCGGGCAGGTACAGGCTATGCTGAGGGCACAAGGGTTAAACGAGGAACAGAAAATTGACTTCATATATGGGGCACTTGAGGGTGAGGCAAAAAGAGAGATGAGGCTACTGAATCCAACCAGACAATTAACAAGTATAGACATGTTAAGAGAGTTAAAGAGGCTGTATGGGCGTATAACACCAGTACACCAGCTCCGGGCACAATTCTTTAAATGTCACCAACAGGAAGAGGAAACTGTTTCTGCTTTCATTCTCCGTCTCTGAGAATTATTCTCCACATGGAAGGAGCAGAAACCAACGGGCTCTGCCCAGGATGAGATGACGATTAGAGACCAGCTTGTCCTGGGTTTGAGGCCTGGTGTGGTGCAACAGGAAGTTCAGAGGCAGGTGCGTCGAAAACCTACATTGTCCTTTTCTGAGGTGTGTAGCGAAGTGAGAGCATTGGAAGCTGAGCTGAAGATGGAGCTTGTCAGTGCCTCCCGTATCTCTGTGCCACAGCTGAATCCATCCATGGTTGCACCTAGCCTAGAAGAGTGGAGGGAGACCGTAAGAGCCGAAGTCAGAAAATAAATTACAGACCAACTACAAGATTAAACGCCAACTCAGACTATGGTGCATAGAGACCCGCCCTTATCCCCTAGAGGGGTTGCCCGCGAAGACCACTATGCTGCTTCCCCCAGGCGTCACCAGACTTCGGAGTGGGATGACCGGGGCAGACCAATCTGCAGAGGCTGTGGGAAAGCTGGTCACATCCAGAGGTACTGTCAACAGGGGAGACAGTTAAACTGACAGCCCCAACCACTGAGAGCCAGGTGGTTGGGGAGGGGGACCAGGGAAACCAAATGGACAAACCATCCCTGGTGGGAATGTGTCCAGGGGTTGAAGTTGTTGTTGCAGGAGTTAAATTGCCCTGCTTGCTTGATACAGGCTCACAAGTTATGTTGTTTAGTGAAACTTTCTTTCAGAAATGGCTGAGTGGAGAGCAGAAGCAAAATCTTCAAGATCTGCACTGGCTTTCTCTTAAAGCAGCTAATGGACTACAGATCTCATATACTGGCTACGCCATCTTGGATTTCTCAGTGGGAGGAGTCATAGTGCCAGGTAAAGGGGTTATCATTGTAAAGGATGAGTGCCTGAGTGCTGAAAGAGGTATCCTAGGGATGAATGTTATTTCACATTGCTGGAAAGAGCTGTTTCAGGGAGTCCACCCTGGCTTGACTGTCTTTGGTACAACTCTGTCATGTGAAGCAAAGGGGGAGTCGGAGCGTGCTTTTGCTTTCTGTCAAAAGATTTCACAGGACGAATCTGATGGACATATTGGAGTGGCCAGGTTAACCCGCCAAGACCCAGTCTATTTGCCTCCTAACAGTGAGGTGGTACTGTGGACACACCTTTATGGTGCAGAAACCAGGTCGGATATTTGTGCTTTGGTGGAGGGCACAGAAAGAGATGACGAGTGGCAGGTGGCTAGGACTGTTACTACTGTGGTGAAAGGACAGTGGCCATCATCACTGGTGCCCCACAGGGATGTGTTCTCTCCCCACTGCTCTTCTCCCTGTACACCAACGACTGCACCTCTAAAGACCCCTCCGTCAAGCCTCCCTATAAGGGTACGTAACCTCAATCCTTACCCCATATTGATACCTCAACGCCGCCCCCTTGCTAATGTCTTCCAGGTTGATCCAAGGCAGTTTCGAGGGGAAAAGGTCCTTGTGTTGAAGACCTTAGATCCAGGGGTTGTGGAAGTGGATGTCCAGACTAACCACATCAGCACCAAAGACCAGCACCCAGTCAGCCTACTGAAAGGTGATGGCTTAACAATGGATCAGCAACAGAAGATGGATTTGCTGTTACAGCGATGGAGAGACATCTTTGCAGCAGATGATGATGACTTTGGCCAGACCAGTGCAGTCCTCCACTCCATACCTACAGGTTCTGCACCGCCCAGCAGGGAGCGCTATAGACCAGTTCCACCAAGCCTTTACCCTGAATTTAGGGAACTCCTGCAAAATATGCTGGATAATGATATCGTACAGGAAAGCTCCAGCCCTTGGGCAGCACCGATTGTGCTTGTGAAGAAAAAGGATGGATCCTGGCGCTTTTGCGTGGACTACAGGAAGCTGAATGCCCTAACCCACAAAGATGCCTATCCCTTGCCAAGGATAGAAGAATCCCTCACCAGCCTCAAGCAAGCTGCTTGGTATTCTACCCTTGTCCTGGCCAGTGGATATTGGCAAGTAGATGTGGACCCGAAGGACCGAGAGAAGACTGCATTTACTACACCCCTGGGCTTGTATGAGTTCCAGAGGATGCCCTTTGGTCTCTGTAATGCACCTGCAACTTTTCAACGCCTGATGCAGCGGTGCCTGGGCGGGCAGGTCCACGACTCACTCCTGATCTACTTAGATGTTGTTGTATACTCCCCAGTTTTGACACCCACATTAATCACCTGGAGCAGGTTTTTGAGAAGCTGGTCGTCCATGGCTTAAAGTTGCAGCCCCATAAATGCAGCCTGTTCCAGAGGAAGGTCACTTACCTCGGCCATGTTATGTCGGGTGAAGGAATATCCACAGATCCGGAAAAGACAGTAGTTGTTGAGAACTGGCCCATCCCCTCTATTAAGCAGTTACGATCATTCCTTGGGTTTGTGGGGTACTACAGAAGATTTGTGAAAGGTTTCTATAAAATAGCAGCACCCCTGAATGCTCCCCTAGTAGGTTCTGCTAGTATGCGGAGCGGAAATGCTGCCATTAACTGGACCCCAGACTGCCAGATGGCATTTGATTCTTTGAAGACTGCTCTGGTGAGTGCACCAATCTTGGCATATGCAGACTTCTTAAAACCCTTTCATCTTTACACTGATGCCAGTCTGGGAGGTTTGGGGGCTGTGTTGGCACAGCTACAAGATGGCAGAGAGAGAGTTGTAGCTTATGCCAGCAGGAGCCTTAACCCCACCGAGAGGAACGACCAAAACTACAGTTCTTTTAAACTGGAGTTCCTAGCCCTTAAATGGGCTGTCACTGAAAAGTTTAAAGACTATTTGTGGGGCAATACATTTCTGGCCTTTACAGATAATAACCCCCTGGTCCCCCTGAACACTGCACATTTGGGGGCAACAGAACAGCGGTGGGCAGCACAGCTAGCGAATTTTGACTTTGAACTTAAGTATCGCCCTGGTGCTTCCAATCGTAATGCTGATGTTTTGTCCAGGTTACCGCAGGAAACAGGATCTGACCGACTGGCCCAAGTGGAGATGGCCGTGGTGGAGTCAGAAGCCTGTACAGAAGCCAAGACTTGGAAAGATTTGCAGGAGAAAGACCCGACGGTGGCCCAATTAAGGGTTGGGTGGTTGGAAATCATTTACCAGGAGCCGAGGAGAGGAAAGCGTGCCTGCCTGCGACAAAACATCTCTTAAGGGAATGGAGTCGACTACACATCCAGGAGGGTGTATAGACAGCGCGGCCTAAGAACGCCGTTGCCAAGCATTCATCTTGCGAATCTCCGCTCTCTACCTAACAAAATGGACGAACTTCGCCTGCTTTCAAGCAAAAACTAGGTTTTTACAAACTCTGCTGCTCTGTGTTTTACGGAAACCTGGCTGAACGAAACCATTCCGGACAGCGCGTTACATCTGCCGGACTTTCAGCTGTTCAGAGCGGATCGCGATACGGAGACAACGGGGAAAACGCGCGGTGGTGGGACATGCTTTTACATCAACAGAAGGTGGTGTACGGATGTAACTGTGTTAAAGAAGATGTGCTGTCCTGCTGTGGAAGCGCTTTTCATTAACTGTAAACCGTTCTACTCGCCGCGGGAGTTTTCATCAGTCATCCTCGTAAGTGTTTACATTCCACCACAAGCACACGTGCGGACTGCGCTGCAACAGCTGGCTGATCTGATCACAGACACAGAACAACAACACCCGGATTCTGTCTTTATCATTCTAGGAGACTTTAATCAGGCAAAACTCACACGTGAGCTGCCTAAATTTAAACAACATATCACATGCCCCACAAGAGACAATAATATTTTAGACCATTGCTACACTACTATAAAAGGTGCATATCGCTCTGTTGAGCTCTAGGACTCTCTGATCACTGCCTGGTTCATCTGCTACCAACTTACAGACAAAAACTTAAAACTGCTAAGCCAGAAATAAGGACTGTAAAGAGATGGACCAACGACTCAGAGCAGGTCTTACAAGCCTGTTTTGAATGCACTGACTGGAGTGTTTTTGAAGCTGCTGCCACCGATTTGGACGAGCTCACAGAAACTGTTACATCATACATCAGTTTCTGTGAGGATTTATGCATCCCTACAAAGACTTATTTATCATTCAACAATGATAAACCATGGTTCACACCAAAACTCAGACAGCTGCGTCAGGCCAAAGAGGATGCCTACAGGAGCGGGGACAGGATCTGGTATAATCAGGCCAGAAACACTCTGACAAAGGAGATTAGGGTGGCTAAAAAGAGTTACGCCAAAAAGCTGGAAAACCAGTTTTCTACCAACGACCCTGCATCAGTGTGGAAAGGCCTGAAAGACATTACCAACTACAAGACACCATCCCCTAGCATCGAGAGCAATAAACAGCTTGTTGAAGATTTAAATCACTTCTATTGTAGATTTGAGACCCTAGACCAGACACTTTACACCCACCCTGACCATCTCTATACACAGCCATCAACACCTCCAGCCACCCCCCTCTCCTCCCACCCTGCACTTCAGATCAGTGAGGATAACGTACGCCAGATCTTTAGAAAACAAAAGAGAAGGAAAGCACCAGGCCCAGACGGTGTTTCACCAGCCTGTCTGAAGACCTGCGCTGACCAGCTGGCCTCCATCTTCTCACTGATCTTCAACAGATCACTGGAGCTGTGCAAAGTCCCTTCGTGCTTTAAACGCTCCATCATCATCCCAATCCCAAAGAAACCAAAGATCACTGGACTCAATGACTACAGACCTGTGGCTTTAACATCTGTTGCCATGAAGTCATTTGAAAGACTGGTGTTGGCTTATTTGAAGGTCATCACTGACCCTTTGCTGGACCCCCTGCAGTTTGCCTACAGAGCAAACCGGTCTGTGGATGATGCAGTTAACATGGGACTGCATTACACCCTACAACATCTGGACAAACCAGGGACTTATGCGAGGATCTTGTTCGTGGACTTCAGTTCTGCCTTCAATACAATCATCCCATCACTGCTCCAGACCAAACTGACCCAGCTCTCTGTCCCTAGCTCTGTCTGTCAATGGATCACCAGCTTTCTGACAGCCAGACAACAGTTAGTCAGAATGGGCAAAATCATGTCAGACAGCCGCGCCATCAGCACTGGTGCCCCACAGGGATGTGTTCTCTCCCCACTGCTCTTCTCCCTGTACACCAACGACTGCACCTCTAAAGACCCCTCCGTCAAGCTCCTGAAGTTTGCAGATGACACTACTGTTATCGGTCTCATCCGGAACGGTGACGAGTCTGCGTACAGACAGGAGGTGGAGCAGCTGGCTCTATGGTGCAGGTACAACAACCTGGAGCTGAACACGCTCAAAACAGTGGAGATGATAGTGGACTTTAGGAGAAACCCCCCTGCACTTCCCCCACTCACCATCATGAACAGCACTGTGATTGCAGTAGAGTCATTCAGGTTCCTGGGCACCACCATCTCTCAGGATCTGAAGTGGGACGCTCACATCGACTCTATTGTAAAAAAAGCCCAGCAGAGACTTTACTTCCTCCGGCAGCTGAGGAAGTTCAACCTGCCACAGGAGCTGCTCGTACAGTTCTACTCAGCTGTCATTGAATCCATCATCTGCACCTCCATCACCGTCTGGTTCGGCTCAGCCTCCAAAACTGACCTCGGAAGACTACAGCGGATAGTCCGGACTGCAGAGCGAATCATCTGCACTACTCTTCCCACACTTAAAGAACTGTACTCATCCAGAGTGGGTAAAAGGGCTCACAAAATTACCCTGGACCCCTCACACCCAGCACACTCTCTGTTTGAACTCTTACCATCTGGTCGACGCTACAGAGCACCGAGCACTAAAACATCCAGACACAGGAAGAGCTTCTTTCCTCAGGCCATCTACCTCATGAACAGTTAAATGTTCACCTTTTGCAATAAATGTGTGCAATATTTTTTGTGCCAGATTTTTCGTATATAGCACCTTAAAATGTGTATATTTTAAACACCTGTAGATATCTCATAGAATCTGTATATACATATCATACACCCTACAGTGCAATAAATGTGTGCAATACTTTCCCTCTGACATTTCACATATATAAACTCATGTATATAAACTTATAACTTGTATATTCTAAACAAAAATTCTGGAGCTCTTCTGTCACACTGCACTTTCACCTTTGTGTGCTTAACTTTTATTTTTATTCTGTACTTTCGTTGCCTTTGTTGATTGTTACTTGTCTTGTAACCTTACTTGTGTACTGGAAGCTTCTGTAACCAAGACAAATTCCTCGTGTGTGTAAGCACACCTGGCAATAAAGCTTGTTCTGATTCTGATTCTGATTCAGGGTGTGTTACAGCGGAGGGCCCAAGAGCGGCATACCAGGTTGAGCCTCAACCAAATAGTGGTTCCCTCAGACAAGACTCATGAGTTGTGGGAGAAGTATCACAATGCCTCAGGCCACATGGGAATAGCCAAGATTGAGGGCTTGTTGAGGAAAACCTTTTACTGGCCCGGGCTGGGTGCAGACTTACAAGAATGGGCATCCAAATGTGCAATTTGCACTCAACAGAAAAGAGGACCAGAGGTAAGGGCACCCTTGGTGCCTATTTTTGTGTCATACCCTTTGGAAACAGTTTCAATTGACTACTTGTAGGCATGGAGACACTTATCCTTACCTGTTGGTAATAACTGACCTTTTCTCAAAGTACGGATGGGCTGTCCCTACAAAAGACCAGACAGCAGCCACAACGACACATGCCCTTTGGTGCCACCTCATCCAGCCATGGGGATGTCCAGAACGAATCCTCTCGGATCAAGGAGCAGCCTTTGAGTCAACCATGGTGGCACAGCTGTGCAGTCTGTATGGGTGTGTCAAAGTCCGAACCACACCCTACAGGCCCCAAGGAAATGGGGCCTGTGAAAGGTTTAACAAGACTGTTCTGTCTCTTTTAGGAACATTGAGTCCAGAAGACCAACTGAGGTGGCCAGATCACTTGCCGACCCTTTTGCAGATGTATAACAACACCCCCCACGAGACCACTGGACTGACCCCACACTTTGTCATGTTTGGTCGACACGCCCGCCTGCCTGTGGAAACTGCTGTCAGTGCGCCACCACTGACCCAAAGACAGGACTTGGAAGGTTGGGTTCCCAAGCATAACCAGACTCTCTGTAGAGTCTACAGACAGGTGGCAGCAAAAACCAGAGAAAGCAGAATGCGGGACAAGGTCAGGTATGATCAGAAAACAAAGAACCTCCCCTTGTTGCCCGGACAGCGTGTGCTTTTGCGCAACTTCCGTCGCAGAGATCAAGGGAAATTGGCGCCCCACTGGCAGCTCCAACTCTACGTGGTTATTGACCAACTGCGTCCAGGTATGCCAGTTTTTCAGATAAAGCCTGAAGGAAAAGAAGGCTCCATTAGGACAATTCATCATAATCACTTAAGGCTTGCCTTTTCAACCCCCCTGAGGAGCCTCAACAAACCCCAGAGACTGAAACTGTGAACCCCAATTTTTTGAATGCCTGGCATCCTGGGCCTTTTTTGCCATTAACCCTTGTGCCCATAGTATGTGCCCCTCCTGCAGTTCCAATGGACGATGACCCAGTAGCGCCTATTGTGGGACCTGAGCCAGGAGATGGATCACCCCTGCGTAGGTTGCAGAGACAAAATAGGGGTAGGCCCCGGACAGGTATGGACATGGAGACTTTGTCGGGACGACAACTGTTGAAGGGTGTCATGTGATATACAACAAGTGGAGCAGTGTGATTGATGGGTAACTTTATTTTATTTTGGGAATCGTTACTGATTGATATATATAGCGATTTTCCTCTGATTTTACATTAGTTTGCTGTGTTTTTCTTTGGTTTGTGGTGGATTGGTTTATTATATTGTTTGCTGTGATATTGCTGGACACTTAGCACGGTTTCCCTCTTTCACAAACTGTAACGAGAAACACTGATTGACACACCTGTAAACCCTGATCATATCAACGATTTCATTGGCCAGCTGATCAGACCATTTCAAATAAATAGGAGGCTAGATCTCTTACCAGCAGGGGAAAAACGCTCTGGACGGACGGATGTGCTGAGTGCTGCTGTGGACTGGCTTGGTAATTTTAGTCTCCATCAGCGTTGTGGCTGACTGGATAACCTGTGCTTTGGTGGAGCTGACTCACAGATCTCAGTGTCAACGCTCACAAAAACTCAGACTAAAGGGTAGTGGTCCTTTTCTTCCACACTGATGCATGTGTTTGTTTTTAGTATTGAGCTGAAGACCCGTTCTAGTTATTGCTTATTTTTGTGAAGGTGTCAGGTCCGGTGGTCAGCGGTGGAGCAGCAGATACGGCAGTATTGTTGATGGACCCACGTGAAGTGCAAGGAAGCAGTGCAACAACACGTTATCTATTCAAAGTCCTGCTGACAGGGGAAACACGGAGCTAAATCCAGACGGGACTGGATTTGGGTATTATTGTCCCTGGGACAGAACATTGGACAAATCCTGATTTTATTGTTTCCCTGGGTCTTGGAGATGTCATTTTAAAGTGAACTTATTGAAATAATAAAACACTATTTTTATATATATTTCTTGTGTCGTTCTCGCTGTGTTTGTGTGGCCGGGAATCCAAATTTATATTTAACAGACTTCTAATCTGTTACATTTGTCCTGCATCATCAATAAACTACAGTTAGTTCAGAATGCAGCTGCCAGAGTTCTAACCAGGTCCTGAAAATACAATCACATAACCCCAATTTTATCATCACTTCTCTGGCTACCCATTAAGAATCGTATTGACTTTTAGATGATTTTAATTACTTAAAGCCTTAAACGGTTTAGCCCCTACCTATTTAACAGAGCTTCTATCACACTACAACCATCACGCTCTCTAAGACCTCAACATTTCTGACTTTTGATAACATCTACTAAATCCACCAAAGGGGGTAGAGCTTTCTCATATGTGTTCAAAATAATAGCAGCAGCATGTTTAAAAAAGTGCGTAAAGCTCAAAATCCTTAAACCGTTATAACTTTTATTTCAATTCACAAATGCATTGGAAACACTGCACATTCTATTCTAAATCAAAACATGAAGAGAAAGTATCACATTTGTTACTACTCTACTGAAAGTGAAACCATTTCTTGGTTTTGCCTCAGAAACAGCGTTTTTGATGTCACCCAACAAGTTTTCTATTGGAATATTAGTTGGAGATTGGGCTGGCTACTTCATAACATTAATCTTGTTGGTCTCGAACCAAGATGCTGCTGGTGACTTACTGGTGACTTTGGGGTCGTTGTCTTGTTATAACTTGTCCTCTTCGGCTTAAGGCAACATGACCTCTTTAAGTATTTTCATGTACTCAAACTGATCCATGATCCCAGAATCCGATAAATAGGCCCAACATTATAGTATGAAAAACATTCACATATCATGATGCTTGTGCCACCATGCTTCACCGTCTTCACAGTACTGTGGCTAGAATTCAGTGTTTGGGGGTTATCTGACAAACTGTCTGCGACCCGTAGACCCAAAGAGAACAATCTTGCTTTCATCAGTCCACAAACTATTTCACCATTTCTCGTTAGGACAGTAAATGTGTTCTTTGGCAAATTGTTACGTCTTCAGCGCATGTTGTTTTTTCAACAATGGTACTTTGCGGGGGCTTCTTGCCGGCTTGACTTCACATAGGCGTTTTCCAATTGCTACAGTACTCACAGGTAACATATGACTTTCTTTGATCACTCTGGAGCTGATCATTGAGTCTTTGGCATTTTGGCTATTCTTCCATCCATTCAAATGGTAGTTTTCTGTTTTTTCCACGTCTTTCTGGTTTTGGTTGCCATTTTAAAACATTTGATATAATTTTAGCTAAGCAACTATTGTGTAATTTCTGAGTGATTTTAGATGATTTTACATGCACTGTGCACTGTTATTTACCACAATGATACCTAAGAAATACCTAAAAAGTATTAAGAAGTATTCATAGGAACATAAGTATATGTTATTATATTATTATTATTCACATAAATGCACTTAATATAATTTAAGCATGTTTAAGAGCACATTTGAACAGTGCACCAATATAAAATCCAGTAATGTCTTTGAGACCTAGAAGCCTGAGGCCTAAAGTTCAGAAGTTGAGACACGAATAACCTAGGTACTTTCCACTGACCATTGTTACTAAGTTGTAACATTGTATACCATGATTTAAAGAAAATAGGTAATAGTGATCCTACCACCATCAAAAACGTATCTTGTTGCCAGGAATCTATTGGTGGCAGAAAAACAGCAATTTGTTAATAAAAATAAGAGATAATCAGTACCTGATTGGTCTTACAAGAAACCACCCTTCAGAAGTTTCACTATAACTGTAAGCTGGAAAACACTGTATTTTCAGATGTTTTGGAAACATCTCACTTTGTTTGGCTTGAACAAATAAAGTTAACTCTTTGACACCTGGATCCTCTTTGTCTAAGAAGTTTTTTGAACTAAGATCAACTTTCCACTTCACAACCTATAATTTTTTGCACTTCTTTAGGTTTTTCTCTCTCTAAAAAATCTTTTACGCAAATTACGCTGTTCTTCTGAACATTGTCTGGAACGATCCATTTACTCAGATTTTTAGACAGAAATGCACTGTATAACATTTGCTACCTTCATCCTTAAATAAACGCCACTTGTTTGACATCATTTTTTTCACAAAATTATTTACCTTTCTAATTGAACTCCTGAACAGTGACTGATCTGGTTAGTGATGTTGGACAGCTATTATTTTTAACATAACTCTACGTAGCACATATACTAAATAGCCTTTCCGAAATACAATGTATTAATCTAGATCTAGATTTTATTTCTATAATAATTTATCCCCAAACAGAAAGGATGCCTACCCGGTAAAACTCCAGACCTCCTTTCCTCTATTCATATTCTTGACTGCTCACTCTGTCATGCATAAGGCGTGGGAAATATATTGAGCAATTAAACTGTTCTGAAATAGTGGGATTATAACACCTAGCCCTATTAAGCGAATCTGAACAATCTGGTTAAAACCAGTGACTGCTGTGAAAGGTCTTGAAAGGGCAGCTAACAACCAGGGAAGACCTGATGACAGCCTGGAGAGACTGCTGGCAGGAGGGAATAGACCCCACCGGGGCAGACATGGGCTAGCTACCCATGTTGGAAGGATCCTTTACTATAAAGCGTAATGGGTAAAGGAAGAATACCCTCATCAAAGGATAACATGGCAACAGACCTAGGAATGGAAATGACAAAAAAACAGGAGATCAGCACAGCAGAAGTTGGAACAACAGGACAGAAACATACGGAGATGCATTTGCGGCTGGACAAAGGTAACATCAGAGAAAGGTCTTAAAATCCACCAGGGCAGGAAAAAGTGCTTGAGAGAACCTAGTGAGGGGCCTTGCATTGACTAATACTGCACAAGAGGTAGGGCAAATCAGTCGGGTGAAGCCCAGTGGCAGGACAAGCACCACATCCCACAGGGTCTCAGAACCCCAGACAAAGCCCAACAAGGCATAAACTTACCAGCAAGAGTAGAGATATGGAGTGAAAAGCAAGAACCCGGTCACAGAAGGAGACAACGGGCCAAACTAAGTCCAGGAGACAAAAAGGAATTGACAGACTAATGAGAGAAATGAGGAGCCGGAGAAAACAGTGGAAGAAGGTCACAGACGAGGAAAGGAAGGGCCTAGAGGCAATACAAGGCAATATAAAAATTCTCCTGGCCTTTCTGCGAAGGGCAAAGAGCTTGAAAAAGCAACATAAAAAAAGGAGCGAACCAGGACTGCTGTCTACAAGAATCCTTACAAGTTCGTCAGTAGCATCTTTAGCCAGGACAAAACTGGAACCCTTAAAATTCCATAACAGATCTTTAGGAATACCTACGAAACATGTATTCCGACAATCAGTGGAATGAGCCAATTTCTATTCCAGAGTACATGCCACCAATTCAGCTACCAGAACACTAGATGGACACAAGGCCTCCCAAATGGAGCAAAGTTGAAAGTGCAGTAAAACAGTCTAGATTCACTTCAGTTCTTGGACCCAACTAGCATACAGGCTCTACAAGAAAGCCCCTGGGGTTTTGAGATACCCTTGGAGATTGATGGCTTGGAAACAATCATGCAAATGCCATTATCAGAAGCACCTCACCAAAAGGCATCTTTTACCCAGGATAATGGATCTGATGAGAGTGGGATCAGACACACAACTCATGAGATGTCTCCCTGATAAGAGCAAGGTAATTACAGTATGTAATTCTATAATCATTTATTCCCCAAACAGAGAGGATGCCTACCCGACAAACCCAGTGAAACTTCAGACCTCTTTCCTCTAGTCATATTCTTGATTGCTCCCTCAGTCATGCATAATGCATGGCAAATGTCCTATTGGGCAATTTAACTGTGCTGAAATAGTGGGATTATAACACCTAGTCCTATTAAGGGGATCATAAAGACACATTTTCAGACATGCATTCCCCTTTAATGCATAATTTGCAAAATAATTAAAACAATTAATGAACAGCAATTATGCAAATTAATCTCTTTCTGCCTTCCTCGTCCATCTCGGGATGCCCATCCCGAGGTAGGGAGAGATTATCCCAGCTCCATCTGAACATCCTTTGCCATCCTACTGCTAGAGCCTGCGGAGTAACTGACCATCCCAGCTCATGGAATTCCATCACCAACCAAGAGCAAAAACGGACTGTTTGTCACATTCAGTCTAAACATTATTTACAATACTTAGTATTTAATGCCCAACTTACATCACGACTGCAGTTTGAAGTTATAGCTGCATTCAGTTACATCATGCTATAACTATTTTCCCTGCTTATAACATTGCTCTGTGGTCTGATATCGGTCACAAAATAACACTGTAACACAGTTCGCAGATGAATGGAAGGAGGCGGGAACTGGCGAACATTCAACAAAACTTAAATTAAATAAACAAACAACAAACACGGAAGTGAAAGACCGGCAGCCACCTCACGGTAGACTGCCATAAAACATAAACACAAACTTAACACATGTCCGGGCCCAGTCCTCTCTCATTAACAGTCCCGCCGCTCGTCCTCCTAAACTCCTGATCTCCTCCATGAGATATGCGGGTCCAGTGCGCGCACAGCTAATTCCAACTATCACTCACGCCACTGGCCCCACCTCACGGCACTCGTCCCGCCTTCCTCACCACAAAGACAAAATTAGACAAACACTTTCAAGAAAAAAATATATTTTCTAAATCACAACTATAAACATTTACTCAGTAACTTTTAATTAAAGTCACTGAGTGCAGCTGTGACATGTCTATTAAAATAATCTCTTTATTGAGATGACAGTGTAATTCCAGCACATTGCAGCCAGCCGGAGAGTGGTGACTCAGGGAGGTGTCCCTATCGAGGGAGGAAGTTCCCGGAGTGAGGCGTGGTAACTGGTCGAAGTTCCCGGAGTGAGGAGCGGTAACTGTTGCGGGATCCAAACGAGACTGGAAAGGGTATAAACACGACACGAAGAACTAGACTTTACAGCAGGAGATCAGGAAACAACACGGGATAACTCCACCAACGATCTGACAAACATGAGACGAAAGCCAGGGCAATAAATAGGGTGGTATATGGCTTGCAGCTGCCGCTGATCACACATGAAACAATCAGCGTAATGAGACAGTGTATGACCAACCGTGATAATGTCAGAGGGGACCTGGTCCTCCCGACTAAGACTGGTTTCTCTCAAGGTTTTTTTCCATTGATTTATCATTGGAGTTTGGGTTACTAATCTGAGACTGCTGATATTAGATTAGCCTAAAGGTTCGGTAAATTCTGTTAACATCGCTTTATTAGACGCAGGGAGGTGTCCCTATCAAGTGAGGAAGTTCCCGGAGTGAGGCGTGGTAACTGGAAGAAGTTCCCGGAGTGAGGAGTGGTAACTGTTGCGGGATCCAAACGAGACTGGAAAGGGTATAAACACGACACGAAGAACTAGACTTTACAGCAGGAGATCAGGAAACAACACGGGATAACTCCACCAACAATCTGACAAACATTAGACGAAAGACAGGGCAATAAATAGGGTGGTAGATGGCTTGCAGCTGCCGCTGATCACACATGAAACAATCAGCGTAATGAGACAGTATATGACCAACAGTGACAAGGTTAGAGGGGACCTGGTCCTCCCGACTAAGACTGGTTTCTCTCAAGGTTTTTTTCCATTGATTTATCATTGGAGTTTGGGTTACTCATCTGAGACTGCTGATATTAGATAAGCTTAAAGGTTCGGTAAATTCTGTTAACATCGCTTTATTAGAATGATCTTTCTTGTTCTATAAACACCATGCATTGTAATGTTTTATCCTTTCAGTTTTCCTTATTTTCTGCTGTAAAGCTGCTTTGGAAAAATGCACATTGTGAAAAGCGACATATAAATAAAATTGAATTGAAGTAAACCATGCTTTGAGCCAAAAATGGTTTTACGGTTCTACTAATAATGATAAAAAATACCTACAATCTTGTATGAGCAAAGTCTCAGTTTTGGACAAACTATCTGTGAGAATCCAGAATTCTCTATGTCCCAGCTGTTCCAACATGCAAGCACAGATATATGTTTTGTCTAAGGGATCTCCATTATGACGGCGTGCTCGGTACACGTTGACCTAAATGTCAGATTTATTGTGTTATCTTGTTATTGTGTGAGACGTTCAGAGATAAGTGATGTGTTCATCACTTCCTCATTTGTGCATATATATATACTGAACCCATCTTTAGTAAACGTTCATTTTGAGTGAACTACACTTCTGTGTCTGTGTCATTCTTGGTCCCCGGATCCGGTTCCTCTGATTGCTCCGTCGACTAGACCTGTCATGGTTCTCGGGTGGTGAGACACGGACAGAGGACCCAGGTGCAGACAGCGGGTAAGGGGTTAACAGATAATTTAATAAATAATAAAACAAAGACCCACATGGGGGTAACATAACAAAACATGGATACATGACTGGACTAAGACTAACTACATCGAAACAAAACTTAAATGAACTCTTTGACATAAACTACACATGACTAAACTAACATAACACAGGAACTCACCATACAAACCACAATGAACCAGCACAAGACAGAAGACACAAGGGCATTAAATAAGGGAGCAAATCAAGAGGGGAACAGGTGAAGGGCATTAATCAATAACGAGGGTAACGAGAGGATGGGAACAAAGACGAGACCAGAGAGAGTGTATGTAAGACATAACAATAATTGCCTCTCTCCACATTAAACATGAGGTTCTGTCATGATCCTGCCACTATACTAAGAGAAACATGACATGGTGCAGCAGAATCATGACAAGACCCTTCAACTCATAAAAGCTGTATACCTATTCAAAGTAACAATCTTACACTATCCCTTTAAATATGGCAGTAGATTGTTCATGGAATTGGGCATTACTACTGTATAACAGCATTCTTTACATCATACTCGCCTCAAGGCCAACACTGACTCCCATACTGAACAATTGACCTCCCCTCTCAATAACGAGATCTTACAGTTCATTCAACGTGTTTACTGTAAGAAATACAATTTAAAAGATGCTCACTAATATAAGACAGAATGTAAAGTTCACTTCGTGCATAGCACGATTGTGCAAAATGTGGGCCAGTGCAAATACTCACCATTTTGTGTAAGGTGTTGGGTTCAGCAGCTCAGCATGTTAAAGCCACAATATGTAAATTTTGACCGCTAGAAAGTGTGTTGCGAATTCTATTCATATTTATTGTAATTTAACATAGTTTACATAAGACGCATCTTTAGTTTATGTGCGCACTTTACGTAAGACCCAATTCTTTGGTAAGTGAACGGAGGATACGCTTGTCATTCACGTGCAGCAGTTCGCCAGGCAGTTAAAGAGTTAGACGATGTAAGTTATATATCGTCCATCTATGTTACTACTTACAGTGGCTAAGACCATATAATGTTACCTGTTATTTTATCAAGGTTGTTTGTTCGAGTTGGTGATGTTAGACGCTCCAAATGAGCACTTTGATCATGTTTTATGTTCGGGTTTATAACCGCTAGCATAGTGGCTAAGCGGACAAATGTGTGCACTTTATTTGGTATATTTATACATTTAATAACACAAGTTATGCTTGTGGCTGCTACAGGTCCATATCTTGATGTGATGCCTCGGTATTATGCCACTGCATTTATACATTAATATGTTATACTGAGGGTGCTAGTATTGTTTAATATTGTTATTAGAAATGAACGTCTTTATTTGTAAGAGTAATGTTTATTCCTTTATATTCTATTGTTTACAGAAACTACCTCAATACACAACAGTGTATGTGGTCAAAACTGCCAATAAACAATAATTATACCCTGATGATATCTCCTCCCCTCTCTTACCGGAGTGCTGTGGTGGTTAATAAAATCCAAACTAGCAATCAGTGGGGCAATCCCTAACAAAGTGCGTCCCAAATGTTGTATAACCACTTCCACATTTGCATAAAGCCATAGTATCTTCATCCGGAAACTGAGGGTATTGCGGAGCACCGGAAATTAAGTCACTGATATGGGACAAATACAAGGGAGACAAGGGACAGGCCATTATTTGAAATAGGAATTTTTCTGGATTTGCACATTCTTAGGAACATTTGAGTATAAAGTACACAACTACATGAAATATATCACACTGTGCAAGTGATTTTTGTATATTTCATAACAAAATTCTTCCAAATGTGGCTTTAATGTGACAACAATTTTTTTTTGTTTAATGTGCCGTGTATTGACCATGAGGGTGGGTGAGTGGACATGGTATACTGTTTTGGAGTGTAAGGTTAAGGTCCCGATGGACCACAGTCTCCTGCCAGAGGGCGAGTTTTCGAAAAGGTTGTGTCCCAATTCAGCCACTTAACTGCCCTCTTCCACTCCACTCATACTGTTCGGCTCAATAGTTGCGTGGTAGAGCTACATTATTGTGCTCGTGTTACGTTTTCTTGCAGCACTGGCACAAAGTCAATGTATAATATGTATCACATTGCATTTCTATATTATTTAGTAAATTGTAGATTACGTTGCATGACTGCTTATGGTGTATCATCTCAAAATGGTAGTACCCCTAAGTAGTCCACCCGCTCCATAATAAAAAAGCGTACCCAAGGCTTTATCATCTTTTGAATGTTAACGTAATATATTATTTGTTAAGTATTTTTTCTGTTACTGTTATCCACCAGTACACCATCACAAATTCCATGTAAATCGACACTACTTGGCAATATAGAAACGTCGAAGCAAACGCTGGGAAACACCTCATGGCAGTCTGGGATCGAATATTTTAGAACGTTCATATTTTTTACACTAACCCTAGCGAATATCTTTCTGTGGTCAAGGTGATTTGTGTACATATTTTAGTTAATTCACCACAAGTTTGTAAAATATGTGTAGTATACATTTGTAAACTGATGTTCATGTACCCTCATTTATCCAATTTCTCCATTTATCTTTCTTGTCGATGCATGTGGAATGCTCTTTGTTACACAGTGGCATGTGGCATACATGCATTTTGTTGACAATAAAACATTGAAGACGTTTTCAAATTCCACGAGATGTCGCCAGACTTCAAGAATCCAGAAATGTATGTTACGTGTGTGTGGTAGCCTATCTTCATACTTAATCTTTATGCATGTTACACAAATGCTTAAAAGATGTCTGCATTTCCATATTCAACGTCGGTGTCGCTTTAAATACTCCTTTTCTATACTATCCACACACGTGTGTGTTTAAAGAAACTCCTTCAAAATGAGAACAACGTTAGCCTGTTGAATGCATGTGCGGTATAGTGGGCTAGCGAAGTCCACCGAACCTCAGATAAAGTGACGACGAAGGAGGCGCTCTCCTCAACACTTCAACAGAGGAGAACAAGAAATGTGGACGAGCAGACAGAGACTACCGATGATGGGACGAAATTCCTATTTTGTGCCGGTCGAAAGTCCATTCCTTTAACCACTCGCCCTCATCTTTTGGAGAGGAAGAGCTGTCATGGGAGGTGTGCGGCACTTCTCACGCGTATGGTTTGATGGAGAACCGCGAAACTTCACAGTGGATGAAGAACATCTCGAACATTTGTGTCAAGCGCGGCAGATTCATGGAACGTAAACGCGATATATTGTAACAAAGGCAAGTAAAACACATCCAGACTGTCATCGCTCTGTGAAGCGCGTCATAATGTTTTTTATGTAACCAGTTATGCCAACGCGTCAAAATCATTGCAGCTTTTAACAACATATAGCTGCAGACTTGACCTTATTAAAGGTCGAAAAAATTTTATGTCCAACCACAAGACTGAACGGAAATGCCACATGTAGGCGTGTAATTCTATTTACATGACACGTTTTGAGATCGAAATCTGTTGTAAAAAACAAGTTTTGATTTCTTTCGCAATATTTTCAATGGGTGCTCATTTCACGAGGCATACTGCAATGTCAAAATGAATGTAGGGGCGTTATTTCGTGCGTTTTGCCGTTCTAAGGTGTCACAAATGAATTTAGAGCCGTTTTTGAGAACAAAAGAGAAGTTTTTATCACAAGCTAACGCGTCCTGCAGCGTCACTCAGAAATGATCGAGGAATGTTGTGTTTCTGAACATCGTCTATGCGGGTTGTCAGAATCATCAGGTCAGAATGTAAATGCATCGTCACACTGCGAACAGTAAACATATGGAGTTGAAGGGGTTATTGTTTTAACAGATGGTCTTTTGGGGGCTCAAATACTGGTCTGATTTGAACACCGTGATCGACTGTAATTTGGATTCAAAGATTGATCTGTACAGCTGCTGTTTATACTTTAGGCTGATTTATACCGTATAATTAATTTCACCCATTTGGCAACCACAACGAACAGCCATTAAAAGTAAAGCTGAACCAGGTAATGGAAAAAGAGGTCTGGATTTCATCAGTCCGGTCTTTTGATGATCCAGTCCAAACACATGCAATATGCGTGGCACTATACCGTTTTTTTCTGTGTGGATCTTACTTAAAGAATTTAAACGTTGACATTTACCATTGCTGTATCGGTTGGAATTCATTCATTTACAGGTTTGTTTAAACAGGCAGTTGGTGCCGAACTCCATATTTTAATAACAAAATCTGGCCACCGTAGTGTTTACATCTGGCCGCCTTACTTCGTAGATTTAAAAACGGACTTCTTGCTTACAAGTCCCTCTCTAGATGAACATCCAAAGCATTTCCCATGAGTTTAAACAAACCAAGCAAGTCAGCAGGATTGTAAATGACATTTTCAGAGTTGTTTAGAAGCCCCTTCCAAAAGAGCTGTTGTTGTTCCAGAGTGAACTGGCCGCATATAGTAATTTCTCATCTAGCTTTTCGTCCTTATTCCTCCTCCACTGGCATACACTTAGATCCTTATTGTGATTTATTTACCTTTTTGGCTTGGTCTTCAAATACTGTACATTGCCTACAATCTGGAAAAATGACCAACTTTCTCTGACCACCTGTTTTTATAAATAAAAACTAGCAATGTACAGAGGCAGTCTTAAATGAAAATCAGCGAACCCTGTGCTGGTTACTGATTCAACTGGGTTATTATTTAGTAGTGTATTAAAGGTCCAGTGAGTAATATCTAGCGGCAAGGTTGTGAATTGCAACCAACCGCTCACTATGCTAATTGATAGCATTTTTCCAAATATCTTTCCTTGTGTTTAACAGAACAATGAAATGTATAGAGGTTTGGAACAATTTGAGGGTGAGTAAATGATGACAGAATTGTCATTTTAGGGTGAAGTATCCCTTCAACAAAATGTGCGATGCCTCAAAACCATCTTTAAAAAAAATTGCTAGTATATCACATCAAAAATTATTAGTTTGTGGATAAATGCAGGTATTTAGAATAAGGACGTCTATATAGCAGTAAACATCTTATGTAGTAGAATCTTACTCTAGGTTTTCTCAACTACTTTTTTCTTTGCTCAACTGCAATACATTACTTTGTAAAAAATGTTTTTCTGGATATAAAGGAGCCATCACATGTTTCTCCCATTGTGTTTTTCTCTAAGATGTTGAAGGTGCCTATGGTCTAAGAATTTATTAGCAAACAGATAACAGTGCAAATGTTTTCTTAAATTATTCAAAACAATACAAGTCCCTGTAGATGAAATATTAATAGAAACCATTATAACAATCCACATGCTTAAAAGAAAGAATAGCTCCTGAGAGCATTAGCATTCAATAAAATATCCAAACAAAGTATTTCATTTAAGCTTCTTGACTTGAATAAGCTTGACTTGAATTACTAAATGCATGTGACCATGAGTCCTTAACCTTGACCTTTTTGCCCTTCCCTTTGCTGACCCCCTTTAGGGTGAGGTGTGCACTGGACCACTAGGCAATGAGGAGTCAAAAATCCTGCGACCGGACGCCGACTGCACCTTCCCGTCAACGCCTGCCACGTTTCAGTCTTCACTCCAGGAGAAAGAAAGAGGGTGTGATACAGGGAAAGCTGCGTATCCGCTCCATGCCTGGTGCCTTTCTGGTGCTCGGGGTGGTGGTTGTTATTGTTGGCACTGCACTTGCCGTGGCAGGCTACTGGCCATACCGGGCCCATCGCACAACGTTGGACGCGGTAATGGAAGGGTCTAAAAGCCTGTTTTCTCCAGCAAGTTTGGTTCACAGCGAAAGGATGAAATTACTGGGTCCCGTCATTATGGGAGTGGGACTCTTTATACTTATTTGTGCTAATACGGTCCTCTATGAGAATCGGGACAGGGAAACTCAAATGCTTCTAGCTCAGATGAGGAGTGTGATATGCTCCGTTTCTGCAGCCGTTCCTTCAGCAGACCTTTTACAGGTCAACTCTCTTGCCAGGCACTACCAGTGGGTCAGTAGTTTACCTGCAGCCCACCTGAACATTCTCTGCCTGCAGGAATTATCCAGCTCAGAACCACTACTCCAAGTCAAGAGCATAGATGAGGAGGACAGCATACAGCAGAAAGAAACCAAGCACACCGAGGTTCTCCATCATCAGGACTCTTTGTGCACCTCTTCTATTCATTCCTCCAACTCCTGCAACAACAGCAAAGTAATCTTTTGTGACAAGGAGCAGGGGACCACGTCTGCACTGGATCTGCAGCTCGAAAGTCATTTTGGACTCAGCAACTGTGTGGCCACATCCTCGATGTCAACACTAGGTGGGGGGGACTATGAGCTCTTCTCAATCCCACTCAGACGGTCCTACAGCATGAGTCACAGGACTAGACCAGAGATACTGCCCGGTGATGTGGTGCTCCCAAAGGACCAGTCCATGACCTCCTTGGGCCACCACAGATTGCTTCCAAGTCAATCCGGCTCGGAGGTGTGTGTGAATATGGTTGGGGTTGACATTGAATTTATACCTGTGGAAGAGCAAAGAAACAGCAGCTGGCCCCGACTAGACCTCGGAAACGTCAGGAGATACTGTAAGCTGGAGAACAAAGAGGACTCTGTGGACAGGTTACTGGACCAGCTTGAGCAGCAATGCTTACAGCTAAACAAAAGCTATGGCTCTGGTCCCTTCCAGTGAGGCAAAGTTTAATGATTACATCAGGGTTACTGGATTGGTAAATCTCACAGTCATACAGAAGAGCTTCACAAGGTTATGTACACCTGGAATAACCAAATGCAGAAATGGGCACACATTTCTTGTGGATGTCTTTGCAAAGTTTCAGGAAACCCTTGAGGCCAATAGATCTAGAAGACGTAGCCAGTTATCTCACTTGACTAGTTTTTGTAACTAGTTTGTTCTGAGATATGTGGCAGATGCAAATATCACTTGAAAGGTCATAAACATGGTACGTACTGCCCAGGTGTGGAAATATTAACATACGTAAGGTATTGTCAAGACATGGTAACCGCTACACTGCATGAATCCCTTAACCTGTGTCTAAATAGGCAACGGCAGGAGATGGTTTGTAGCTGTTTCTAAAGCACTACTTGTTTCCAAGACACAGTAAGCAACATTTCAAGCATCACAAATAAAGCAAAAACAAAGATATTATCAGTAAATGACAGATGAGACTTCTGAAGTATGGTTGGCCGGAAGCATGATGCCATGATCTTGATTTATAATGAGATTTGTACCAATGTGTTAGTATTAATGAGTGCTGGTTATTTGACCAATAATACATACAATTTATCTGGTTCTTCCTTTGCACATTGTTTGTAAATTGTTTGCCAGAGCATTTGCTCTCCTCTTCTCCATCTATGCCTTACGGCGATATAACCGAAGAATAAATATGAGGGCACACTGCTCTCTTGACTTCATTTTTGAAGGTGATCGGTGTCTTTGCATGCACTAATGCGGGTACATAATTGCTTTCCCTTTAAAGGCTGGAGCCCGACCGAGCCCCTCCTGTTTGCAGTGAGAATGTGTGACTTCACTTTTTTTGTTTACAAAACAATCTCCATCTCTATTTTGTCTGTGTAGCCTGTTTTTGTATGCTGTGTTGTATGCCATGTGTTAATGTATACTGAGCAATATCCAGAATCTAAGTATTTATGTCAGACCCCTTTACACATTTGACATGCCTGTGTTGCAAATAAAAGGCAAAACATGTTGCTGTCCATTATTCTTTCCTTGGTAGTTTTGGTACTAAAATCAATTTGCTGTCAGTCGAGAGATTAAGATTCGTCTTAATGCCAAAGAACTGACTACACTTGTTGTTTCGGGTGCAGATAATACTAAAAATAATAGTGCAACACACCTCAGCTGTACTTTTTGTTAGATAAGATGATCATCCAAATATTACAGATGTTTGCTGTTTTACTGCTGTAACCATGGTAGTAAAAGCTTGATTGTGCAATGCAGTGGAATATAGAGGTTTGATTTTTGGCGTGAACATATCAAAGGTGCTTTAAACATTCTCATTAGTACTTTTTCTGTACTAATTTATAGGCTCTAGTATAATTTCAGAATTTGATGTCCTTTATATCTTTGTCTCGTAAACTTCATCACATATTTCAAGACAAGTCAGTGTAAGTTGTTTTCGAGATGCCTCTAACATTTAAGTTAGTCTGAGACTAGGCTTAAACCCTGTCCGGGAAACCACCCCTAAGAGTTAAGGAGTTTACAACTGTTGAGTTACAAATGTTACAACTTTATTATTACTTATGATCTAAAAATGTATTACTTATAAAAAAAGATTCCTTTAGCTCAACCTATAACAATGCAAAGGCCACAGGTTTAAATGCTGCCCAACATGCTTATTGAAAATGTACTGTGAGGCCACTGGATAAATGCTGCTATTTTTTATTTAATATATTTTTTATTAAATGTTTTCATTAGATTGTGTTGTTATAGTGACTTTTTTAAAGAAGAGTAATGCTGGGCTTTTGAACATGAGATTAAATGGTTAGTGTTGCAGTTGTGCATTTGTTTGAGTAATACCTTATAAATAATATTTCTAACCTTACTTTTTCACTTTACATCAGAATGTTGTTTTCAACAATAATTTCCGCCTTTAAAAAAAATTGTCCTCTGTAGGCTGAATGCCCTTATAACTTTTATCATAGTTTGATAAAAAAATAAGTAAAGTAATCTAAACATTAGTACATTGTGTTTTCAGTGTAGGTCGTAAGTTGTAGACCAATAGTAGATGTTTGAGGAAAGGAAGGAAAGAGGGATGGAGAAATTCCCTTTTGTAATTATCCTCAGCAGTATTTTTGTCAGGGGCCAACTTTTCCCCCCTTATTAGATTTTATGGTTCCTTCTGGGCAGGTATGCAGTCTCTCGTGATCTCTTCTCATTTAATTGGTCATTTATAAGATGGCTTCTGCAATTCTAACAGCTTGTAAAGCTAGCAGGCAAGACCCAAGCCTCATTTTGCCAATATTAGAAGAGGAAGAGTGTGTAGGAGGTGATGGAGCAGAGGAGAGGCTTGACAGACCTGTTTTGGGTAGAAATATGATGTTTTAAACACCTCAATACTTGGCTAGGGCTAGGCAGCATGATGGTACAGAAATGTGACATATGTTGGGTTGTTAACAATGAGTAGAAGTTATAGAAAATATAGAATATATACAAAAATATAAAAGTTGTCCAATGAGCAGGGTGGTGTCTTCAGAAATGTTATTATTTTTAATTTGCGCTTTGCATATTGTTGTTTCCAGTGTCACAGCTTGCTGTGCTAATAAAGAATCTAATAAATTTGGCATTTGAATTTGGCTCATCCAGTCAGCGTTTACAGTTGGAGTGACTATATTGTATAAGCAGTTATAGTGTTTTATTTATATTTCAAACTGAAATGGACAGTTCACCCAAAAATCGAAATAATTTAATGTTTACTAACAAAATACATTTTCCATGTTTTACTCACCCTCAAGGCATCCTAACTGAATATGTTCAAGAATTTGTTCTTGAAGAATAATGCAGTCGGAGTTATAAAACCACGTATCATTTTACTCACAAGCGGTAGAAGAGTGCATGGGTGTTGACTTTTTAATCGATCAAAGAACTGATCGACAAGGCTCTGTGGTATAAACGTATAAACGTTGATGTCTTTGCCTCCGTCATCTCTCAAATGCACGTGAACCAGAGGCTTGTTTTTCCGGCAGTGATGAACGCTGCATTTTTCGTTTTTGTTCCAATAGCGTTGCATCTACTCTGGCGGGAGCTTTTGTCATTGTCATTTGACGGAAAAACAAGCCTCTGGTTCACGTGCATTCGAGAGATGACGGAAGCTAGACATCAATCTTAATGGTGCTGTCAATATGGATATTTATTTTTAACAAACGCATCGATTCGCTTCAGAAGACTCATTCTACTGCTTGGAAGTAAAATGATACGTGGTATCATAGCTCCGACTGCATTATTCTTCAGGAAGAATACCATAATCAGTTAGGATGCCTTGAGGGTGAGTAAAACATGGGGAAAATTTTATCTGCTAGTGAAGTATTCCTTTAAAGCATTACATAATGTGGCGTTTTTGCCTTATCTGCCAGACTCTTTATTTTAATAACCATTTTGGTTTGTGTCCAAGTCCAAAATAAGATAATATGATTAAATCAGTGACCTTTCAATGTACAAAGTTATAAAGTAGGTTTTAATTAACTGGATTATATATGGTAAATAAAACTAAAACAATTACAGTAGAAAATATAATGCTAACTTCTGACTGCAATGTCTTCTAACTCATCAAAAACTAAGTAACACCCCTTTGAGACCTATTAACATTATTGAGACTTATGGAAATAAATTGGCAAAGAATTAAACTGTGCAGAAACATTACGTCTGGCACGTGTGGCTGTTAGCCACCCCCAGCCAGCATCTGCAGTACATTACACTAATAAAAGTTGAGCAAAAGGGCAAATGTTTCAAGGGTCCTGTTGATACCTTCTTTAACAGAATCCATTAAAGTTGTGCTAAACACAGCCAGATGTGATACAAAAGAGTTTGAGAATTTTTTTAAACCTAGTTGTGAAAATAAACATTGTGGATCATAATTTGACCTGTTTACTTTGTACAGTGAAATGCAGCCTACAAAGTGGATTAGAGTTTTAAAACATCACGTAACTCAGCACTGGGGTCAAAGCCAGGGCCGGCGCTATCTATAGGCAGAGCAGGCAGTTGCCTAGGTCCTCGGGCTTGGATGTGGGGCCTCCATAACTGTAACGTGTCTCCAACTTCGACGCACTTACTGTAACATCAACTACTGCAGCAGTGTTTCGAAAGCATATACGCAGCAGTCTAGAGTCTAGAGCACCTGTCCTCACATGCAGCTCGAGTCGCATGTAACCGCATATCTATTTTACAGTCGCGTTGTTTGTCATCACAAAAGATTATTTTTACGCTTGCCCATTGAAACTTGCTATCGATTTCTCGCTCAAAGTGTGGGCCAGCTCTCATACAGTGCAAGGCTACAAGCAAGTTCTTTATTGTGTCTTATATACTGTGAAATACAAGGTTATGTCAAAAACACATGAAAAAAGTCTTATACAGTCAGACACTTATGTCATTAAGGAAAGTAAACATTTGGATCTATATCACTATATCACTATATCTAAGCTTTGTGTTGTGTCCTGATCACACTGCGCTCCAGGCCTGGTCCTCTCTATTCATACACTCCTGTCGCTCATCCTTTTATGTTCCCCCGAAGCTCCTCCGTGCTCGGCCTCGCGCCTTTCCCTCACTGCTCTCATCCCGCCCTGCTCGCCACAACAGGTCAAAAATTTCTTTAATAAAGAGATAAGTAAGTCTTGTAGTAAACCAACAGCTTCAGGGCGGTGTATAATATTTTTATAATTTAAACTGAAAGAAAACACAAAGGTACAAAATTGTGCAATTTTTTGACGACATTGCGTACACTATTGGATGTAGTAATTGTAATGATGTAGAAAAAAATGACAAAACTATTGGACTATTAAACTACTGGCTTCTGATCATTGTAAAATGTATTTGAGGTTCTTTCTTTCATAGCTGAGAAGATTTGATGACTGTTATTCGTTTAAGTAGTTAGTCTGATGTTTCACCTAAAATTGCTTAAAAGAAATAATAATAGATACAACTGTGACAATTGTTAAAATTGTATTTAAGGTCAAATCATTTGAATTTGGCTATGTTTAGAAATGATTGAGTTCAAATTGAAATCTGATTGCAGAATCAGTTTTTGACATTGCTGAGACAGCTGTAACATTTTGTGCACTCTCAAAAGACAAATCTGAGGCGCAAGAGACATGTTATGAGACTGCACCAAAAGTACAAATTCTGTCATCATTTCATCATACTAAATTTCTGTATAAATTCCTTTGCTCTGATCAAAATGACAAACAATGACTTGGAAACTTTTATTCATCCTTTAATCATAACTGTTGCTTAGTGGTATGCCTTTCCAAAGGTAACATCTATTATGTTTTTTCAAATATTCTCTATGTTAGATCCAAAAGACCTATCGTTTCATACAGTCATGCGACCATGATAATATTGAGACAATTTTGGTATTGCGATAACAAGATATTATTCTTCCAGATATATTTCTCAGTGTTCATCAGAACAAAGACCAACTTGAGGGTCTAGAATGAATTTTCATTTTTGGGTGAATTTTTGCTTTTAAGCTAAAGTTTCCATTTGCTTTCCATTTCATCTAATTTATGTTTAGATAATTCAAATATCAAAAGAGATCACATCTTTCTTTGTTATGGAAACACAATATATTTTGAGTTATTAAATTAGTTTATTGCATTGTGAGATTTGATTATGCAATTTACTGTATAATGCTTCATGGGAGTGGAAGATTGCCCCTGGGCATTCTTGTTGTCCTTTCTGTTAAACATCACACTGGCTTGTGGCTACAGGCACATATGCTTTTGCTTAAACTTAGATCTGTATTGAAAGGTTTGTACACTCTGTGGAGCAAATGAAAAGCATTTTACTCCACCGTTGCATTATATACCCATGAGGTTTCTTCTAGAAAGAAGCTAAACCTACGCAAGTCAGGACTGTAAGACTGCAGAGAGAGAGGGACAGAATTAAATTTGCTTGATGCTTCTTATTCACTGTTTGCCTGAATATAGGAACAATAGAGACTGACAGACCCGACTCTGATCAAGCCTCATGCCCACGTGTCAAATAGAAATGATTTTTGTCCGCACAATACGACAAATATTTATTGATAATTACTGTATATGTCACCAGCATCGCCTCGATTGCTGGAAACATTGCATTGCCAATGAAGGACACATAACCCCATGATCACTGCAGAAAACAACATGTGATGAACCGTATAGATTGTTGCTTTATACGTTTACAGCTTGGTTACTTGGCTTCATATAGAAGGCTAAACTGTAGTATAATACATATTACAAGTATCACTGTGCCACTGTTGTTGCGTCTGTTGCTTGGCCTTAATGGACAACGCATATGGACAAAAAGTACTGTGACCCACTGCTTCTTGGCGCTTTTTGCTTAAGTAAAGCACAATTAGTTTTTATATTTCCCTGTCGGTGTAATGTTAATGTTAATGTTAAGGGTGTAATGTTACCCGATTTCTGTACAATTATGCTGCTTTCAATATCTTTAATAGCTTATACTTAATATTTTATGATTCACTCTATAATTGTATTGTTTACTGGGCCTAAAGGTTATATATCTTAAGTGAAGTCCTTGAAGTTCAGTGGCAAATGATGTAAACATTCCGACCATTCCTGATGTCTAAAGGTGGAACTAGGTTGCAAGAATGTAAATCTTTGAGCAGGCTGTGCTGGAGGATAAACCTCTGTATCTGCATAATGTACTGTGAGTTGTGCAATACACGCTGAGCCGCTCAAGCATTAAAATCCTTTTAAATAAACAAAATGACCTTTGCAAGTCCTTTTACTGTAACCAGAGCGAAAGGACGCTGACATACTAAAAGTTAAACTTTAAATGTTTATATTAATTCAGGTATGGCTGGTTAATTATAGGTTTTGGAAACAAACTATGAACTTACTTTAAATAATTAAATTAAATATAATATACAGTGCCTTGCAAAAGTGTTCATCCCCCTTCATTTTATTCACATTTTGTAATGTTGCTGCCTTATCTAAAATTACTATAAATGATTTTTTACATTAATCTGCACTCCGTGCACAATAATGTCAAAACAAAACACAGATTTGTTACTTTACAAATGTATAAAAATACCCTGTTGGTATTTGTTACTTTACAAATATATCAATAAACCCTGTTGGATTACTATACAGTGTATAAACTTTACATATACAGTGCAGTGAAACAGTAATTGATTGATGGTACATTTCATTAAAGTATGGATTATTATATGCTTTACAGTATATTAAAAAAATGATATTCAACCAAATAAACCTATTTACATTTTGGGAATTTACAGCTTTATTTCGACAGTTCAGTATAAAGGAGAGAGACCGGGGAACAGGACGTACACCATTCACCTGCAATCCTATGAACCTCCTCTTTGATGGCTCTCACAAGAAACGTAACAAAAATGCATAAAAAGTGCTTGAGAGCGATGCGCACTTTTCTTACTGCTCTGCATACAGTTGCCTTGCTAACGTGTTCTGCATCCCCGGTGTTATAAAGAAAGCTTATATTAGCAAAGAAAATAAGAAAATAAGCATTGGTGCTTTGTTGATAACAGTATATATCCCACATGAGATGTATCCAGAATTATTGTAAGACCCATGAGGAAATAAATGTAAAGATATATTTTAGGGGCTTTTGCCTTTAATGGATAGGATACACTTATAGTTGGAAGTTTGTGAAAGAGTGTTTCAAATCAGACAGGTCAAAAGGATTTGATATATGTTAGAATGCTGCCTTGTTGTTTTATCTTCTCTACCTCATACATCTAAACACATGCTTCCTTCTTCAATCAGTTATACACCTACGTGTAGTGGCTCTGTTCCAAATCCTGGTTAGCTGCCTACATTGGAAGCATTGTACAGCAAGGTGGTGATACCTCATTTTGGCAAGTGTTACTGTATCATTAGCCATCTTTCCAGGGGTAATTCCTACTGTCCAAGTTGTTAAGATAGGCTCCAGGATCAAATATAAATTACCCTGTCAGCAGGCCATTACGCACCCTTTTTCAAACTTAAAAAGACTTATATGCTTACATTTTTGCACAGAAAACTAAGCAACATGAAGACCAATCCAAATCAATCGGTTCAATTTAATGTTGGGATGGGCTGCCTACTGTATGTAGACATCTTGCTAGGTTTTGAACCAGAGCTACAGACTCAATTCATTTCATCACCCTTCAAATGCATTGTCACCCTCTTCCTCACTGCCTCTATTTCATCTTTATCCAGTTCTTCTGCTATATTGTTTTCCATAAACGCAAAGATGGCAACAGAACGAAAGGCTTTTGTTGCTCTAAATGGTTCCCTGGAGGTTTGTATAGTTTCTCTTCATGATTAAAGATAAACTGCTAGGCATTTCAGCAGGTCCTAGAGAGTAAAAAAGCACCTGTGGTAAACAGAGGCCAGTGATAAAATAGAGAGAATAACAGCCATGGAATTCACTCTTTAGACTATCTTTAGACATGAAGACCGGTATGAGAGCTGAGAGCTGATTAAGTGCTGTGGAATTTAGAGAGGCGACACCATTATGGACAGTATTCAGGAGCCATAGGGGGTGCAGGGCTGAGTTCTGGGATGGGAGCGGGCGTTGAATGGAATTCAGGTGAGTGATGGAGTACCTCACGGAGATCAGGAGAGTGAGTGGGCTACGTATGCAAGCACCTCACGGAGAGTGAGCGGACTCCTCATGGAGTTCAAGGCAGTGAGTAGGCTCTTCTTGACTTTGGAAAGTTGAACGACTCCTCAATGTGTTGGAGGAAAAGAGTGGGCTCTTCACGTAGTTCAAAGAGGTGAGCGGGCTCCTGGCTCGTCTCGGGGAAGCGAGGACGAATTGGAGCAGACTCGTGGTTGAACTCTTGAGTGAATTCGGGTCTGTCCTAGTGTATGTTAAAGAGTGGTTCTAAATTCTGGTGTATCTGGTAGAGTGTGTGTTCTGGAGTAGAACTCTTATGAGACCCACCACAGTCGTAACGTCCGCAAACTTGATGAAGAGGTTGGAGTCGTGTGTGCAGTCGTAGTGGTGCAGTAAATATACTTTTACTGCTGTAGAAATAATAATAAGTATGTCACACAGCACAAAATACACCATGGAGGCCGCTATTATTGTTTGGGGAATACTCGCACATGCCTACAGCCTGAACGCATGCATATGACGTCATCATTTTGTAAAACGCCTCCTTCAGAGTTTACACGAAAACAATAATCCTGTTGTTTTAAAAATTGCAGTTTGAGATCGTTTTTTAAACGTTTTAATAAGGCATATCTGCATGGCCGCATTGTTGGCTTGTCAATGTGATCATTGAAAGATGATAAATGGACAAAGAGAGTAGCCGTGGAAATGAAATGCGGTTTCTCGCCCAAAGACTAAACAATCAATCTTATCTTTTTCGACTCCCCCGTATCAGCCTTGGCCAAGGCTGCTGCTGGAATTCAACCCTGAGTGGAGCAGTACGGAGAGACGCTCTTGCGTCCCTTCCCCATTCTACTGAAACACCTGCACAGACTATCACACAGACTATCACACACACACACAAACATAGGCCGCACTCGAGGGTGGTCTCCCATCCCCAGATCCATCGCCTCCGTCGCTTTGACCCGCCAGCCTGACAAGCGGGTCTGTATACGGCGCCACCATGGCAGCAGGATCAGATGGCTGCTTGTCGGAACTGGATTACCTATCCCTGTTGCAAGTCTTGTCTATGGTGTATTGTGTACATGTTTTTCTCCTCACCTTCCCCATGTTATGCTTTATCTTCTTCTAAAAATACATTTCGTTGCACTGTACTTGTATGTGTGTAATGACAATAAATTGAATCCAATCCAATCCAATAAAATGGTGTATGTGTATATATATATAGAGAGAGAGGCTCCAATTCGACTGGCGAGAAATAAACGGAGCGCTTTTTGTCACGTGCCATTGCCATGGTGAATCGTGTTATCTTCGCTCAATTGATGATGGCTTTTAAAGCCACGGTGAACGCGTAACCTAGAGTGAACTTACCCAGAGTGAATTGAACTGATTGAAACCAGCTGTTCTGAAACAGAAAACTCAGAGTAGCGATTATCTGAGTAAATCAACTCAGAGTTCATATTTTAACTCAGTGTTGCTTAAACCTCCTTATTGAAACGGGTCCCTGGTCATCTCTCGTCATACACTCCTTTCGCTTGTCCCTTTATGCTTCTAGAGCTCCTCCATGAAGTATGCAACGCTCAGCTGACACTCATTATCACTCGCGTCACCGGCCTTGCGCCGTTCCCTCGCGCTCTCGTCCCGCTTTGCTCATTCCATACCCCCATCGCCCCTCACAGGCCAGGGGTTACCCACGAGACTGTGCTCTACTCCCCCCGGGGGCCAGTCTCGCCGGCCACAGCACCTGGGGGTATGGACAAACGAGACGAGAGAAAAGGAGACAGAAGCACAAGGAGCGACAGAGATGAGAGAGGGGAGAGAAGAAAAAGAAAAAACAATTCTGGTTCGGTTCCCCGACACACTGTCGTTCAGTCCTCAGCCAGCGCAGAAGCTCTTCCTCACGGTCCGATGCGATGGTAATGGATGCTTGGTGGATGGCTCGATCCTCTTCCGCCCCATGGTGGCCGGCGATGGCTCCTCCGGCTGAGGAAAGCCGGCAGCGAATCCCCTGTTCCCTGCTCCTTCCTTTCATGGCAGACGGCAGCGGGCTCCAGCCCACAGCGAACAGCGGTGACTCCTTCGCTCCCCCTCGGACGGCAACCACCCCACCTCGGCCTAGGAGCATGGAGCGAGGTCTCCGTCCCATCAGAATACTTGCTCCAGCACCACCACCCCGAAATCCTCAGCACCACGATCCATGGCAGCATGTCTCTCCTTCCTCCCGGGTTTCGCCACTAATGTAACACGGTACAATAAAAGCACCCGCACAGTCGACTGCTGGCCACACAAACACACTAAAACACAACATAAAGTCCAGGCCTTGTCCTCTCACGTCATAGACCGAGACCTGTGCAACGCGCAGCTGACACTCATTATCTCACCGGCCTTGCACCGTTCCCTCACGGCTCTCGTCCCGCGTCCCGCCTTTGCTCGGTACAATTATCAAATGCCAAATGTACCCGTAATGTTAAAATTTGTTAATTTCATTTTCTCTGTAATGTCTTTTTAGGCTAACAGCTTACTATTTTTGGAGCTACTGCTGGTCTTGTTAACCCACACTGTGAACATTCTGCTGTATGTGTGCTTGTTTATACAGTATATGTTATTGTCCTTGTACTGTCCTGTATCCAAGCACAAAACCATCAGGAGCACAGATAAAGGATGGCTGATGAAATGGTATTATCCTCCCAGGAGGCTGTAAAACGTCTGTAGTGAGCTGTCACTGTCACGTTCCATTAGCGCACAGTGTGGGTCTGATCTTAGAGACAGGACCTCATCATAAGCCGCCTCCTCTTCCCCAGCGTCCTTCAAGTTATCCCTTGTATACTTGCACACACATACAAGCACCAAACTCAGTCATGCACAGAACCATCATCTGTAATACTAATGCATTCTTAGTATCTAATAGAGATTGCAGGTCAAGAGCGAGTCTTTATTGCAGCTCATGAGTGCTTTCATAGCTATTCAGCCGTTTGACGTGTCTGTTTTGATAATTGCACAACACATTTGCTGTCATCTCTCTTGTTGAAATGACTTATAATGGCAAAGTTAGCTTTGCAGCTAAAGCTAAAGATTTTGCAGCCTGGCAGGGTGCTGTAGTCATTACAGACATTTCTGATTGTGTCAGCTATAAAAGATATGACATTTATGCTGGAGAGAAGAGATAAATGTTTTAAGATCCTGAGCTGGAAATTTAAACTCAAAGCAGCTCAAATATAATTACGCAATTGTGATGAACCAAGCATTCATGAAATCGTATTTAAAAAGTAGAAAAAAAATGTATATTGCAAAAAATATTTATATAAATTATGAACAATAGGCAGGAGCATTTGATTTCCTGGTACTTAATAGCCTGTCAGTACAAGGAAGTTTGAGCTTGATAGCACCAGCTATAGAGTTATCCAGCCATAAATATCTTACCGAGTTCCAGCACTGACTGATCCTCTCGCTGCATTAGTTTAAGTTCTCCTGGCCTCAGCCTGACATGCAGGGATCGGCAACGTGCTCGGACTGTATATGGACTAGGCTGTGTTTGTTTGTGTGAGTCAGTCTTCAACCTTTTTGCTTGAAATTGTTAGCCATCTGTAACAAGGTTCAATTAAAGGAAGGAAGGAGGCGGGAACCGGCGAATGTAAAACAATCTTTAATAAAATAAACAAACTAAGTAAAATGCCGGCAGTGCCCTCACCGTCGACAGTCGACTGCCGGCCACATAAAACATAATAAAACAAAAATGTATTTCCAGGCCTGGTCCTCTCTCGACATACACTTTTGTAATGATAAAGCTGGACGAAGGACGTGGCGACTCTACAAAACTTCAGCCGCTATTAGATTATTAATGATAATTTGAAATCTAACTTTTTTTATTTTGCATTGTTGTGCAAGCACTGTTGAACTTGTGCAGAGGCTGCAGCTTTTGCCAGAGGGGAACTGGAATCCCCTGGTTAGGCCTGGTTTCCCTCTGAGGTTTTTTTTCTCCTCCAATGGAGTTTTGGGTTCCTCGCCACCGTTTGCATACTGTTCTGCATTGTTTGCCTTGCCGGGGGGGCTGCTAGAATTTGATAGTTTTATTTAATTAACACTGCATATAGGAATTTATAGTGTGTCTGATATTTGACCTGTGTTTTGACTTCCATAACCTTTCATGTTTTACTTATAATCAATGTTTTCTTGTACAGCTGCTTTGTAACAATGAAAATTTTAAAAAGTGCTATATAAATAAAGCTGACTTGACTTGACTCCTGTCGCTCGTCCCTTTATGCTTCCGAAGCTCTTCCGTGAGAGATGCGAGTCCGGTGCACACACAGCTGACGCTCGTTATCACTCGTCACGCCCTGCTCGCCACACCATCATTAGCCGGATATTGCACAACACTAACATAAGACATTTGTGATCATGCAGAATAAGGGTACTTATATGTTGCAGTTTGTACCTTGCAGGAGAGAACGTTGATTAAAATTCATAGGATAAGCTTGAGTTTGTAAAAGTTATGTTTTTGTTTTGTGGCCAAATGTTTGGACATAATATGTCTGGCCGGTTATCATGGATCAAATATAGATTATATAACTTTTATTCTGCTGTCATTTTCGATGGCCATTCAAAAGCAGCCACGTGCAAGTGCAAGACTCTTAAAAGCGTGAAATACATGTCCCCCTGTCTGCTGCATTTGACGTCACAACTCAAGGGGGTGAAGGGCTAGTCAAGGGCTTGTGACCATGCCTGTTCTTGAGTCTTAAGTGTACCATCAGCCAATCAGTTGACTGGTTGGGTAACTCCAGGGTCACACTCCAGGCAAGCAACTGTTATTGTGATAATAATAAAAACATAGCTAATGTAATACTGTATTTCCTTTGGGTATTATAGGCTCCCAGGGTTCTGAGCCAGCAGTTGAGTTTCAGACAGAATGGTCGAGTTTTTTGCTATATTATTTTTTCCTTATTTTTTCTCGAATGATGTGGCTCTTTTCTCACCCTCAAAGTATATCTTATTGAATTTATCCAACAAAACTCATCTTAAAGTGGACTGATATAATTAAGTGCCTGTAGGTTGCTGTTCCTATAGCGTCTTTATGCCGTAAAACACATAGATACTGCTTATCCAATGGTAAATTGTAGGCTGAGGAGACATCCTGACATGCAAGATGTAGTATGAAAATTCTAGGCATGTCCTTTTTGAAGTCTAATAGCCTGGTCCAAAGTTGCAATTTCTATACTTCTACAAATTTTAGCTTATTAGCTATTAGCAATTTTAACTTTTTGACTCTATATCCCCATATCTGCTTGAAGGATAAATGTTTTTTTATATTCGTTTTAAATAAACTATATTAGTTATTGTTTTGTATATGTTGTTATTTTAAATATAATTCTGATCTCTTTTAGTGAACGCATTGCGTTGGTGGCACCTTTGATCAACTTTAAAAAAAATCACAGGGGTTCGAGTCCCCTAGAGCATCCACCCTCACAGACTCTCACGGAAAATGCACAACTTCATGTTGCTTTTACAGCTCATCAATATAAGAGAGATGCGGCCCCCAACAAAAATGCCATTGACTGTATTGTTTGCATCGGTCTGTGCCCTTGTCTGTCTGTTCTGTATGTGTACATATTCCCATGCGACAGCATGGGGCGATTATGTATCTTGTGTGTATGAGTGTGTTTGCTTACAGTAGCCGAATTTTGGGCTTCAGGCAAGTTCTTTAGTGAAGAAAGACAAAAGGAGTGGGCTTTTATGACCTGGGACAAAAGCTGGTTGCATCAGTCCTCCTAAACCATAACTAGAGATCCAAACACACTGCAAACAAATTGCAAACGCTTAATAATAAACTGTTTATGAAGTTTCATCAAATAAGGTTAGTCACTGTCCTAAAAGATCACTCTAAACGTGTCCTTCTCAGCTAAATATATCGGCAACTGTCAATCTGTCAGCACTTGCAAAATATGCCTCTGTTGAAGCCCCCCTCAATAATCTCACCAGCTTGGGCTGTACACTATATATTACCCCTTGTGTTTTTTGAAAGCCATTGTTGATTTTGATGAGAATAGTTTTGGACGGGGAAATGCAGCACATCCTCAATTCTGACTCCTCTTACATTCTGTCTCTCTTTTTCTCTGTCTCACATTTCAGCCCAGCTTTCCCCGTTTTTGTCAGTGCAGCATGTTTTCGGAGATAACTGCCCAAGCATGGAGACATTTTGAGCCTTTAGGTAGCAGTGTGTGAGTCTCGCAGTCCCCAGGGGAGCAGCAGAGCTTATCTACTTTCATGTAACCATATCAGAGCATTGCACTGCCGTTGCAACAGTTCTGTCCGGACGGCTAAGACAGAGTGAGGAATGTATACTGATTGTGAGTGATGTCAGTGGTTGAGGTTAGAGATACTTGAACTTATCTAACAGTTGAGTACTGATATCTGGTTGTCTAGATCATCTACATCATTACCTCAACCTCAGTAGTGATTTTAACATCACTACACTATACTTTAACTTGACCAGTAATGATCGCTCATGTGCAGGACAGAGTTCTGTTGTGTTCTTTAACAAATTAACATGTAATCGATATGTCTCAGTTGGTTGACTTTACAACACTTGCCATTACCCCACTACCTGAACCTTGCTACCCCAACCACATTAGAGTCAATCATCTTCATTATCTTAACCGCGCAAATTTCAGTGTCCGTAAATTCAAGTACACGAATCATACTGAATTTCTCTCTCAATCACCTTAAATCTATTAATTTAAATGTCATTACTACAACCTAATTATTATTGCAACCTTGTTCCTCCAACTTTACAAGTTAATTCCCTCTTATTACCTCACGGGAGCTTTTTTTCAATTTATTAAAATAATATCATTATTTACTACAAATACGTATAGCCCAAATTATAACACATCAGCGGCATAACATCGTTTAATAGAAACGCTGTAATTCCGCAATATTTATTCAACATTTAGAAAATGTCCCCAAAGGTTTGTGCAAATCTTTAATGAAAACCTAATGTCTCTTTATTCGGTTATATTATGCCATTAAGGACCTGTAATATCTATGCACAAAAGGTTGTTTAGATAAGAAAATATGGATATTATAATCATGTATATTTTTCCTGAAAGGTTCCTTAGGGAAAAACGATTCTATAACTGCAAAAAATAAACACTGGCACTTTTAAGTAGACTGGCTGAGTCTCTCAGTCCAGCCACATGAATTTCAGTGCAATACAGAAGACAAACTATCTCACTATAATGTCCCATGAGCGGGGTTGTTCTACTTCACATTACAAAACTATTTTATTACCTTCATCAGAATCATGTCAAAGGTCTGTCTCAAACACACATAAGAGTCCAGCTACATTAAGGCTAAAACAATATCTCCAGACCTCGCCTATTGTTTACCCATTGACCCAGTACAATCAGCTCTTGTACAGATGGTTTTGATCCTGAAATATCTCAAGGTCCTCTTAAAATAAGAGCTTAAATTACATCAGACTCCACTGGGGCTTTTATTGTTCTTCTTCTCTGGCCTCTTGTGAAAAAGGCAACATTTTGGCCACTGATAATGAAGCTTAATGTTTTTGATGTCACATTATTGTTGTGAAAGGAGGTCCTGTGAGGCTTGTTAAGTTGCCAGTTGTGATATTTCAGCGGGTATTGTTGGAGTGAGCGGTGCCAGGAATGCGTACAGCAGCACCACCACTCTGCCCAGCTTAACTTTGTTAGTGGCTGCATGGCATCAAGATTTTAAACAAAGTTCACAAAGCAATGGCATTCATACCACAATGAAATAAGTTTCTTAGTCCTAAAATAGCAAGATGATAGAAGTTATAAAGGATTTATTAAAATACTGAATCACACAGAAATGCGCCTTTTTGTTGAGTATGAAAGCAAAGAAATCTTAGCCAGACCCGATTGTGGAGTCAGCTAATGGTAAAATAAGTTATGAGTTCTTGTTATTAAACGTACCCTTTTCTAGCAATCCTGCTGCCTCTTATATAATAAAACAATTATGGCACTTCACTCTCGCCCCTTCTCTTATGATGGGCTTGTACACTTTGTGAATATTTTAAATATCTTAAGGACAGCAACTATGCCAACATGAACGCTTTGCAACGATTAGGTAATTATGTACCCTCGCGTGTCTTGCATCCGGCAGTAACAAACTTCATCACACCTTAAGGTGGAATAGGTCTGCATGTATATTTCTGACGTTTATCCAGACGTTTATCTTTCTGGTGGCTATGAAGATGTCATCAGATTTAACTAACTTTAGTTTCTTTAACTAATTAGACTGAAAAAGAAAACAGATTTTATAGTAGAAAAATACATTTTATGGCACCCCTTGGGGCAGCACTGTGAATGCAAAACACTTGCAGGGTCTTAAACCCTCACCCCTGCATCAGTTTGCTGAATTTAGCTACGTTTCTTTGGAGCCAGAGGTAAGTAAAGAATGATGAATTTGCTCATGTTGTCCTCCTCCTCCTCACTAGAATGTAGGTGGCTCGGCTGGTGATGAAGAACTGGCATTGCCAACGATGCCTGGGAATGTGAATCAAAGACTGATTCGGTTTGACAGAAGGTAAGGAGAACAAAGAGGGATCCCACAATTCAATTGTTGCCACAAAAGGGCAATCTTGCCTTTTCCCGTTGCTAAAAATACAGACCAGAAAAACAGATTCCTCTGGCTTCTGTTTAATTTCACTGTCATTCGCTGCGGGTTGGTGGATTGTTAATGGTGATTAGTTTGTAATGACCATGCATGGCACCCGCTGATTCTCAAGGCCATTCCCATCAGGGGGTTAAGGTTTGGATGGTTAGTTTCAGCAGTTAACCCCTGCTGTTAGATCCCAAAACCATTATGTGGGCTAATACAATCGTTCTTCTTTGATGGACATAGCTCTATGAGAAGTCTAAAATACATGCCCGCATCAGTACATATTTAATTACGTCCTTAATTACGTTTTCTAAAGTCACAGAATACCCAGATATCCTACTTAATTTGTTAGTTGTCAAATGCAGTATTCCTCCTTAACGTAATCCACATCTTGACTTTCATATTTCCTGCATGATGAATGAAACAAAGATAATGATTTATAATATCTCTACTTTGACTCATAATTTTAAGCAGGATACACTCTAAAAATTGCTGGGTTATTTCTGTAAACACATTTTTGGGTTAATTGAGCTGGGTCAAAATGTTGGGTTGTTTGAGGCACTGTAAACACACAGTTGGGTTGCACACGCTGGGTCAAATAGACTGTAGGGGTTATTTCACCACTTAACCGCATGGGTTGGGTTATTTTGACCCAAACGTTTTTTTCATTTTTCCTCATCATCAAACTTTCTGGATTCTTCACTCGTCTCGTAGCTAGACGGCCACGCACATCGCAGCAGCAGCTAGATTACGAGGTAAATTAATACATTTTACGATGATTTTCCTCTCAATTGTGGTAAATCAATTGTGGTAAAAGCACACAGATTTAACAGTTGAATGCAATATTTAACCTGTCGCTGTGCAGAGTTAGCGTTTTATTCAGCGAATGATTTACGTTAAGTGGAAGCTTAGCAAGATAAAACATGTTTTGACAAAAAAGGCCTTAACAATCATATTATCGTTAAATTAATGTTATATATATAAATATATATATATATATATATATATATATATATATATATATGTATGTGTGTGTGTGTGGTGTGTGTGTTACTTAAAACATTTAACGTTTCGTCCCTTACTTTAATGCCTCATAGAAAAAACTAACCTTAGGTCAAAGCAAAGTTCAGTTACTGTGTGCATACTGTATGGCTTGTGTTGTTTAGTCAGAATTAGACCATTTCATACTAAATTAGATTTAGGAGCATTTTTTTCAAGGTTGTGGGACATCCCGGATCCATCAACTACACAGATCCATAATTTTTACGTTTTGCATAAATACAACATGAAAGTCTTGCGCATAAAACTCATTCTTACAACGCGATCAAGTTAAAAGAAAGTTAAAAATGCATCATACCACTCGCCAGTGTGGATGCATTTTTTACTTTCTTTTAACTTGATCGCGTTGTAAGAATGCGTTTTATGCGCAAGACTTTCATGTTGTATTTAAGAAGTTAACATAGGCCAGCGGTTGTTACTCGAAGTCCTCGCGATTTGTTCAATACGATCTTAATTACTCTTCAAAGTGAACATCACTGAATATTCTGCCATGCTGTAAGAGCTTATGTAAGATTCAAAGGGCATTAAAGTGCACAAGACATAAGAAAATCTTATGATTGCATCTACGTAGTAAAGGAATGGAGAAATTTTCACGGGAAAAAAAGTTGTAATTTGTCGCTTTGATTATGAGATGAAACTCTCAGTTTTCGGTGTATTTTTCTCATGGTTTAGATGCTAAAGGTCAGAGTGCTTTCAAAGCCCTGCCCATTTTGCTTCCCCCTTCAATATACAAGAAAGGAGGAAAGGTCTTCAGACCCACAACCATGGAATCCCGGAAGTCATTCATTGACGTACAACCTGTAAGTTTTGGTTTAATTATTTGTACTCTATTAATCACTATGCGTGAGATAAATATTCTGAAAAGTAAATGATATATGTATATAATATCATTGTAAATTTAATTTGTTCAGATGTAAAAGACTAAAAAGTGGAGTTTGACATTTTCTAACTAAATTAGCATTTTTATTAGGCCTTAGTGTTTGTTCATTAAATGCACATAACTTAAATGTTAGTTATGTTTCAATACCAAGCGTCATATATTTAACAGGTGGGGAACAACATGGTGGAGTATTTACAAAATGCAGAAACCAGTGAGGTATTCCTGCACATTTTGTGTCTTGGGGACGAGGCAACGACATCACAGACCTTCGTCATTGTTTCGGGCCATGCCATCGAAACTAACTCCTTGCTTGAAGCAGTTGATCTGTGTTTCAGGTCCTTGTTTGTGCTTGATGTCAATAAGCAGTGTCTTCCTACCTGGGGATTTCTACAGCATGCAGTGTAGCGTTTGGATGGTCACGAGTCTTCATGTGTTAAATTTTTGAGAGCAACAGTTTTTTCTTGGCACTTGTTTTAAGTTGTCACATGTATTTTCTGTTGTTTGGAGTCTTTGTTCGGCCTAGTTTTTTTGGCACAATGTTTTGAATGATTCTCACTGATTCTACAAATCTATGTCCAATGTTGACATAGTGAATTGAAATCTACAGTGTCTAGTTCACACAATTTTGTGTTTTTAAAGAATCTACAAAACTTGTTTTATCTGTGTCTGTGTTGGATGAAATGCATGGTAATTGCACTCATTCAATGGTTATAAATAGAAATGTAAAAACTCATTAAATTGATATTTAAAATTCTTTTTGTGTTGTGTAATTTGAATTACGGAAAATTTATAATAATCTTTTTAATAATAAACTTTGTGATTATTTATAATTATTGGTAAATATAAAGGTAGCAATGCCATGAGACAACGTATAACCCAATGTTTAGGTTATGTTTAACCCAGGAACACAGTTAACCTGACCCACTGGTTGGGTCAAATAAACAACCCAGCATTCTGGGTAAAATGGTTAAACCCAGCACCTGGGTCAAAATAACCCAGTGCGTGTTCTGTCCCATAGTTACCCAGCAGCTGGGTTAAGGTTGGGTTATTTTTTAACCCAGCTATTTTTAGTGTGTACCAGTATTTTTGCACAAAATTGGATTAACATGCTAAACAACTGTTTTATTTATGAGATGATGCAGGCTTAACTAAATATTTGGTGTGCAGTATGCAGTACACCATTCCATCCTGTGTTGCAAATGATTGACCTAAGAGTTTGACGGGCATTCAACCAAACAGAGTTCTGTTTTAAAAGAAGCACATAGAGGGAATGCTTGCAATCTTCTCGAAATTAACATATGAATGGTTTATTTATAGTTGCCTCCTGTAGGGGAATTGTCACTAAAAAGGAATAAGGTTAAGTATTTAAACATCACAAAAATGACACACTTCACTTTTAAGCAATGCTAGAGACTCCGAATCTAAATTTGGTTGCTCAGCCCTTCATAACACATGAAGTGTTGATGTAAGGAGTTCAGGAACAAAATCCTGTCAGCCTTTTAAGGGATCCGTAAGTACTGAGCACCGCTGCTGAGGTGAGCCCAATGAGTCAGTTCCTCTTTCTGTGCAACAAAAAAATCGAATGCGACAAATGGAATGTGTTGAAGAAAACTTGCCAGTATCACTTCACTATACACAATGACATAAGACTGATAATAATGCCACTCTGCTTGCCTGAGTCTTTCCTTATGCTTTTGTCCTGGGTTTGTGGTTTTATCTCTACAAGTATTTTTAGTTCTATGTACTGTTGGCTTCAACAGAGCGGTTCAGCAGCCAGCACAAACACAAATATTCAATGGCCTGTGCAGAATTACGCTCTGAGATAGCTTTGTATTCAGGGAACAATAACACATGTTCCAATTCTTTCGATTCATCAGCTGCTTGAGCGGATGCAGATATCCAGCATAAAAAGGCAATATTAATCTCAATATTAAGAGTTTAAAAGTGATGGCCTTTTAGAATACGTTACACTCTTGATATACCTAGTTTTTTACTTCTGGCAATTGTATTAAGGCTTGCAAAATAGCAAATATTGTATTAATCTGTAAAGATTTTCTTGACAGACAAAACGTGTCAGTATAAACCCTTATTTTTTGTGATCTTACAAAAGTCTATCGAGTCTATTTATTTGTTTGGGTTCCTTGCAACAGGGCCGTGTTGGCTTGCTCACGGGAGACAGCATTTATTAAATATTATTTACTAGAATGATCTTGCTTGTTCTATAAACACCATGTGCTGTGCTGTGTTTTACCCTTTCTGTGTTTTTCAGTTTTTCTTATTTTCCCCTGTAAAGCTGCTTTGGAACAATGCACATTGTGAAAAGGGCTATATAAATAAAATAAAATTGAATTATAGAAATAATCCATAGTCTTTCAGATGAGGGAACCAGAACCAGCTAATTTTGGAATGGAGTGTCTGAGGATAGTTAATGGAATGCTGTGCAATGTTTGTGGGCTGCAGCTAAGCCCATAATCACATACAATACACAAATGAAAGGCTGATTGAGTTCCGACCTTCTTAACAACCACAAGTCATTTTCTTCTAGAACGCAGAGGCTTGTGGTCTCCCTTAAAAGAAATACAATTTTTAAAAGCAAAGTTGAAGTGTCTCATTTTACATTAGGTGTTTTTAAATACTGTGTCTTCACTAAAGAAAAAGCATTAGATTGTTGTGCACATGATATATGTGTTGATCTGGATGCGATCTATGGTTTAGGGTTAGAGTCAGAAGTGCACATTATAGCGAAAAGAACGCTTAAACAACCCATTCAGTATGTACGCAATCAAAACATTGTTTTTCCTACTTCTGTGCATTGTAAAAGAAACCTGTAAAATATAATAAAGAGGGTACAGGCTAGTAGGTGGTTTTATCAAAGTGTACAAATACTGCTGTGTAGACAGTAAAATATATTGAATGTATCTTGGTGGAAAAGTGAGGAATAAGGATGTTAGAGCATTCTATTCAACAGTCATAAAGTTCAGCATTCAGCAAAGTTTGCATTTTTGTGAAAGTACATGTTGGATGAGCTGATATCAACATGAAGCTTTTGTTTTCAAAATGCGTGATTGCTCTTAGTTGTTCTCAAAGGCAACTGTTATGACGCAAAGGCGTCATATTGTAAATGTGGTTATATAGGGATGGACACGGTTATCAACTTGTGAGATGCTCACATGGTACCAAGGGGACTAAAATCTTTCAAGAGTACATCTCCAATACCATAAGACCAATAACTAGTATGAACCATTGATAGAATGTATTCATGGATTCACAGATTCTATACCAGCTGCCCCTCACATTTTACTAGTCTTCTGTTGTCCAGTTTTGGTGAGCTTGTGCCCACTGAAGTCTTACTTTCCTGCTTAGATAAGAACAGGAGGTCTCTTAGAAGAGATTTAGTGGCAAGGATGAATCTCCTTGCAATGGATGAGCAATATAAACGCATGATGTCACAGTCCATTTCCCTCCGAACAACAGTTCTCTGGTATGACAAGCCAGCACTTTGTGCTCCCATTTTAATGTAGCACAGATATCAAGGGTGCACACGCATGAAAGACTCTCTCTTTAACCATTCAACTATTCATATACAACCAATAGATTGAGCTCCAGATACAGTTCAGTCTTTTTTCCTCCTCCTACCAACTGTTCAATAATGTAAACTCAGTGTGAATTGTTAAGTTTGGAAAAGAGCAGTGCTTGCAAAAGAGCTTGGCTTGCATTTACTGCACATCTCCCTGTTCTTCCCATGGAAATACGTTTGAATACTTCTTAATTTTGGCTGGAACATGAAGCTCTTTGCTAGAATTGTTTTGGAGTTGTGTAATGGTTGATGAAACGGTTGGGGACCTGGAGATTCAAAGTTATTTTCATGGTCTCTTCAAAACAAACCCTTTTGATATAAATAACATGCATATAGTCAATAGATCATCAATGCATAAATGTTTGTTATGGCATTTAGCAGTAGCTCTAGCCAGCCAAACCTCAGTGGTTGAAGATGGGGTAAAGTTACACTCTGATAGATTCAGATAAACCTGCCTCTGAACATCACATCTAAACTGGTTGCTTTTAGCCAAAGAGGCTGAATTTTGGCCAGATAAAGCTGCAGACAGGACTTCATGCCACAAAGTTTGGGTGGCCATACTAGTAAAATTGGTACAATGCTAAAATAAGTCATTACACACTGGAAATGCAAACCCCACACTGGGTAAAATATTTCTTCTATATAGTTTTAATTGATAAATAAAAATATCTCTCTGAGCTCATTGCTCAATTGTAATCTGAGTTTCTTCGTATCTGCTGAAGATACAAGCGAGTTTGCAGCCAGTTATTTATATCTTCTGCTGTAGTGTGTCAGTAGGAAATATCAGTGCACATTTCCATCATTGGCGTAGCTTGACATTTGAGCTGGGAGGGGCAGAGTGGTATGTCATGGCACTTACCGGAAGTAAGAATCCATAAACTATGGGAATATGAACTAAAGGCAATATGAATGGTATTAAAAAAATTACATTCAAATTTAGCTACCCTTTGTATATTACCATATATTACTTTGTACCCTATACTATTAATCAATCACATTCAATCGATTATACACACAATATCCCACAATCTCTATTTATTTTACATTATTATCAAAATGCTTTAATTATGATAGATTTTTTATTGATGATCCTGGACCACAAAACCCAAAACCAGTCTTAAGTAGAAGATTTTTAGTAGAAGCCAAAAATACATTGTTTGGGTCAAAATTATCTATGCCAAAAATCATTTGGATATTAAGTAAAGATCATGTTCCATGAATATATTTTGTAAATGTCCGATCATAAATATATAAAAAAATATTTTTGTAGCATGCCATGCTAAGGACTTCATTTGGACAACTTTAAAGGCAATTTTATATACACTCACCTAAAGGATTATTAGGAACACCATACTAATACTGTGTTTGACCCTCTTTCGCCTTCAGAACTGCCTTAATTCTACGTGGCATTGATTCAACAAGGTGCTGAAAGCATTCTTTAGAAATGTTGGCCCATATTGATAGGATAGCATTTTGTAGTTGATGGAGATTTGTGGGATGCACATCCAGGGCACGAAGCTCCCGTTCCACCACATCCCAAAGATGCTCTATTGGGTTGAGATCTGGTGACTGTGGGGGCCATTTTAGTACAGTGAACTCATTGTCATGTTCAAGAAACCAATTTGAAATGATTCAAGCTTTGTGACATGGTGCATTATCCTGCTGGAAGTAGCCATCAGAGGATGGGTACATGGTAGTCATAAGGGGATGGACATGGTCAGAAACAATGCTCAGGTAGGCCGTGGCAATTAAACGATGCCCAGATGGCACAAAGGGGCCTAAAGTGTGCCAAGAAAACATCCCCCACACCATTACACCACCACCACCAGCCTGCACAGTGCTAACAGGGCATGATGGATCCATGTTCTCATTCTGTTTACGCCAAATTCGGACTCTACCATCTGAATGTCTCAACAGAAATCGAGACTCATCATGTCAAAAACATTTTTCCAGTCTTCAACTGTCCACTTTTGGTGAGCTTGTGCAAATTGTAGACTCTTTTTCCTATTTGTAGTGGAGATGAGTGGTACCCGGTGGGGTCTTCTGCTGTTGTAGCCCATCCGCCTCAAGGTTGTGTGTGTTGTGGCTTCACAAATGCTTTGCTGAATACCTCGGTTGTAACGAGTGGATATTTCAGTCAAAGTTGCTCTTCTATCAGCCTGAATCAGTCGGCCCATTCTCCTCTGACCTCTAGCATCAACAAGGCATTTTCACCCACAGGACTGCCGCATACTGGATGTTTTCTCTTTTCACACCATTCTTTGTAAACCCTAGAAATGGTTGTGCGTGAAAATCCCAGTAACTGAGCAGATTATGAAATACTCAGACCGGCCGTCTGGCACCAACAACCATGCCATGCACAAAATTGCTTAAATCACCTTTCTTTCCCATTCTGACAATCAGTTTGGAGTTCAGGAGATTGTCTTGACCAGGACCACACCCCTAAATGCATTGAAGCAACTGCCATATGATTGGTTGATTAGATAATTGGGTATTATCTTAGGTGAGTGTATATGTACATTACATATATATACGTCGGAAAGCTTATTTATTCATTAAAAATCAGAATTTCGAAAAATGTTCCCTTAAGATTTGTTCTGCAGGGTCACATTTCTAACTGCAATACATAGTCATAGATAGAGGACAATTATTTTTAAATAAATTATAATAACAAATTTTACTCCCAATATGTGTATATTATGATCAATGATAAAATACTGAAGCATCCTAAATCTTAACACAATTACTTCACTACACAAAACAATTGATTCCTAATTCAAAATACTGTTAAATACCTGTGTACAAACAAAACTGAGAATTAATTTAAGCGGCACATTGGGTGCTGTTTTTATAGACTAGAATATCAAGCTCTCGGTGTCCACCATAATGTTAAGTGGTTAAAATGGTAGGCACTCATCTTAAAATGAGCACTTAAAAGTGTTTTGGAAGCGCAGCGTTTGTTAAGATGAATTGTTGTGGTCAGTCTATCAAGATAAATATCAGAGGATGCAATGTTTTATTTAATTTTACAGATAGCTTGCTTAATCAACAAATATTAATGTGAGAGCCCACTTGGAGACCAGCACCAGCCATGCAGGATGTGCCGTCATGAGTAGTAGTTGTCCCATCCCTCCTTGAGTGTGATATTTGTATGCTCAGGGAATCTGACAATAGCTGGTATGCTCCACTATTTTTTGGTCTCACCATCATCGAGTCTGTCTATTATTACAAGAAAAACACGAGAATGATTCCAGTGGTTCACAGAAGGAAGCTAAACGCATACCTGCAATAGAAACACATTCAAAAAGGCTGAACATAATTTTGGAGAATTCTTTAGTGCTGTAAACAATTAAATAATATTCATTATATCAATTCATATGCATGTCATACTCTTAAAAATATATACTGCATACATACAGAAAATTAAAAAAGGATGAGCAGTATAGCAATATTTTATTCTGATCACATCCACTGTGAAAGTCTGGTGTTTGCCCATGGAATAGAAAGAAGTGAAAAATCTCAAGAGATTTTGTTCTGTCTTCCTCTGCCTTCAAGCAAACTGACAACTACAAAGAGAAAACTGTAGAAGTTGCAGTCATTCATCTAGACAAGGACATATTAATGTCATACAAATTTGAGAAGACACACACACATCAATTTAATTAGGTTATATTAGACTATAGACTATGACTTTCCTCTTAGAACTGAAATGATTAGATAAAAGATAAACGATCGAAATTAAAACACACAGAAAAACACCTTCTGGTTGTGTAGCAGGCATCCAGAATTATTTGATATGAGCAGCAAGAAAGTAATTTGCTGGTAAAAATGTGAAATGTGGATGTTTTAAAATGATCTCTTTTAAAGGGGTCATATGACACAGCTAAGACGAATATATTTGTTTTTTAGATGTAATGCAATGTGTTTACACGATTTACGGTTAAAAACACTGTATTTTCAAAATAGAGTGCACGTTTGCATCTCCTCCTTGCCCCGCCTCTCTGAAACGTACAGATTTTTCACAAAGATTGTTTTTTTCTGCAAAGCGAGGTGTGCCATGATTGGCCAGTGCGTGGTGATTTTTCTAATACTGCAAGCGTGTGACGGAAATGTAACACCTCTTACCATATTTGGAACATCAGGTTCCAAAGCAACTGTACTGACAGGTACGCCCACCTAACTTGGGTAAAAATTTGGGCGGTCTTTGTCAAATCACACCACTAACTGACATAGATTTGGGGGGTGTGGTTACACGAGGCGTTTCAGGCAGGTCTGTGTGAGCGTTTGCTTTTAGATAGAATGCATCTTTTGTTCAGACACTTTCATTTTTGAACTTTTAAGTGTCTAATACATGCATGGGCAATTTATAACACACCAAAAACACACAAAAAACAAAAACACGTATTTGCGCCATATGACCCCTTTAAGTTCCTGTGATTTCATCAGTTTCCATTAAAATTTTATAATCTTATATAAGAGGAGCGTGTGGAAAGGCTTCGATATGACTCAGAAGACAGAAAGAGGAGAAATGAGAGGGATTCAAAGTAACTTCGTAAGGAAGTAATAGTGCTGATTATTCCGTATGGAAAACTCTCTTCAGCTTTGTGAACGGAGATATGATAAACAAACCATGCTTTTAAACCATCCACACTCACACACACACAGGACTACACAAAATTTCATTCAACACAGGCATATCCCAAAGTCATTGCTGGTCTTAACATACACGAACAATGGCTGATGCAATGCAGACCACTTTTAGGTACCATCACATGGGAACTTCAAAAGATATAGTTTTCCCATTTTCATATCTTTGTTGCGTCATGTTCCTACAAAACAAATTCAGTGTTGAAGAGATGTTTTGAGTTCACACATCTAAAGCTCACAGTCTGCAAGATATTGATAAAAAGATACCAATTACACACATGCGCAAAATATGTTAACATATGAATTTACTTTATCCTAATCCGATAGCATTCACTATCAATGTGGCATGTGGGATTACAGCACAGAAAACATTATGTATATCAGTAAAAACACATTTTATAAACAGACATGACGTACTCAACGCACCACGTTACATAAGCATCAGACAAATCCAAGCATGTCAGAAATCAAGGCCCATTGCATTACATCATTCTAGGCAAATCTGAGAAGCAATCGGACTGTTTCACTAGCCTACAGGCAAAATGGACAAATAACCACAAAATAAAAGACAAATCATAATGTAAATTCTCTCTAATCACTCTCAGTTGTTCCTTGTGGACAGCAATGTGAATAAATGGAGAGCACAAAGTCACTTGCTTCTCACATAAAGTCTCTCATTTGTGAAGACTCACAACGTTAAACTGTAATGGCATGTAATAAGTACTACACACAACTGTGTAAATCATGTCATCCTGTGATAAATTAAAATTAATTTTTTGTCTTCATTTTAAGCTGTACAAAAAATAAAAGCAGATACATTTTTGTCTGGCTCTACAAATCAAAACCACAACATGTAATGAAGTACGGAACATGATACTGTAGTTTATCTGGACAGTTGTTAGTGTGTTTGAGCATGCAGTTATTCCAGCGAGAGGTGGGATCAAAAAGGTTACCTAAGATTATGGGCATCCTAACTGGATTTGGCAGATTGTGATACCTGCAATCAAATCTTCCTCCCCCAATTGTTTCCCAGATCAGACTCTTCTGTCTTGAACTGGTGATTCACTACCCTAATCCTGAAGCATGAAACTCAAATTGAATAGAGAGGGAGAGAAATGGATAACAGTGAAACAGGTGTGCCAAACAGGCATCTTCAGATGATCAGTGGATTTGAGAATGTAACTATGTAAAATATAAAAAACAACAGCAATCCAAAGTTATATGTGAAAATCTGAGCTGTCTGCTGGGAGAGAGATACAGTATATCATTGTTCAAACGAATAGCCTCTGCATATTTTAAAGCTTGAAAATACCTATAATGCAGAGTAACTAGGCAGTAAGCAGATCCATGTGCAGCATAAGGTTTATTAAACAAAAAGACCAAATGGGAAATGACCAAATGCGAAATGGGAAAAGACCAAATGGGAAATGGGAAAATACGAAATCGGAAGTGGGAAAATACCTAATGGGAAATGGGAAAAGACCAAATGGGAAATGGGAAAATACGAAATCGGAAGTGGGAAAATACCTAATGGGAAATGGGAAAAGTCCAAATGGTGGAAAAGGGAATCCAAAGTACATTGAGCATTACAACTGGGAACACAATCAAACATTTAACGACTGCCAACAGACAACGGAAACACTGGGGTTTAAAAACATAGACATTAACAAGATAACAAGACACACCTGGATGAACTGATTAACACTTAAAACTGCAAAGGACTAAAACACATGGCACAGAACAGGAGTGACAGAAAATTTCACAAAAACAGGGGAAACACGGACTGGGTTCCTGATACCCTACCACACATTTAATTTAACACGAAATTAAGCAAAATCTCTCCATTCAACATTAATATTAATATTAACGTTAACATTAATATTAGTGAATTATATTATCGTTACTTATCACTGTCATTGCTATCTTATCCTGATATCCCAATAACCCTGTCCTGGTTATTTATTTGAAGATCATAAACCAAAATTAATAGTTAACTCAGCATTGTTAGTATAGCATTAGCTCTCTAGCTTGCTTTCTGTTTACACTGTTGAATATCCTCATGCCTTCTATTAGTCTTGTGTGCTATCTGTTTCTCTCTTTTAAGCGTATAAACTTGATTCATAGAGCAACCTCTGTAAATTGGAATTAATCTTCAAACCTGGTGAGTTATGCCTTCTCCTCTTATTATTGTTACTTGCACCTCATGTCAAATGCTTGGCTTAGAAGGCGAGGGCTTTACATGCAATAAATGCAGGGAAATAGCTAGGCTGGCAGAGAAGATCTCAGAATTCGCATCCAATCTTTATCTGAGGATAGTAAGGGTGTAAGGATGTAACCTCGGTTCCCTGATGGAGGGAATGAGACGTTGTGTCGAGACTGACAGAATGGGGTTTGACTTGAGAACCTATGATCTCCTATTGTACTTTGACAAGGCCAATGAACTTGGCGAATGGGACGGCATTCACCTTTTTGGGCTGAGGAACTTGAGGCACCCTCGTTCACTGCAGCAAGCCGGCACAGCGCTAGTGTATGTGTCGAGACTGACAGAATGGGGTTGATGCACCGCATCACGATTTCCAGCGGAACAACACTGACCTGCCTGGGTGAGTCCAGATACAAAGGTTCACCTTGTGAGGGAAACTTCAGATTTCCTGGGCTTGAATACGAGCTGCTCCGCCGGGCTCGTACCCCCGAGCGCTTAGTGATGGATGGAATGCCTATACTTTGTCCAGTGGAGGAAATAGGGAGGTTGGAATAGCGTGCTTACCCGCCTGAAGAGGGGAGAAGGTGCTTCGCAGGCATACGCCCAGGCATCACTCAATACCCAGTCCGACACCGCTTTGACACCCGTGCGAAAATGCTGGACGCAGCCACACCCGCAGCTCTGCAGATGTCTGCCAGAGAGTCGCTCTGAGCCAGTGCCCAAGAGAAGGCTGCACCCCAGTGGAGTGAGCATCACTACAGTGGGCAGACGCCTGAGATCGGTAAGCCAAGTGATAGTGTCCCCGATCCAGTGCGACAGTCTCTGTCTGTCCTCTAACACAGACAAAGAGCTGCTCAGAGTGAGAGCTCTGTGTTCGGTCCGAGTAGAGGTGCAGGGCGTGTACTGGACATGACAGGGAAAGGGTTGGGACTTCCTCCCAAGTGGAGCTCCTGCAGGTTCCCCACCATCTATTCCGCGGCGGGAGTGGTGGATCTCTGGGGATGTGGCCAGGTTGGGGTTTAGCCCACGTGGGGTACCCAAACTCTGCATGCCGTGGAGTGGATCCGCTATGGGACTGTCTGAGGGCTGGAGCCAATCCCAACATCTCAGGCCATAGGGTCTCACACCCTGAATAGACCATTGAATTTGTAAATGCTAAAATAGATATAGAATATTCATCTGTAAATTATGAGCTAATAAATGAGGTTTTCAACGAACTCAACTTCAATATTTATATATATTTAATATTAAAAACTCGACGAGTGAGCAAGTGTTGAGCAATATTATAGAGAGAATTGCGCACACGCTCATCAAAGCTTCTGTTCGCGGACTGTGTTTTAACACGCGGCACAGAAATGCGGTCTCGTTTCCGCACGCAGATAATCTTCTGCCTGCCAGCGGAACATAAATGCGCTCTCGCGATGATGTGTTTCCTTTCTCGTGGCACTGTTCTGTGCTGTGTAGTTTTCTGCTTATTTGTTTAACGTTAATTAAACGTTTTTTTTAAAGTGCAAGTGCAGTGATACAAACAAAATGCTGGCAGCGATGCACCCTTGTCCGAGTCAGCTAAAGCTTCCTCCACTCCCTCGACCTTTGCCCTCTCCTGGCCCCTCAGGCTTTCTCCAGCGCCTCTTGTTCTGTCCCCTTGCCCCTTTCCGTTATACCCTGGTGATCAGGGCCCCCTTCCCTCGATGTTGTGTTGCTCTTTGTTCCCTTCTCATAAGGGCACTAAATCCCTTTCCCACTCATTCTCCTTCACAACTCCCTCCTGGTGGAACATTCTTCCCAATGCGGTGCAAGTTTTGCATCCCATGACAAATTGTCTCGCAAAGTATTCCTACGACTTAGTCATCTAGCCTGCTCTATTTAGATATTTGTGAAAAGCCATGACGAGATGGTCACCCGTACAGCAAATCATTGCATTTATATGCGGGGTTTACTGATATGCAGCATAGACAAACTTACAACTAGTGTTGTAAACTCGAGGCACAAGGCAGTTTTGAATAGGGATGTGCTAAATATATTGTCTACAGTAATAAACATTCTTTATTCTCGTTATATCTTAAGATTTGTGTTTTAAATAGTTATTTACCGAGGGTAACCATTATCCTTAAGTATATCCCATACTAAAATCGTCCTTAAACTGTCATGATTCTGTCCCATCTTGTCATGCTTTTCTTGATTGCATTTGTGCCCACAGACCGCTGCCACCGTCGACCAAGGCTCCCCTCCATAGCTTGTATGGTTTTGGCATCCTTGGTGTGGGTCAAGCTGCCTCTGCTCTTCATGCTATGGCCATCCTGCAGGTCCACCAGTCCAAGGCGTTGAATTAGTTGCACAAGGGAAGGACCGGGGCTTATGCAGGAACTCTGCACCACCACTGACCTCGCCTCTCTGGGCGACTAAGGTGACGGCGCGGGCCCTGGGTCAGACTAGTGATCCAGGAGAGGCACCTCTGGCTTAAACTTGCGCAGATGCAGGATATCGAGAAGGTTTGCTTCCTCGATGATCCCATCTCGCAGGGTGGGCTGTTTGGTGAAACTGTCAAAGACTTCTCTCAGCAGTTCTCGATGGCAAAGAAGCAGACGGAGGCCATTAAGTACTTGCTGCCCCGCCGCGACCCGGGGGGTTCCATGTGGCGACTGCTTCCCAGCAGCCCCACCCCTTTTCAACTCCGACTCCGGGACCTGCGCCCCACCCAGGCTGACCCCCGGAAGAAGACGTCAAAGAGGAGAGCACCATCCCATCACCAACCACCGCGGAAGCGTTCCTGAAGGGATGAGCCCAGGGAGATCGAGACCACCACTAAGCCCGACCCCAGCCTCTCCATCTCTCTTCCTGCTCCGCCCTTTCGGGGCCCTTTTCCACAGGATGTTTGGCAACCCCACATTGTGTCATGACTAGGCACAGTGTCGGGCATATCTTCCGGCAGCCATCAGCACTCTCCGTCAGACGGTGCAGTTAGCTGCAGTATCACCAGGCAGGCATCCCGGCAGAGCTGCTCGCCTCCCCATGGCGAGGAAGCCGCACTGCCAGCCATCGAACCACCCCCCATGGGGACGGTGAAGCAGATCGAACCCCTAGTCCCCTTGTCTCGGTCCCTGGGAGCCTGTTTGGCTCTTCCCAGACCATCACGGTGGCTGGGGAGCAGGATCCGTCTCGGCTATGCGATTCAGTTCGCCAAGCACCCGCCGCATATCAGTACCGGGTCCTCCCCTTCGGCCTCTCCCTGTCTCGAGGGTCATGGAGCAGACTTCCATAGAGTGACGTGCTGTGGGTCTTTAAGACATCAGAGAGGGGAAGCAAGATGAGAAGCACTGTTCACCCTATTTTAAAATCTATGGTTCCGGTTGGTGTTGGTGACCCAGACATATAGGGAAACTCTGGCTGGTGGGTTTAGGTTTGACGGAGTTGCGTGCACATCTGCAGCCATTTTTCCAGTTGTATGGAGAGCTGAATGAACTTCAAGACCACTGGAATCATCACTGTTCGAGATTTGGAGTTGGAACTGTGGACTTAAACCGTGGAGGTACGTGGTTAGGAGAGCTGGTTCATTCCATGCATTTGCGGCTGCCAGTGTACGAAACCTGATGGCATAATCAGATACAAGTAAATTTCCTTTAGCTAACAAAAAGAGTTGCGCACTTAAAGATGTACCTCCAGTGTACGTTCCAAAAACCTCACATGAGTTTTGTTTGAACTGTGATGGAGACTGTACAGACGGGTCGGCTTGGGACCAGACGGAATCCGCCAACTGTAGGTCTTTTCCGGTGAGTAGTGAAATACGTAAAAATAAGCACTCAAGAGGGTTTTAACACTCACACCCGGCACCAATCCCAAGAACCAGGATAAAAACGGTAAACATCCATGCTTCACCGTCCGGTGATATTTCAGATATTTCTGGACGGTGAAACATGGATGTTTACTGTTTGTGCCTGGTTCTTGGGATTGGTGCCGGGTGTGAGTGTTAAAGCCCTCTTGATGGCGTCCACGATCTCATGGAAGTGGTCTGGCGCACTGATCATGTAGTGGCTTCTTGTAACAGAAACACTACGCAGACAGCAGGTAAGATCTTCAAACAATGTTTATTCACAGATACAAGTAAACAGGTAAATGTTGCAACTGACTATAATTACTGTCCTTTGTGTCACAAGAGATTGTGGTTATAGTTGAGGATTCGAGCTGAATGGTAAGGTGGTGTTCAATTGATGTGTGGGCCAGTATAACCCGGAGTTCTGTCTTGGAGAACCTTAAAACTCAACAGTTACTATAATTTTGAAATGCAAGTCTTTCTATATCTCCGAAGTTTTCTCACACTGTCAAACCTAATGCAAACGAGGTACTATGCCACTAATAGACATACCTGTAGGTGATGGAAAAAAATATGATAGAGAGCAAAACATTTTTAAAGCTTTTGCTCTCCCTGAGATAGATTGTGTTCCTTTGCAAAACTTTGAGTTCCTCAAGAATAATTATTAGTTCCCTCAAAAAAATGTGTATGCCCAGAGATTATTTTACACTCCTATGTTTGCATGTTGCGCTGACTTTGATGAGAAGGCTACCCTGACATTAGTGTTTCTTATTCTGCATTGGTTCATATAGGCTATATTCACATACATATTTAGTATTTAAATGATGTTAAAGTCAAGCAGATGGCTATAAACTTTTTGGACAATGCATCTCTGCAGACCAGTTTTATTCATGTCCTGACCAATGTAAAAATATAAGTTACGCCCTTGCACAGCCTCACTAGACACCCCCCCCAAAAAAAAAAACACTGAAGTGTAGAAATACATTGCCTGGTCTAATGAGTCTCAATTTCTGCAGTAACAACATGCATTCATCCATTCTTTTATAGACGTTTCAGGCTGCTGCTGCTGGTGTAATGGTGTGTTTTATAGTACATTCTAGTCCCTTGGCACCAGCTGAGCATCCTTAAAAATCCACAGCTTTTCTAAATATTGTTGCTAACTGTGTCCATCCCTTTATGACCACAGTATACCAATCCTGTCTGTTTTTTTCCAGAAGCATAATGTTTAATGCAACAAAGTTCATACAATCTCAAACTGTTTTCTTAAACATGACAATGCTCCCTGTTCTCAAAGAAGAAATGTGCTACAGGCAAAAAGGTTGCTCCAAAAAGTGGTTTGGAGATACAAAATATGGATGCGAAAGAGCTGAACCTTTTTCTTATTCTAAGTAAATTGAGAGCTTGTCTTGCCAGAAATTATAATGGCACATCTAAACCATACAAGTGTACTTCGGTACCAGCTAACAGGAAATACTGCAGACTCTTGACTATACAACATTATAACAGCTGACTTCCCGTAAAACTCACAACATCAGATTTTTAACGATAGGTTTAATCCGCAGTCCTAAAACTTTTCAGATACTAAACTAGATTTTTACATTCATTTTATAAATTGAATTTTCCAATGTAATCCTACCTACCATGATGGTCGGTTGTGATTGTTTACCATGGCATTACTGCGGTTGCTAAGGTGTTTTTATAAGTCATAAGCCAAATCTTTCTGATACTCTGGTCTCATATGGATCAGGTAAATTAAAGCCTTTTTCTATGCCTGTTTTACCATTTGCCATGTCAAACGTTTGGCCGTGGCAAACCGAAAGTGGACAACATGTCATCCAAGGGTAATAAAAACCCTTTAATAAAAAAAACATCCAAGAGTAATAAAAACAGGAAAGTATTCATTGGTGAGATCATTACTAATGTTAACGACAACTTAAACAACTAGCATAAGCATCATAGTAACATAACATAGACGAGACCTGACTGCATTCAGTCAGTGATGGGAAGTGTAGTCTGGTGGAGAATTTGCAGGCAGGAGCGGCGACACGCCAATGCCCAACAATTCACATTTTCATGTGTAATTTATGTTTTTAGTATGCTCAGCGTAGGGTACGTTGTGTGCCAAAGCGAAATTTCGTGTCTGTGAAGCTCAAGAGTCCAGAAAGTAGAGTTACAGTTGAAACAACTGAAAATGTATATAGTGGTTCAAGGTACAAAACAATACTCTATTTTTACTGAGCACATGCCACATGAGCTGTGAGTGATATTATTAGCGCTCTGTCTGGTTTTGTTTAGGAATAATTTAGCTGATTCAGGCCATCAGCAATGGAAGCGAAATATTAAACGCCAGAAACACATGACCTTCCACTGCAAGTAGCAAAAGTTTAATGCATTCCCATAAATGTCATGAAGTCAAACCTCTTCTTATGCATGGGACAAATCGGTTCTACACTTTCAACCTAGCCAGAACCTCATCTTCTTCAGCCTGGTAATGACCCTGCCAAATGCAGGAGCAGTTACAGATTCCATTGTGTAGTACTGCAGGCACACTTGAGATTGATGTTTAGTGGACAGTTTGGTGGAGAGTAATCTTGTAGCAGAATAGCCTGAGACATACATGAGCAGGGATGAAGAGATGGTGAACTTTGAAGAGAGTATGGGGGGGATACATTAACATACGTAGCTTAAAAGTGTTGCTGAGCCGAGCTCAAGGAAAAGGAGTCTGAGCTTTGGACTCTGAGATAAAAGTGAAATAACAGTGCATGAGGAAACTGTTAAGGCATGTGTCAGAGTTCAATAAAATCATGCATTCCTCATCTGAGATAGAGGCAAGTGAAACATTAAGGAGCTGAAAAAGATTTGGTACATAAAAGCTAAACATCTATAGCTCTGGCTAATGCTGTTTATATGTAGTACTGTAGTTAGTGATGTTTGTTAAGGCATCAAACCATTTTTACAAGTAGTTCTCCCAAAATTATGCATAATGCATTATTACTATTATAACATTTTAATCAAAATAAATGTATCAAATAATTTTAAATTGTCATAGTTAACTTAGCCTTCTGTTATTTCAATGTATATGATAAAACACACAGATTCTGGATTCACAGATTACAGTCATTTTCTAAACCTAGAAATCAAATAACCAATACTTAAGTATCTTGCTCATCATATGAGCAAAGCCACGCATTGTCAACCTTACTATGAATGTTTTTGTTCACCATTCACTCCATCAGTATTCAGATAGATATCACCTTCAGGTAGAACTGCGAAACTGCGCATGAGTTGCTCAATAATCCAGTCATTGCTTATTCCAACACAAATGAGACTTGTTACAATGTTTGCTAGAAGTTGAAAAAACTAGAAGAAAGTATGAAGATTCTGAAATAAGGAAAACTCAACAATATAAACTTTACTTCCCCGCCAGATGAATATCATATGCACAACCACTTATTCAAGTCATAACACACTCTCCTAAATAAGCCACTCAATTTTACATTCCATTCATGAGTCTATGACAAACAGTGTGGGACAAGTTATGAACCAAAGTTTGGTCCAGAAAAAAAATGAAAAAAAAGAAGAGCACAGCTTACTTTGTGAAAAGAAAGTATTTAATAGGCTACTCAAATAATAAACAAGTAGTATACTTGTTTGTTACAAGTAATAACAAGTTTAAACAAGTAATAAACAAGTAAAAAAGTACAAGTCAAGTATACTTAGAAATATACATAAGTACATCAATCAAAGGATTAATTACAAATATAGGCGAAATATACATAAATATTCACTGAGTAAAATCACGTATACTGAAGACAAAATTTTATCTCCCTCTGTTCTTTGCCACGGTCAAGATTGTCACGCTTGAGCTTTCTGTGCTCTCTACCTGAACAAAGATGGCTGCCCCTGAGACTAGCTGGTCCCTAGTTTTGCCTTGGACCCTGTCACCACCAGATCCTCCTTGGTTCCTAGCTCCACCCTAGTCCATGACACCACTGGCTTCTCTCTCACTCCATGGCCTGGCCCTCCTTCCATGTTCCACCTTTGAGCCAACTCCCTCCTGAACTGGTTTTATGGAGCATCTTGAAGCTGGGACAAACCCAGTCTGTGTTCCCTCGTTGTTTCCTGTTTGCTTTGTCCTCATTCGTCTGTATGGTGTCGTTTTAGTCTCAAGTGTCTCTTGTTATCCCTCCTCTTATCCAGTGTATCTAAGCCCTGGTGTTTATTTGTTTTTGGTCAGTCTTTGATTGTGTCACTGTTTTCGTGCATCTTTGTTTCTTTATGCCTCCCGTGTTTTCTAACCTGCTGCATTTGGGTCTGCTGGCCTTCCTGCCTTTTCCTTTTGTTACTAATTATTATTCTGAGCGGGGTTGTCACTGGGTTGGTAGGAGTTGTACCCATGGCCCTCTAGTTCTGCCCATGGTAGGATTTCCCTAGTCACTATCACGTCAGCACTATGGTGGTGAGTTTTACATGGGTTATTATCACTAACACTATTTATCTTTGTGTATGAATGTTGCCAAAAAGGAACAAACCTCAAGGTCATTCCCACCAAAACAACAGAACAGAGGTAATAAACTGGAATGGAGTTGAATAAACCAGGGCATATTGTTAGACGAAGTGGGCTCAGACTGTCCAGAAATAAGATGTTTGGTGGTTCTCCTTTTTTGTGCTTCATTATTTTTTCCTGCTTGTCTGTATAGCAACACCATTCATTTGACTGTATAGCAACACCATTCCTTCCAGAAGTATTTTAATGCACAAAAAGCTAAGAACAGCACAAAAGAGTGCTGGATGGCTGTCTTCTGAAGCTAGTTTTTACAGCCCCTTCCTTTTCCCAGTCATGCAGGGAAAAACATCTGTGTGCTCGGTAAGGGGCCAGATAAGCCCTGTGTATCCCCCACCCATGTTAAGGGAGATTTTGTTGATGCATAGTCAAAGCTCCCCATAACACTTCAACACTGGCACGTCTGAGCCCTGTGCTCATACAAAACAGCAGTAACTTTCTGCATTTCAGACAGATTTTGTTTTACTCTAAGGGCAGTCGTGTCGATGTGCTACCCGCTGATGATATCGTAACACATGATTGTTCCATTTTTGCCCCTAGGCTCAGCATTTTTCACGGAGGCAACAGGAAATAATATGAACACAACATTTGCTGCACTTAACTTCCTGTAAGCAATATGTCTAGGATTCCAAATAACAAAGCTATATAAATGTACAGAGACGTAGTGAATGTATTAATAAATGTCAATGTATTTATTAATGACTTAATGTGAACATTACAAATATTTTCAATTACCCATTTTACTTTTATAATGTTCATTTTTATCCAAATTTGTCCAGTTTTTTCCTAACAGAAATTGACCATAGTATCAATAATTTATGAATATTTATGGTTTTAAAGATATTTTGAAGCCCCCACCCAACCCCTAGCCTAAACCTAAACACTTCTCAATCACTTCACAGTCATTTTAAAAGTATGTTAATCCTGGAAGTTCACAGGATGTGAAGATTCACTTCAGATGGTGCTAACTTCAGTGTTTCTTTTCTCATAAAAATGGTTCGTTTGACCTCGAATGGTACACTTCAAATGTTTGTAAGTTTTGAAAAACAATTGTGACTGTTTTATATGCTGTGTTTTAAATTATATATTAAATAAATGTTACATTACTCACAAAAAATATGTGAATTGAATCAATTGAAAATCACTTTCTAATACGTGTCATCATTGCAAAATGATAGCGCAATATATACGTCATTTAATAAAAATTACCATAGACAAAAAAAAGGTGAGTGTGAGATGGGCTTATTTTTAATTTCTGGGCATGTTGGCATAACTGTCAAAATTATAAGAAGGCAAATCACACAAGTGACCCAGGGGGTTCACACAGTGCTTTGTAGAGGTCATTAAACTCTGACTCACACAATTCAGGCTGTTTGTATGAGCATATTGCAAGAAAGGGCTTATGTAACTCAAGTTGCATACTTGAAGATGCAAATTGTTGTAACTTGCAAGATGTTTTCCCAAGGCCCTGGGACCTTCAAATGCATCCAGTATAGGTTCATACAAATGCATAATGTATAGTTCGCTCTCTTTCCTTTCATACAGTATTAGTAAAGTGATGTAAGGCTTTAATACTGGAGCCTTTGACAAAGTCAAACAACATCAAGGCCTCTTATTCATCAATTTTATTAACAAACTGGCAAATAATAAATAGGAGACTGAGGCTTGGTCTAGTCTATTGAATACTACTCAGTATTTAATGCTTCCACCCTTATTTCCCAGAAAGAAAATGTTTTAAAAAACAGATAAAGTTATTTTAAAATCAAGAACCCTCTGTGACAACAAGCACCAAATAGAGTTATTTTTGATAAATGAATGAATTTGCCATGCCACTTTAAAATACATAGCAACTGAATCCGTTATCATTCTTAGAATATCAAAGCAGTTGCTATATATTTTATGTGCTTCATATAGCCTCATTGAACATCAGTTTCGTCTCCAACACTGAAAAGAAGACTCAGATCAAGGCAGTTTCAGAGAAAAGGCCACCTATGACCCGGGTGAATAAGGAAAAAAACAGGTGGTCAGAGAGATGCCCAACAAATGGCCCAATCACAACTACAAGAAGCATGGAATTAACCTTCAGCTAAATATTTCACCGGAATTAACTCACTGCTTTGGTCTCAGTTGCCATTAAGTGTGAAGAATCCTTTGACCAACAAAGTCTGTAGATTGCAATCTGTGAATCCATTAAATATATCAAGACTTCATAACTTAACTTGTGTTCAAGAATGGGGATTCTTCTCTATTTTCTCAATATTCCATTTCACTTAGAAAATACCTCACAATACCAGCACAACAAGCAGTTTTCTACCACAAAATGTCTGCAAAAATGTCAGTTTTAAGCCTGTCTGGTTTGATCTGACATGATACTGTAATTCTGGGAAGCCACAGATAATGCATTGAGAAATGACAGCACTATTTGATATTTCAGTTTAGATTGCTAAAGATAGGGAACAAGGGATGGCAGGCATAAAGTATATTTCTCTAACATGATATAAAAAGTACAGTAAGAGAGGGCATCTCCCAGCAGTCACAAAGAGAAATATAATGAGTATGGTTACCACACGCTGCTATCACATCTGCAGCTTTTTAAAATACTGCTGAAATGTTTTTTGTTTTGTGTGTGTGTGCTGGTAAAGTTCCAGTTAAACTTCCATATCAAGGCAACTCAAGATCGGATATAGAAGACTTTTCATTCCAAATGCAGACTCTCAATTTGCTTATGTTTTGGGGGAAATAGTGTTGTTGAGAAATACCATGTCTAAAAAAGCTTGTGTATACCTTATAATCAATTGTTAGGTCTCTCTGTCTATTGTCTGGCGACAGTGTCAGCTAGACCTAAATTCCTGCACAACTAAGCTGAGTGTAGCATTTATCACAAGAGACTACGAGAACAGTCCGAAAACAGACCCTGTTCCCCTCCAGAGACTCACTGACTCAATTTCTCTCTCAAGGTGAAAACTCAAACCCTGACAAATTCAGTTGACAGTCTTGGTAAACAAAATCTAAAAGCGCTAAGTGGGTGTTATGAGCACATATGCCTATACTACAAATAGGTATCTAAAAGCACCAGTAAAACATGACTGGATACTAAAACAAATTACTATTGAATTTGTAACCAGCAACAGCCCCATAGTAGCAACGTATATTTTCTTTTTGGGAGAAAGGATTGTGGCACTCGAGACTGGTCTGATTCATGCATGATCAGAAATACAAGCAAATCTATCTTCTGTTCTAACATTCACGAAAACTACAAAAGTTAGGAGTTTTTGTTTAAACTAACATCTCTCTTTTTTTGTGTGTGTTTCCAGTAAGTTTGCAAGTTCACTGCTTAGAATACTAGTGTAGTTTTGCACATGGCTAACTGGTTATCCTAATGGCATATACTCTAGTCCCCATGGGGTTTTACAGAATGTTGTTAAATAAAACAAGTAGACCAAACGGTTTTGATATTGCCACAATGCTGGGATGTTTTCTCTTACAAAAACAATCATTCTGTCTGTAATTAAAATGATCCTGTTTTTAAGATGGCCATGAGCTGGTCCTGAGCTGGTTTAGGACCAGTTTAAACCAGTACATGACCAGCTTAAACCAGCACAAACCAGCTACCATGCCTCAGAATGCCCCTAACCAGCAATAGTTTTTTTCAACAAGGGTACTTCTCTGATAATGTTAATTTGACAGAATATCCATTAATCCCTCCCCTCCAGCTGTCAGTCATTTTACATTTTATTCCAAATTAATTCTAACTATTTTAACATTGTCACCCAGACTCATGTTTAAGCACTCTAAAAAAATGTGGGTTATTTCAACAAATCTTTGTCCAAAAATGGACTAACCCAACCGTTGTTTTACAAATTAACCTATGCTGGGTTATTTCAACCCAAATGCTGGGTAGTTTTAACCCATAGTTGGGTGAAATATAAACATTCTCTGGGTTAATGAAGCCAACAGTTGGGTTTGTCAATTTTTTACATTTTAATAGTGGATTTGTCTGATAGACAAGTATGAAAAATATATCGTATGCAAATATTTTAAAATTTTAATATTTAAAAAATAGTGCAAAAATTAAAAGACAACAAAAGTATGGAACCATCATTGGTCATGGTCATAATGTGATACCAGAAAGTAAAAACTAAATGCAGTTTTATTCAATTATTTGGCAGCGAATCATCTTTCTGTAGAAGAATCCATTAATTATACAGCAAAAACATATGTGCGGCAAAGCAGAGTACGGGCAGTAAAGGCATCAGTCCTTTTAAGGGGTTGTTGAGCGTATTTGGCTCATACACATAAGGTCATGGTAGGTCTCAGAGATACAGATCCTCAAAGGCCAAGAGCAATTTCTCATTAACGCATCAGCAGCACCAGCTCACGCATATGCTATGCCAGCATGCATGTGATTGTGACAAGAACGCAGGATTGCATTTACTGTAAAAGATTTCTGCACAAGAATTCAAGAGAAAGGATTAAACTGTCATTTAGCAGATGCCTTCAATGTGACTTAGAGAAGGTTACGCTTATAATGAGCAGTGGTTAAAAGACTAGTACAGTAGGCATACCACAAGTGGTACAGTTGAACAAAAACATTGTTTTATTTATCTGTCGCTTACACAAACAAAATATTTAAAATACATGGTTTCCATTAAATGACCATAAAAATATACAAAATTCCCAGGCAGATTCTAATCCCCAAGTCGATGCCAGCCTGTTAAATACGATATTCAGCTATAATAATTTATTATAATAAATATTATAATCATATAATAATCATAGAGTAATCATAGAGACGAGAAACAATCCCTATGCACATTTTACTGCAAGTTCCTCTATTGCCAGTTGCTAGAATATTGGCCATTGTGATATTTCAATTCCCCTTTCAATTGGTAACATGGTACTTGACAAACCGCAGTCTATCCCAATGGAAAAACTAATTGATTCTCTTAAAATGATTTCCTGCCCAGATGTGATTGCGGTTCTGGCTGATGGACTGAAAGACTGATGAGTTTGTCTTGAAAGGATTATCCTCATCATCCTCCAGTTGCACCATTACTTTATTTCATCCACTAGTTCCCTGCACCAGAACTTAATCCCTGTATGTGCCGTATGCATATACACTGTAACCTCAATATATAACACTGTTTAATAATTGGAGTACCATCCAGTTGCATTTAATAGAAGTGGTGCAGTGTGTAATAATGAAAAGGAAAATACTTTAGGTTGTTGTTTACAGTAAAAGTTATTTGAGAGACCATCGTGTAATATTAAACACCAAAACCATAGCGCAGAAGGGAAAATGATTTTCATTGATCGGTGATAACCATAACACTGACATGAATTACCTCGCAGTTGTTTGCAACCGACATCAATTTAGCAATCAGGGCAAGACTTGCATAAATGTTCACACACTGTTTGCAAAATCTCGAGAGATGCTTTGCAACAATGCAAATTTAATACCGTGTGCCTTGGACTGTTGCCTTTATCATAAACGTTTCAATGTGTCTTGAGCGCATATTTAAAGGTCTGTAAAACTGTGTATTACAAATTTCTGCGAGAAACAAAATCTGGTTAAGTCTCAGTTGGCCCTGTGTAACCCGCAGCTATCGGCTAATCAAAGGAATGCTGCCGAGTCCCACTGTAATTTTCAGCCCACTAGAGATCTCCTGTGAGTCACGACATGGCAGACTGCTGACGGCCAGAAAATGCACTGCTGATTCAGAACACAAATCAGATTTCTATGGATTACAAGTGTGAACGGCTGCATAATGAAGCAATATAGTCACATGATGGGTTTTAGTTCATCATAAGACTAATGTTTCTGTTTTAGGTGACATTATGCAAGCTTGCAATCCTCCACAAATTTAAAGATCACATCACTATTCCACATGAATTTCAACTAAAGTCTCCAGGGAGCAAGTTTTTACTGCCAACACAGACAAGCAATGCTGAGCCACGGATCCTGAGTTTTCTAAGTAGAAAGGTATTATACACATGATTGAGTGAGTTTACATGCATAAAATAAACGGATATCTATCAAAAATCTGCATATAAAAGCAATCTGGTTTACATGCGTATGAACAAACCGGCTACAAGGAAAACAGAGTTTATGGAAATTTAAATTTAGTCCGTCTAGTATTTTAAATGCAGCAGGAGATCAGTTAGAAGCTGTTTTTTTATATTTTTTCTCATGTCCGCAGTACATTTAAATACTGCAATAGTTTGTTACAGTGCCATTTCTGCATCAATTATTTGAGAGCGGACTTTTATGCCTTATTTTACAGTTACTTCCGATAACCTCTTCCGAGCGGGTTTTGCTTACACCCTTATGACCTTTCCCCGATAAAAGAAAACCGTTTCACTTGTTTACATGACCTTACTTGTTATCATCTTTTTAGGCACAACCAGAGTAAGATTGTGCATGTAAATGCACTCATTGGTAAGAGCGTAGTTGCTGGGTAAGTATACTTTTTTAATCCCATGTGGGATATTGGGCTGTACAGTATGTCGGAAAAAGTGTACATGTGTAAACATCATACACAATGCACTTCAAGAAAAATGTGTGATACTCACCATTAGAGATGATAACAGGAGAAAAGAAGTTGCAGTCACATGACACACTAAAAATAAAATAGCATAGTAAGCAAACAGAAAAAGAAAGGAAATGAGAGGAAGCCAGGATGAACAGCTGAGATAAAAATAAAAGCCACTACTGTTGGCGAAGGCCTGCATGGGCGATGATACTCACAATCTGCCGCAGAATACTGCCAATGTGGACAGGAAACACAGCACTAGACGGAACAACACAGGGAGGTGGCGACAGGCATACTCGACTACACACAGAACACAGAGACACAAAAATCTGAACAGACAAAAACATTACACAAAACCTACATTTATAAGTAAACACATTGAAAACAAACATTGGCTGTTTCATGAGGTATCACAGTCTTGATGAGCTGATCTCCCCGCACAGCTTTCTGGGAAATCAGCATGGTGTGGCCGCATATCTGGATGTCTTTAGCAACAGATGCGACGGGATGGTTTAGGGATCATCTGGGTCACAAACGTCAACTAAACACACCCACATGAACGCACAGCGCTGTGTGTGACTGGCAGAGTCCTTGCATTGCTGCGAATAGAAACTAACAGAGCAGACTTTCATGGGAACCGCATCATCACTATGGACCGTAAGGGGGCTGTCAACTTAAAATATCCCTGTGCAAAATTCAAGGGCAAACTGGAGAATTTTTGCCATACAAAATAGGAATTTTTGGAGTTATACTAGTTTCATAGGCAAAACTGACAGAAAAAAACTTCCTGACTGATTATATGAGAATATGACCACTTCAGCTTATTCTGACATTAGTTACATTTTAGGGATACAAGCCCTCTAGCTACCAGCAGCTTAATATGACCTATGGTTAATTTTATTCCATTGCTTTAGGTCAGTGGTTCTTAACCGGTGAGGCGCAGAGGTCACGACGGCTCTCCGAAACTCCATCGCGAATGCACTCAGGACACATGCAGCAGTTACCTCTTCATCATCTTGAGAAACAGGTTTACATTTACCATTTAGGCATTTGGCAGACGCTTTTATCCCAAGCGACTTACATTGCATTATCCTATACATAGGTATCAGCAATCCCCTGGGATCGAACCCACAACCTTGCGTTGTTAACGCAATGATCTTACCACTGGGCTACAGGAAAGTATATATGTTGGAAATGCATCAAAATATGGAAGTAAAAACGAACTTCCGGTTCACAGGGACTATACCGGACGCGACTGGTGCGACGTGACACGTCAAAAGACATTATAAACGCATTATAACTCATTCTAGTTTTACATTTTGGCCACACTGGATGCGTTGCGGCGGTGTAGACACGGTGTTACTGTAATAAAGTCTCTGCAATGTCATGGTGCACATTCACAATGGCATTAATGACGGTGATCTATCAAAGCTGGAAACAATGCTGGCAGTCTTTTGTGCACGTCATTCCCGCAGGCTGTGGTCACACTTCAATGTTACTCCGCTCTTGTAATAACATTGTCTTTTTGTTGCTAAAATTAAAATGTCTCATAAGCAGCATGTTTACAGAGGTTAATGAAACACCTGGGATGGGGGGTTGGTGAGCTGTGAGATGCTGTCATGTTTCTGTACCAGGTGATAGTGTTGCTTTCGATAAGGTCACACATAAAGGCAGACTGAGTTCCAATGAGCCTATGGAGAAATCACTCCATACAGCACTGAAGGAAAATCCTTTACTATAACGCCCTCCAAAGCATAAACACATAAAGTGTGTGTCCTTCATACTATGCATCCACTGCTATATATTATTGTTACAGCACTACTGGGTGTTGTTTAGCATGAGGCAAGAAGACGGTATGAAACCGCAGCGCTATGGTTAAACTCAACAGAAATATAATAAAACATAATGTTAATGGCATCACATCAGTAGTTCATAAAGACATTTTATTATTGATAACCATTTTTCTGAAGCACATGTGGCTTGTATACTGTATGTAGTCATTAGCAGGAAATTACCGTTAAGAAATCATGTGTGAACCCAACCTGTTCAAAATAGCAGTAAATCAGAAATCTGTGTGGTTGCTAGGGTGTTTCTATGTGGGTTTTTTTTGGGGGGGCTGTGAGAGATTGATACTAGATGATTTGCTTTCTGCAAAAAAGCCTCTCTATCTTGTTCTCTGAACACTGTATACCTTTAGAGCTCTCCTTAAATGTAAGTCTTTGGATACTTTGTGTGCCAGGCAATAATTGTACAGTGAGTTTTAATTCGGCTCAACAAGTTGTGCTATTTGAGCTGTTATGCATGTCTTTGGTGGGCTATGTACAAAAATGATTGTGATCCTTGCCTCAGCTACGACTGATTATTAGGAAAAGTAATATATTTATTCTAAATGATTAAATGAACCTGTTGGTCTTTAAATTTGGTGCATTAATATTCAATTGTTGCGCAGGTGTATGTGATTTGATTACAAATGTTGCTTCATAGAATTTGAGCAGGAACTATTTATTTTATGATAACACTATGACAGTGGTGCATAGTACATATTATAAACAAATGATCAAAGGAGCTTATAATAACAGAATCTTTGAGAAAAAGCATAAACAGGTAATATCATGGTTTCAGGTCATTAGCATTATTTATATTGCTCTTAACATGCTTGGATTAGATGTAGAGATGAACCAGCATGCATTTCATGCCAGTCTCTTGATGAACTCAGGCTAATTGTAATTCAACGGTTGTTATACAGCAGTCTCTGAGATACTAACTGTGAATAATAACACGATACTGCTATTATGTGGATGCAAAGCTGCTCAATACTGCACCTGGAATAGTGGCATAAAACATCTTTGTGTCACATTGGTATAGCTTAAGCAATAAAAAAATTTTGTTGACAAAATACAAAGTATATTATCAAGGAACATCGACAGGAACTTTGGCAAAAATAAGCCGCTCTTTTAAATGTTCCTGAAACCCTGGTAAATGAGCAGTGAGCTCTCAGGTTAACCAGTACAGAGAGTTTCAAAGCTACAAGGAGCTTCATTTCAACAGCAAACTGCCAAACACCCAAAGAAAATGAGAACTGATCACGAGAGAAAGTATTTCGCTGAACCAGAGCTAAAACTGAGGAGTGAACTGCAGATGATAAGAGTCCAGAAAGAGAAGGTAAGAGGATTGCAGGGCTGAAGAACAAGACATTACAGTTTAAGAATGTTGAGGGTGGAAAGAAACAGCAATGCAAAATTCTTGTGATCATTTCCGTTGACATACATAGGTAACTAGCTGACAGCACCACCACATTGTGTACTTTTGTGACTACCGGTACACATCCACAAACAATATTGTGCCTGTCGATTATTTCTGATAACAAACAAAAGAAAACGAGAAAACTTGTAACTTGTCTAAACTTGTCTCTCCAATATTTGTAATTCAGACTGTTACACCAAGCTCAACCGCTAGATGTCAATGTATCAGACGTTTTTTTTAAATGCAACCAAATACAGGACCCATTCAACAAATTGTTAATTTAATATAATAAACATACAACTAAATTCTACAAATCGTTTACTAAATACAGTTATAATACAAATTAATATTAACATTAATTAAATAAAATATAAATGTAATGCGATCTGGGAAAACCCAGATCGTGCAGATGTCGTTTTCAGGAATATAAATGTAACATTTTAGTTAAAATTGGCTTTTTATTAAATAATTTTTCTATTACCTCTTGTCAAGTCAATCTCTGAAATATCTTGTCTATCATCTCTGAAAATTTCTTGGCAAAATGTACATGTTTATTGCTGAAAATGGCTAGCTGATGTTTAGGGACATGCCGGTGTTATGGATCGACTAGGGATTGTGTTATCTGGTGGATGGTGATCATTTTACCCGATTTCACAGATGTCAGCAGATTCGACAAATATGATTTTCCACGGATTTCTGGTTAAACACTTAGATCGTTTGTATCACTATATATATGTGCATGTCCTCGATGGCCTTTCCCATTAAATTGAAGCCATTTAAGGAAACCATGCCCACTTCCATTGTAATCCCATGGTAACGTTTCATCAGCACCCGCATTCGCCTCATTCACCTATAACAAAAACAAGATCATTAAATCATTATCAGAACGATACAGCACAGAATAAAGTCAGATTATTATAAACATCTCTTAAGTTACACACAGTAGCTTGTTATGAACGACTCAAGAGTCAAATGCAGGAGAATGGAGACTTTATTAGACCAGCACAGAAAGCCCGCACAGTGAATAATTGACCCAGACAGTAATGGTAAAAGTCAAAAATAGCAACAGTCAATAAGGCTCGAGGAGGAGAATCAGGGGACTGCACCAAGAGGTGCGTATTCCAGTAGGGGGGAAAATAATCAGAGTTGACTCAAAAAATAAGTAATTCCGCCCAGCGTGGGCCAAGACAAAATCCTCCTGCTGAATGCAGGTAAACGCAAAGTCCGCCTAGCGTGGTCAAAGGAAAATCCACCTGCTGAAAGCAAGGCAAAGCAAAGTAATTCCACCCAGCGAGGGCCACGGACAAATCCACTTGAGGACGGCGTATCTACTGGTGTGATTCTGTGTGGCAAACCAGCAGATCCCACAGGCATCAGAAGGTAGCAATGAGGTCCCTGGAGCATAGATAATGGCAGTTGGGAACTCCAGATTTAACAGGGAGCAAGGCAGAGATAGATATCTGGTGTAGATTAACAGCTCTGGAGCCTGGACAAGACGATGTCAAGACGATGTCAAGACGATGTCAAGACGATGTCAAGACGATGTCAAGACGATGTCAAGACGATGTCAAGACGATGTCAAGACGATGTCAAGACGATGTCAAGACGATGTCAAGACGATGTCAAGACGATGTCAAGACGATGTCAAGACGATGTCAAGACGATGTCAAGACGATGTCAAGACGATGTCAAGACGATGTCAAGACGATGTCAAGACGATGTCAAGACGATGTCAAGACGATGTCAAGACGATGTCAAGACGATGTCAAGACGATGTCAAGACGATGTCAAGACGATGTCAAGACGATGTCAAGACGATGTCAAGACGATGTCAAGACGATGTCAAGACGATGTCAAGACGATGTCAAGACGATGTCAAGACGATGTCAAGACGATGTCAAGACGATGTCAAGACGATGTCAAGACGATGTCAAGACGATGTCAAGACGATGTCAAGACGATGTCAAGACGATGTCAAGACGATGTCAAGACGATGTCAAGACGATGTCAAGACGATGTCAAGACGATGTCAAGACGATGTCAAGACGATGTCAAGACGATGTCAAGACGATGTCAAGACGATGTCAAGACGATGTCAAGACGATGTCAAGACGATGTCAAGACGATGTCAAGACGATGTCAAGACGATGTCAAGACGATGTCAAGACGATGTCAAGACGATGTCAAGACGATGTCAAGACGATGTCAAGACGATGTCAAGACGATGTCAAGACGATGTCAAGACGATGTCAAGACGATGTCAAGACGATGTCAAGACGATGTCAAGAGACATGTACTCACAAGACAAGACTGGATAGGACAACCTTCAGGTGATTAAACCAAACGGACTGACCCAGACAAGAGGAAACATGAGGAATATAAAGGAAAGTGAGCTGAGAGAAAACAAGGATCAGCTGGAGAAAGAGCGGGAAAATCAGAAAACCCCAGGTGAAGAGTGTAAACTAATAATGGAGCAAACAAGGTAACAAGGTGCGTGAATGGCAGAAAAAAAGCATCAAGACATAAGTGGAAAAAAAACCCCACAGGCGCTAGACCCGAGACCTGACAGTAGCTAGTAGATACAGCCGAGTTATCTTTTTAACCATAGGCATAGCTGCTTTACCTTCAGGTCACAGCATATGGGAACATACACTCAGACAGGTCCAATCTATTAGTACAAGCAAGAAAAACACAGATAATAAGAAGAGTGTAAGTACAAATCAACTGCATCTTGAGAAAAAATTTACTTAATTCAAAACAATGCACAAGTCTTATATGCATGGATATAATACATGGACTTAAATAGTTAAAACAGAAAGAAATAGTTAAAAGATGGAACCCCTTGTTTGAAAAACATGTTTCAATCCTTGTTTGCCAAAAGCGAAACTATGCCAAAATGGTTGTGATATATGATTGGGACACACGTGATGCACTATAGACGCATAGTTGCCCATGATACAATAGTGTTGCTAAGAAAATGCTTACAGTTTTACTTTAATTCGCAGACGAGTTTCATAAACACCTCTCATTGAAACTAATGGCCCATTTTAACGCAGGCGTAATTTATGCTGTCCGCCAGGGATTAAAACATAAACTTTCTTTGAACTGCGGACAATAAACGGAAATACAAATCAAGAAAACGCATTTAATTCATTATCGTGATCAACATTACACTACACACTATATTTTCACTCTTGTATTTATGATAAGCCATCTAGATGCATGTACTGAAATTTGCAAGTGTGTGTGTTGTCACAGAGATGTAGAGCAGCCCTCTGAGCTCTTGAGTCGAGCTGTCAACAAACGATGAGCAGTTTATTACCGGCTGCTGAATTACTCCTGTCATCTGGCACGACCCAGGGACCACTAACATGGCAATGAAGCCCCAACAAAATAAATTACACAGCACACATATAAGCACCTCAATAAAACATTCTTTAATAGCCTTTATGGTGGAATCAAACCATCAGAGCTTTCATTTCCTTTACCTTACAGAATAGAGTATTCAACAAGAAAATTCATTTTAGAAACATATGAAGAGACAAAAGTCTGCAAGATGACAAATGCACAACTGAATTTATTTTAGTTTTCGGAAATGAAAAAGAAAAAATACAGCAGCTGTTCTAACACGTCTAGAGGTTTATAATTCATCTTTCTGTCTTGGATAAAAGACCATCTCTATATTTATCTCTTAAAGAAAACCTGAAAAGGCTGTTTTGTTTTGAAACATTTTGGCTGGTTAGATATGTTAAAACTACACAAAATAACACAGTTTAATTGTCTAGTGTCTCTTTTATGGTGGGCTATTAATACTCAACTCTGGGACTTATTTACTTGAAGAAGCGTCAACACATTGTTTCAAAAGGAAATCTTCCGCTATTAACTATGTAAAAAAACGAAAAACTGTTGAAAGAATGAATTAAAAAAATAGTTTATACCATTTTGTCAAACCCAAATGCAAATTAAAACAAAAAGGGCTTTTTATTTAGCAAAGAATTAACAACATAATAGGGACAACAGGGCTGACCAACAGATGAAGTGACGGTGAAACTAAACTAAACAATGACAAAAAAGAAAAATTACATTTTGATTCATGAGTTTGTAATTGAGTAAGAACCGAACCCATTGCTTTGATAAGACAAGTGAGGCATATGGCAAACAATTGTCTCAGTCTTGTCTCATTGTTCTAAGGTTACTAGAGCGGGCAGGATACAGTCCAAGGTTACCGGAGCGGGCAGGGCGCAATCCATTCCCAGACCTGACAAATGCTGGATGAAGGACGTGGCGACTCTACAAAACTTCAGCCGCTATTAGATTATTAATGATTTTTATTTTGCCTTGTTGTGCAAGCACTGTCGAGCTTGTGCAGAAGCAGCAGTTTTTGCCAGAGGGGAACTGGAATCCCCTGGTTAGGCCTGGTTTCCCTCTGAGGTTTTTTCTCCTCCAATGGAGTTTTGGGTTCCTCGCCACCGTTTGCATACTGTTTTGCACTGTTTGCCTGGCCGGGGGGGCTGCTAGAATTTGATAGTCTTATTTAATGAACACTGCATATAGGAATTTATTGTGTGTCTGATATTTGACCTGTGTTTTGACTTCCATAACCTTTTATGTTTTACTTATAGTCAATGTTTTCTTGTACAGCTGCTTCGCAACAATGAAAATTGTAAAAGCTGACTTGACTTGATTTATGCAGAACACTGCTATGTTCACTGTACAGAGCTAGAAGCACTGACTTCTTGCTAACTCTGTACAGCAAACATGCTAACGCTCTGTGTGTTACCACTTGGTAAGATTACACCCAGCTGATTTAATATGGCCAAGAAAAGCAAGATGAAAACAAACCGTGTGTAAATGTACAATATAAATTTATGTGATCACCCATATTGAAGTGGGCGATCAGTGGCAGCTTTAATTTTTGTTACTTTTGGGCGCCCCCCCAGATTAATTGTTGTTACCCCCTGTGCCCCCGACCAGAAAATGTTCTGAACCCGCCTCTGAGTGTTATAAATGTATGCATTTTTCTCTCCTGTAGAATTGATAAATTACTGACTTTATTTTCTTATGTGTTCCAAGAAAGCTTTGTTTATCTACCGAAAGTGGTGCAAGGAAGGACAACCAGTCAACTTTCATCAGGGTCATGGGCGCCCAAGGCTCATTGATGCATGCGGGGAGCGAAGCCTTGAGATCATACACCAGCTGTCGGTTTGCTGCTGGGTACAGTATACCTGTAATTTACAGTACCTGAAAAGCCCATATTTCATACTACATATTCCACCAGGTCACAGGACAATGAGTTCATGTACCCTATGCTGAGCAGCAGATGCTACGCACAGCTAGTAACTGCATAAAGTCTGACACTTCACTGCATTTTACATATATAGTATGTTCTTCTGTTGTAGAGGACTAAAGATATGTACCCTATTCTTTATTACGTCACAGTTACTTCACTGGCATCATTTAATGATTTTTAAATGTGGACAGTAATATTAAGACTTTTAAAAGCATAGAATTTTGCAGTAAATAAGCAGGTTTTGCAGTTTAATTAAATTAGCAAAACTGTAAAACTTTATATCAAGTAAAAATTTTAAAACTTAGTTAAAGTAAGCCTCAGACATCACATCCATACATTGGCTGGATGTCTCATGCATACAACACTTTTAAAAAAACTTTAGCAGATTCAAAGTCAGTCTTCTGATTGGTTGAATCCAACAGGTTTTCCGGGAGACGTCCCTTTCGTGTCAACGGTCTGCCTGGGAACAATACAGAGCTCTCTGATCCAAAAAGAAATCTGTCGTATTTACATCAAATACAAAAAGCATCAATGTAGAATAAATGCTTGATTCATAAAAATATGCGAGGTTGAGTATGATCTCATAAACATTGTTTTTGTAAACTTCTGAGACTTTTATGAATGAATGGTTCAATGGTTGCTGTCTTGGGGGGTCCTTGGCCATTCAAAGCAGCCATTGGTAAGGCCATAGCTAAGTTCAAATGAACCAGACAGGTTTTTATGTAACCACACCGTATGTAAGGCTGGTTCTATTCTATATTGAAGTGTTTAATATTATAAGAGAGAAAAACAACAAATAACAAAAAACGAATTAAGATTAAAGATTTTCAGTTAGTAGTTTGAATGGAGAAATGCACATTTCTATATACAAGATATTCCATGGAACTAAATCAATACCTTTTTGTTCATGGATAATTTCATAAAGATTGGCCCTTACACACCAGAATAACGTTAAATATGAGTTTGCCGTGGCTTGTGGATTATTTCCCCCTCCTGAAACAGCGATTGCACCAGTTTGTGGAAAAATAACTTTTATTTCAATGCAAATGAAGTCAGTGCAGAATGATGAAAAATGCATCTCAACTGTTTGGAAGAAAAATACAAATGATTGGCTTGTGTTATTAATGCCTTTAGGAACTGAAAAATAGAAGAAAGTCTGTTGTAGATATGCGTTGTTAAGGGTTAACAAGGCTGCTTACATGTGCATATACTGACTATAACTACAAACATTTAAAAAATCTATTCAAAGGCCAGTGTATTTGGCACACCAAAAATCCCTTTTGATTTAGTACATTTCTTTTTTATTCCACCCATCAATCCCAGGATATCACGGCCGGGCAGATCCACATATGCTGAACCACCTGCTGTTAATATACAATAATCATTTTGACATTACACTCATAATATGAATTTTGTATGAAAGACCATGTGCTAGCCCATTCCATGGCTTATGCTGGAAGCTTATATTATTTCATTAAATCACTTTAGTGGAGGTTTCCCCGAGGTGACAAACACTGCCAACATTTGAGCTGGAAATTGAACATTATGAACATCCTTCTATCAAGCATTTGTAACAAACTACAGTCTGGACTAGCCAGATTCTCAGATTTTAGGAAAAGACATCTGGGGCCGTTTCAGTAAGGAGGTTCAACCAACCTTCAAATGTGAACTCTTGAGTTGATTTACACAGAGATGTGAAATTTTGAGTTTTTGGTTTCAGAACAGCTGATTTGAGTTAGTTCTAACTCTGGGTAGACTTACCTTGACTTATCCACAACAAGCTAGGATCAATGGAGCTCCGATATGATGATTCACCATGGCAACGGCTGGATACAGTCGATTTACTAATGTGCTGAAAATTACCTAAATTTAAATTAATAGATAAATCTACAAATATATCAATCAGTAAATAAATGAATGAAACAACAGAAATAAAATAGAAATGATTAAAAAATCTTATGTCCTCACTCACTTCAGTGCTCTAGTGATGACTGTGAGAAGTCATGTACTACATTTCGTTACACTGTACTTGTATATGTGTAATGACAATAAAGTTGAATCTAATCTAATCTAATCATGTCAAAATCAGACTGATCAGCGGTTGGAACCCAGCTTGGTGCAGATTTGGGTAGGAATGGCTGGATATCTAAATTAGGTGTTTATTACCTTTATCGCTTCATTTCTTATCCTCTATGAAAACTACCATTTGTGGGAAAATGTAAGGGAAAGAATATGCTCTGTTGTAATACACGGCCACGATGGCTGATGTTATGTTAGGATGGATGATATGTTTTGATATATCTGATTCACTGATATAAAAATGCACGGGGAAATGACAAAATTCCACTTGTGTCCTAAATTGCTCTCCTGAAATCAAAGTGCATCCCTATGAATGAATGAACCCTTTTCACAAACTGGATCCTCTATAAAAGCACATTTTAGTCACTGAGATGGTCTCTGTGTGATCAAATGTCTGCAATGAATTACTCTATCAAAGCCACTATATGGAATAATTCTGTTTTGAAATATCCAAAAATCACTTGCACAGTGTGATACATTTCATGTAGTTGTGTACTTACATTATCACAAATGTTCCCCAAAATGTGCAAATCCAGAGTCCTATGAATCACACTTTGCACTTACAGAAATGATCGTAAATTCTAATTTAGGATGGTTTCTACGCAGCATTTTATAAACGAGGCCTCTTGTGTGTAATATGCGAACACTTTTTCCATTTTGACACTCATATTAACAGGCTATGGCACTCACCATGTGTGCACAAGATGAGTGAAACCGTTTAAATCTCTTTAAAACAACTGCATTTTTTCTCACATGTGGATTTATATTCTGGTGTTAAACTTAATCAAAGCAGGCTGCGGTTAAAGACTTTAATTTAACAGATTTCCTCATAACTCTGAAAACAGGCCCGGCTCGAATTGGAACTGATTGGAATAGATGGCACAGGAGGTGTTAATACAGAATAGAATATGGCAAGGTTTATTGGAAGGGTAATGGACAATCTTGATGAGATATTCCGTTTTTTCTCTTTGGGTATATGGGTTTTATATTTGGGTTTTCTCGGAGAAAACTATTTGTTAACCAACAGATGACCAACAGATCATAATTTGCCTTAGTGCTTCCCTCATAAAAAATGATTGTGCTTTTTTACAGGCTCAAAAACATTAGCTTAAGTTGTATATTATTTGTGTTGTAAAGAACAATAATGTTGATATTTACACAGTTAAAGATTTTCTAGCCAGGGACTGAACACCAATTAAAATGTATTTCAACCAGTGGAAGTGTTTTGGTGGTCTATAGGTGCACACATTTGACGAGACATTTCTACAGATGGACAAGCAGATTGTGTGCCCATCATACATTATATTTGCTTCTATACAAATTATAGCTTTTCTCTAGTTTAATGTTAAGTGTGGCGCTAACAACGCCAAGGTAGTGGGTTTGATCCCAGGGGGTTGCACATACTACAAATGTATAGGATAATGCTATGTAAGTCGCTTTGGATAAAAGTGTCTGCCAAATGCATATATGTAAATGTATACTTTTTTAGTTCTGTCAAGCCGGTTAATCACGATTAATCACAATTGATCAATTCCAAAATAAATGTTTGATGTTTGTATAATATGTGTGTGCCATGTGTATTTTCATTTGTACTTATAAATGCACACACATACATACATGTGAATATATACAAATATTTACATATATAAATATAATTTGCATTATGTATAAATATTACTTTTATATTTCTGTTATGTATGTTTGTCTATTTATATATGCAAATAATTATACAGGCCACGCAAACATTTATTTTGGATTTGATTAATCGATTTGACAGTCCACAAATATTTTTTATTAGGCAAATTAGAACCTTAGTTGCTCGATCAGTGTTATTTACATTGTAGTTATCCAAATACATGTTCACACAAAATCATTGTTTTTGTGTGGTTTTAGGTAAACTTCTGATGATTGCGACAAATAATGTCTTTATCAAGACAAAGCCTTACGAATATCAGGCACATCCTTTGTGTCTCGTGGTTTTATATCAAATTATTTTCTTTAAGATTACATTCTGTCACGTACAATGTTCTGGTCCTGTCAGGCCCTGTCTCTACAGTTTGTCAGAAGGGATCAGGAGGGCATTTTTAAGACCATCAGAGGCTCGGCCATTGTGACTGGTGAGCCGCAGTCAGTTAGAATAATCCAGGCAATTACTTTTTCATGGAGCGGTTATTTATGGGAATACTCCGAATGTTAAATCTCTGACCACCAATTAGCATCTTGCTTAAGGTCAACGCAAGTATTGAGCTGCGACCAGTGTAGCGCAATTTTTGCAATCAGCCAATAGGGGCAGAGTGGATTAAATGCTCCGGCAAGCCACCTGCAGTAAATCAGGTCAGTTAGTGGTGGATGACGGGCAATATCTCAGGCTAAATATCATCTTGGATTCATAGCTGAAATGCAAGAGCTGTTTGTTTTCACGATTATGTTGTTTCCATAATCACTGCAGTCAGAAACAAATCACAATGTGAAAGAACTCTAATAGTGGTACAATTTAGGTTGCTAGCTATAAACTCTTTAGTTTAGTTGGCCCAAAAGAAAAAACAGACCGTAGAAAAAGACACCAACAATGTTTAACATACAGTAATGATGAGATAAACCTGAGTCTCATTTACACTGCCAGCAGTAAAGTGATGTGATCTTATTCATTTCAGTGGGAATCTGGGGAAACCATGTTAAAATTCATTTAATACTTAAGCAAGTCTTCTTCTTTGATAGAGTACTCTCTATCAAAAGGACTCTCAACTTCAGTTCACCCCACTACTTAGAGTTCAGGTCAAGAGACTGGTTGGGCCATGGCAGGATCTTGATTTTGTGCTCAGTTACCCTTTTTTCTGTTGGTTTTGAAGTTTGTTGTGGATCAATGTCACTATGGAAGATCCAGCCTTGGCTCAAGATTCTAGCAAAGAAGTCACAATTTTAATTTGTATGTGTTTGATTTTCTACTGTAACTAGACGTTGAGGCCCTCTGGTAAAAGGAGTTATTGTTTTATACCTGTGTACACCAACCAATGTGTTTGCTGCCCAAAAATCCTACCCAGTGCCGTTTGATGTTCTTTTGATAGGTAACTGAATATGCAGGACAAGTTTTTGAATGATAAGAAAGCATTTTATCTTATAATGACATTATAGTTGAGTACTAGGGTTTGTAAGCCCCAAAATACATTTCAATCTCTGTTATTATCCAGCTGTGGTCATTTACTACAATTAGACGATATAGGCATGTCGTCTTTCAGGCAGATTTGTAATATCTCAAGTTGTTTAAAACGTATTTGTCCTGATAGTGGAAATAGGAACTTTTGATGTATCAATATTTCCTCACAGCCACTTTCTATTTTAACCATTTTTTGTTGCATCACTTTCTCTGATTTCATACATTGTAGCCAACCTGAAGAAGTTGTGTGTGTGGGTGTGTCTAAATCTGTGTTTTCACCTTTTTTGTTTTGACTTGTTTAACCTTATGTTTTTAGTCAATGTGTTTTCTTGTACAGCTGCTTTGTAACAATTACAATTGATAAAAGCACTATATAAATAAAGTTGACTTAACTGTAACCTTAACATATTTCAAACTGAAAAATATATATTATGGATTCAAATTGGAATATAATGATTGAAAAATCATGCGAAATATGATTTTTACCGCCATTTGGTTTCATGCAGACTTGTAGGTAAAGTTACACATAAAGAGATTCTACATACTATATATAGAATACTACTAATGAAAGTGAAAGATTGTGTCTAAGTTTAAGTTTATTCAGTGCATGGTGCTATATTTTCACGTTTGTCTTTTTTCAGTAATGGCAAACAAAGAGGGCTAAGATGAGGAGAAAAAGAACTTGAGAATAAAAGTACCATTCCAGTCATTTCTTCACATCAGACGATAGCATAGGAAAGAGTGTCACAATGATGAAAACAACACTGAACGAACTACATTTTGGTCTCTGTACAGGATACTATCTGAACTATTAGAAAAGCGTAACATTTTAAAATAGACATTTAAAAACTGGACGTGCTGGACGTGAGGCAGTATGTTTTACCGCAAGAGCACTTGCATTATGGCCATAGTTGTTGCACAATATAAAATCTACAAAATGACAACATTAATTTTCGATTTCAGAACGGCGTTGCCAAACAAGAACCTTTAAATTTGACTTTTAAAATCAATTAAAGTGGTTTAAATGACTCAACGAATGATTAAAACAAATCGTAATTTTCTGTTAAATCTGTCTGATCACTTTAAAATCAATGCTAGGCACATTTAATTACCATAATCGCTAATTTAATCCATTCATGACCAATCAATTTCAATTGATCTAAAATCGCTTCTATGTGTCTTTTTTTTACCTTTAAAGCTGTGCAGCTCTGCAAAAGACCTCATGGGTAAGAACATACTGCCCCCTCTAGTAGAAAAGTAGAAATATACTGAATGAACAAAGTTTTCCCTGCAAATCCCATTTAAAAACTGGCAGGAGCTGGTGTTTGGGATGCTGAATCTAATACAAAAACACCAAAGCTGCATTAAGAGAGCAGGGCATCTAAAATGCAAAGTACACACACCAAGAAGAAATAAAACGGATGAAAATAAATAAAAGTAACATAGAGTGAAGTTACACTACAACACCCCAACCCATCCTCAATGGACCCCAATCCATAATGACACAGGACATTACCAACAAACAAAAAAAACATATACATACCGCTGACAAAGTAAAACACAAGAAAACATTCGAAATTGTTTCAACATGTTCAATAAAAGTAACACCTTAGTTTTACAGCCAGAACCAAAGGATATACTTTAACATCAGGAGGAACATAAAACATGGAGCTTCAAAACAGAATGACATAGCTCAACCCAAAAGTGATTATTTTGTCATTATTTTCTCACCCTCATGTTGTTCTTAACCTGTATCACTTGATTTTTGTTAATATTAAAAAAATGTTTAGATGAATGTCTTTTTAATAAAACGAAAGTGAATGAGGACCGATGCTATTGAGCATGAAGGTGAGTAAATGATAACAGAATTACTGTATTTGAATGAAATACTCTACATTATTGAAGAAGAAAACACTGTAACAACAATAAGATGTCACGTTAACCAATTCCAAAAAGATCTTAAATAAAAAAAATACTGACATTTTAGAAAACGGTTCTTGCCGCCACCCACGACACGTGTAAACCATCCCTTTGAAATCCACCTTAAAAACATAATATGAATTTAAAATACAAAGATATTATTTTGCCACTGTTTTAGAAAACATTTTTAACATGGTTTAGTCTGTGACGGAATGTCTCGAATGAGGTGGAGGTTTTTAAGAAAAGTCTATTTGAGGACTGCTCTTTGCTATTTTAATTCAGTTCTTGAATGCAGGGCGGAGGCTCAGTCTGCAGTATTGACGCTCGAGGTCTGACAGATGTGTAGGGTTTGGAATGTGGCATCTCAGCCAGAGGTTCATGGGTGGGATGTATCCTGCAGGGAGGGTCTGGGTGGTTGATGGTAAGGGGCTGGATGTGGGGGCTCTTGCGTTGTTTTTTCACATTCATAAACCCGGCTGGTTCCGTTTTTTTCACCCTGCGTAAAAGCGAGATCAATCACGCAAAGCAGAACAAACAAGAAAACATTTCTGGTCAGGCAAAAAGTAAACATCCAGAAACAGGTCATGAATGCCTGTGGCATGCAGATCTGAGCGACATGGAAAGAATGAAAGATGGCAAATAAGAAAATGAAGTAAACACCGCTGGGATGAATGGGGTCAACTGGGTCTCTGCACGCACAAAACGGGGCACTGTGGGAACGCGCACAGGGCAGCATTACCCATGAGCCCCTGGAAGTTCTGTGTGTGTATACATACCACCCTGACAGCTGGTTAAACAGCACCAGATGCCCAGTGCCTCGCGTAAACAGACCAAAAGCTCCACATTTACAGGCCTAATGTGAGTTTTCTCAGAGGAGGTAAGAAAGTCTATGCCTCCTCCAAACAAATCGAATGAGAAAATAATCGACAGTACAGATATAACACAAAACAAATCTTGTTTTAGATAGTTTAATAAAAAATATAAATATTTCATCCTTTACTTTCCCTCGTGTCATTTCAAACCTGCATGACTTTCTTTTCTCTGCAGAATACAAAAGAAGATGTTCTGAAGTAACTAAACAACATTGGCCCTCATTGACTTCGACTGTATGGGCACAAAACCGCCGAGACATTTCCCAAAATATCTTCTTTTACAGATTCTAAGCAACATGACAACATTACAGTAAATGAGAACTTTAAAATGATTTCAAGCTGACTGGTTGATTCAGGTATGTTATAGGAAGGAGACATCTATACGGTGGGGGGACTGGTTTGAGAAGCACTGATTTAAAGTTCTGAGGAAGGCAGTTTCTTGTTTGACTCGCTGTGTTCTTATGTAGACCCCGAAGCATGGAAGTGAGTGAATAAGAGAAGATGTGACTAATGGTCTGAAATGAAGGGAAGTATTAATAATAAAAGCCACACAGCTATAGCTACAAAAACAAATAAACGTATTGGCCTAATTTAAAAAGACTACCATACCATATGACATTTTGACTCTTTCATTATTTTCAATTAAATCTCATACATAAAATATTAATGTAGAGCTATGAAGCATATCAGAACTACAAGCACATATAAGTGTCATAAATATGACAGGATAACATGCCATCTAAGGGGCTTTCCTAAGGCGCAGTTCATTTTCTCTTCCATTAATGGAGTCTGTAAATCATACATTTCATTGATGTGTCTAATACTAAAGAATTGCCGCCGTCTTCACAAGCACTTCTGTGAAGGGTTTTCATGTAGAAAGAGGGATCCTGGACTCCCATTTGGAATGGCGTGAAGTGGTCATAAACCACAATGATGTTGTATTGGGAATTCAATTAGAATGAAAGGTAGAAAAACTTAAATGACCAAATCAGATTCGGTCACTTAAACATTTTATTTTATTACATATTCATTTTATTTAATAAATGAAATACAAATCTCCATAACTTGCATTATTTCTGGCAATATGTTTATGGTTTATTCATACTAAAATTATTATTAAAAAATACACTTATATCTGTGCTGCATCACATTGGATCCCTCATATCTCATGAAACCATTAAAATTCACATTCTATAATTGGCACACAGGTTAAGACAGCACTAACCGGGGTCTCATTTAGATGTTACTCAGGGGTGATCTCTGTTTCCTGATGAACGACCACTTTAGTGACAGACATGTCAGGATGCTGCTCTTTTGCCTCCTTTATAGCCTGAGCTAGAGCCTGGAGATCAGAAAGCACAGCTTTAAAACAACGGCACACCACAAATGCCAAGGGATGCGCTGTAAATGGCCTTGGATAAAAGCGTCTGCCAAAAGTATACAAATGTCTGGTATCTTATGAGCAAAGTAAAGCGTATATACTGTTTATCTCACTTTAAATGCTATAAATCCAATTTGCCAATCGTGCTTTTCTGGACTATGATATAAATTGAAAGCTATCCCTCATGTCTTGTTTCCATGGAAAATACGTATATAGCGGAAAGAACTTATGTTTGTCTGATTATTTTATAGGCGATAGCTGCAGTTAGTAAATGCATTTCACCTTATCATGGTCAATCTCAGTGTCTCCAGTGATCACAATTCTCTTCTCGATACGGGTCTCTGAGATTCCGCCTTTCACAGTCTAAATAAAGACACAGAGAAGCAAACAAGACAATGAGAGATACCTTATATTTTTTTCAGATAATAATAGTGATATTACTAATGCTGTACAATATACAATTGTTGTGTATTGTAAACATTATGGCAGAGGAATTTTTTCCACAAGTGTTTAGAAGCTCATTCTGAATGACACAATAGATTGTCCTATAGACCGTTTCATCGGACGCGTGCACGTCTGACCCCCAGTTAACTTCCGGTTTGTTTTGGCTAGTGACTAATAATATAACTATTTATATTTTATTCTATTTATGTTCAAATTAATTTGTTTTATTATTTTACTGTATAATAATTGTATCAAATAAAGATTTGTTGAATTTTGTTGTATGTTCATTTTATTAGATAAACAATTTGTTTGAACATTCCTGAAGTTTGGTCGCATTTAAACAAACCGTCTGGTACACTTGGTATCGCAGTTTAAATTCAAAATATTGGAGAGGCAAGTTTAGCCAAGTAACAGTTCTTCTCGGTTTCTTTTGATTGTTATCAGAAATAATCTACAGGCACTTTTGTTTTTGAATGTGTACCGGAAGTTAAGTTGGGGGTTCCAAAAGTGTGCATGCACAGTTACGTTTGTTTATGTTGTTAAGATAAAACCGTCTATACCTTGGTGATCTGGGTTGTAGTGGTGGTGCTCACAGTCTCTGATGTGATCGTCTGAGCACTCAGCAGCATTCCAGACTCCTTCTCTGACACTGCATTGTGCTGTTAGAAGACCAAACATTTCTGTTTTGAATACTACTTTATCAGAAGTACAACCATGTATCTTTTTGATGATTAGAAATCCTTTTCAAAAAACTGAAATCATTTTGACATAACTGATATGAAAGAGGCAATCTTTTGTTCTGATATGAAAGCTGATTATATGGTTTTATGAAATATTTATGTGATATTAATTAATTTATTGAATGACATATGACATTACAACATATAGAACAGATGCAATCTTAAAGGGATAGTTCACCCAAGGTGGAAAATTCTGTCATCATTTACTCTTCTTCAAGTTGTAAGCCTGTATAAATTACTTTTGTTCTGCTGAACACAAGGTTAGATATTTATTTATTTTTTAGCAATTTTCAGATCTGGGACATCATTGACTAGCATAGTAGGCTAAATTAAAATGGTTGTCAAAAGTGCCCCAGAACTGTGTGCATTACCATTGAAGGAAAAATTATAATATTTTTTGTTCTGCTGAATTTGGGAGTCAATGATGTCAATGAACTGAAAATTGCCAACATTCTTCCAAATATCTTTCTTTGTGTCCAACAGAACAAATGACTGACTGACATGAGTTCTGGCATGAAACTCTACATGGCGCAGTCCTAATGTCTAAACCAATCTGACATAATAATTACAACGCGTGAAGCTGAATGGTTCCCTCCGTATTAGCAGCCAATGAGCTTGCTGCTCTACGTTTTAATATTGGCTAGTTTTTTGTTGTAGCAGCAAACGCGTTTCAGAAACCCTCCTCCTTCCCCAGCTCCACCTGTATAGATCTGCTACAAGGTGATCACATACGCTATGGGGGTTTATTCGTATGTTATACGTGCAGCAGCATTCTTTATTTGCACACAGCAGTGTGCAGTGGATGTATTGGCAGTAGCAAGTCTCCGTACTTGCTGCAGCAGCGTATTAGATCTACTCTGCCAAGACCAAATACATTTATATGTCATGAACACTACCATGCCAAACCCTCCGAGAGTTGTCATGAAAGAAATACATTTATACAGGAACAGAAATTTCATTTTTGGGTGAACTATACAATATACAATTGTTGTTTATTGTAAACATTATGGCAGAGGTATTGAGCGTTTAGAAACTCATTTAGAATGACACTATAGATTGTCCTCTAAGTGAATAACAGATACCTTTGCAGTAATCACACTCAAGCATCTGTCCTACGCTATGTTTCTATTTAAACAGAATAGTAGAATAAATAGAACAGAGAATACGTTTGAATATCCAATATCTGATACTAATACCAATGTATATACAGACATAACTTAATAATATCAGCCAAAAAAACAATGTCAACCAATGGTAAATATTTAAAAATCACTATTATCAGCGGATGTGGTTTTAAATAGGGGTTTTACTGTATGCACTCATACCACTGCACAAATACATATTAATGTACAACTTTACAAATATGAAATATCCTGTTCATTGTAAATCACTAATATTAACTGATCTGAATACTCATATGTGCCAATGTTGATATAAGTATTGTTACGGACACACTGCGCCATCCACAAACACTAGTTCAGGCGATTGTCATTCAATTTAATGTATGACACTTTCAGACAAGAGCTGGCACAACAACAAACACCCGACCAAACACCAAGCATAATTGGCAACAGAGAATAACAAATATGTTGTGACACACAGGGACAAAATAAAGAGTGCATGTCCTAGACTCCCTCTCACCTGTGCAGACTCATAGGTGATGGTCTTTGTTTCTGTGTGCATTATTGGAATGTCCTTGGTGGCGATTTCGCCGCGAAGGGAGTTGGTGACATCAGAAATGGTGATAGTTTTTGTCTTCACCAGAGGAGACTGTGTAAGGTGGGTCAGAATGCAAAGTGAGTAGAATTGCTTTTCTCACTACATTGCCTTTACTTGCACACATCAACAATTACTGAACACCATCTGGAAGCTTTGTCCGAGCTTTGTATAGTACTAGAACTGGGAGGCTGAAATTCTATGCTGACTGCCTCATAAAAAACGGCTACCAATCAGAAAAAATGCTTAGTCTGCCGGATCCAAAAAGGGGAATCACAAACAGTGCCTCTGTAATACGTTCAGATGTGTTTTGCACTCCCTTTAAAAAGATTTACCCTTTCGCTGACCAGGAAAATGTATCAATAAGCATCATATAGTGCGCTGATTCGATTCTTTACACATAAGTGAAAAAATAGACCCCAAAGGTCAACTGATTCTAAACAACATGGTCTTAAGGTCATAATTCATCAGAGGGATGTGTGCACAGTGTAATATAAAGTATTTACAAAGATAAAGCATGTAAAAGGTGTGTGTATTAGAACACTTTATGCAAGAGGACGAGGCTGAAGCCTTCAGCATCTTACAAGAGCCCAGCAATACTGCCCATAATGCTCAATTTAGATACACAGATTATGCATATTAAAGCCATAAATCACATCAATTTTAATTTTTAATCTTTTATCTCCGGGCACTCTGCCATAAAAGCTTTTGATTTAGGAACATTGCAAGTCAAAATGATTTTCAGCCAATAAAAGAACCGGCAGGTTGACAGATGTCGAAGGCAATGCAGCGTCAGATTCGAGCCAGGACTCGCCATGTGGCGCTGTCCAAAGATCATCTGGCCTTGATAGCTCACGTTAGGAGCTCTACAAGTTTCCATTCACATCATTTTTCCAGGGGACATTAATAACGTACGTTGCCATCACTGTGTGGGAGTTTTTCTTTTCTATGAGAAGCTAGGGGTGCTCCTTAAAATGAGATGGTCTGAGGGTATGAAGACCTCCGTCATAATTTACTCACCCTCAGGATGTTTTAAATCTGTATAAATGTATTTGTTCTGATAAACACAGAGAAAGATATTTTGTGACATCATCCAAAACCATATAAGGAAAAAATATTGTATATTTGTTTCATCTGTTGAACACAGAATGAGATATTTTGAAGAACATTTTATTTCTCCTACTATGGTCAATTATGTTCCAGTAGTGAGAATTGCCAACATTCTTCCAAATATCTCTCTCTCTGTTCATCAAAACACAGTAATTTATACAGATATGAAATTACATGAGGGTGAATGAATGATAACAGAATTATTATATTTCGGTGGACTATCCCTTTAAGATTGGTACGAAGAGGACAATTTTGAAGTTTGAAGTTTTTCCACTGTAAGCTGACAGTTGAAATTATACATTATTTTACCTGACCACATGCACGTGTATATACAGTTAATACATATAGACTTCTAAGTGTTGTGAAAATCATGTCAAAGTTTTTATAAATCTTTTTTAGATTTTATTGATTGTACCTTGGATTGTCATGAGTTCATGCAATATTTAATTTGACGCAAATAAAAACATGTTTGTGGTGTATGAAAATATGTGGAGTCGTCCGAACTTGCTCATCATTTATCAAAAAATTCCAGTGGAAAGAAAATTGAATTAAACGTGAACATTGTATTTCTTTCCCACACTGCATCAGTTTCATTTGCATTATATTAAATATGAAATTGTCTTGACTAAGAGTCTATAGAAGTGCAATGTTTTTCCTCTTAAATTAAACTTCATAACCTTAACTGAATCCAAAACTAAAAACAATGGTATGCAGATCAAAACATACCATTTCTTGCCTTTTTTGTTTTGCATTGTGTATGTGAAGTGTGAGGACCTGATCTGAGTCATTTAAAGCTAGCATAACAGGAGTACCATCAACAGTAGTGCAGTGCTTAAGAACACAAACCAATAAAAATGTTCTCAGTCCTATTGAAGACCATATGAGGACTCTGAGTAAAGCATCGTCTGATAGTCTGATGTAAAATGTAGCACAGAATCTATTGCATCCATCACTCCCAGCGTGAAGATGTAAAACTGTTGCAGCTAACAAATACTAAAACAATCTAAACAGCAACAAAATAAGAGCAAAAAACACCTTGCTTTCCTCAAAGAAATACCAGTGCCTGCAGGGCAAACATGACACTCTTAACCACATGCCATGTTGTTTGTGTATGAGAATCAACAAATTAGAAAACAAGATACAGCCAATCACAATTCAGTACACAATAAAGACGTCAGTTAAACTTTACATGTGGATCAACATAAGAATATTCACTTTTTTGTGGAAAAGTAGCTGGTCATTGGATATTTGTCAGGTTGGTAAGCACAATGTCTGTGAATGAGACATTATTTACAGTTTTGAGTGGAGTCTGTACATCAAGCTGAAAAAATTGCAAAAAATTTAAAAAGAATACAATATTTATAGCTCACCTTGCAAGCACTGTAATGATCTGAGAAAACAAATCTGACTCAAACCTTTTGAGCAGTAACTACAGAAAGCAGAAAACGTAGAAACCACTGAATGAACATTGATAAATTAAGACTGTATGACCTTGAATAGAGTCTGGTAGTACAGCGCCTGTATCCAGTGTTTTTGTTTCAACAGAATATAAATATTTGAAAATGATAAACTCAATCAACATCATAAAGAGATTATTAAGAATCCTCAAAAATTCAAGGAAGGTCCACACTTTGTCTCATCCTTAAGGTCTCAAAAATCAAACTCTGTTTGGTCTGAAAACGTTTCCTTATTTCCGTTTCTTCTCTTCTGCCGTCTCTCAAATGAAGACTAGCCACAACAATGCTAGCGCCACGACCAGCAGGCCGCTCACCAGGACAGACACCCGAGTGCGATGCAGAACTATTGGGGACAGCTGACAGACTCTAGTGGCACTCCGGTCTTCTTCCGTGGACACGGCTATGGAGATTTGGTCATCATGTTCCTGAGGCTCAGTGACTTCATCTTCATTACCATAACCATGTTCGTCCTTCTCCATGTGCTGCAGGAGCGCCAGCCCCCCTGGCATGGGTGCCCACCTGACCCTTACCTGTTTTAGCCACGGCGTACCTGCCTCATGTTTCCACCTCTGTGCGGGACGACGGGACATCAAGAGAGACAGAAAACAATGAACAGACGTGTGGAGGGGGTTGGGGGGTGAAGAGACATGGGAGAGCTTGACTGATGATAGATGTATGTGAATGGTCAGAGGATTCTGGGTAAGACTCAGATCTTGAGCAGAGAGGACACCAAAGTGGTTCAGGCAGGCCAGGCAGGTTGAAGCTTTGAGGGTTTTTATGGTGTTAGTGGTGTGCTGTACACCTGATTGACCTGGCAGCAAAACAAGTATATTTTGGCAGTGCAAATACATCTGTTCAGCGACAGAGAAACACCATAAAAACCGGCAGGGTTTGGGGGTCGGACAACCAAGTGAGATCCTCAATGCCTCACGGGTAAGAAGGTGTGTCAAATTATTAATGTGCTAGATAGAGGTTTACTACAATACATCCTAGGAGAACAACAATTCACCTCACTGTATCTGCCAAATATGATTGGAAATGTACAGCCTAAGGTTCCGGAGGGTGCTACTGTAAAAATTTACATGGGCAAAACTTCCGGTGAAGTGGCCGGAGTAGTGTATTGCAGCATTGAATAACTTATTCTGATGATAGAAAATGAGACTGTAAATCTGCTTTGTAAAGTAGGTTTTCTTCCACTTATGTTCCTAAAACAAAACGTGATCTTCTTTATAACAATGTTTATTAGATTAATGGCCAGCTGACCATTCAGCAGCATTGTGATATGTTCACGCAGCCCGTCTAATGCTTTGTTCTTAAAAGTGAATTGCAATGATTCACTGTCACAACAACTGAATCAATAAAACTGATTCCTCTATAAAGTAGTGGACAGAATGCTGATGTAGTTTATGGTGCGATTCACATTTTGCGTCCAAAACCGTGCCGCTTTCTCGAAATGTGAATGGGGCGTAGGAAACTTTTGGGTTGCATTGACGTAACCGATTACATGCTACATAAAACAAACTATACAACCTGTGATCTCTGCTTCAAGAACTACATTGACTCTTATTAGCCGGTTATTTTTATTAATTAGAGAAAGTCGTAAATATCTCAAGCTCATGAGATTTCTTGTTAAATCCAGTAAAAAATCCACCTACGGAGACTGCATACGTGTTTTTTGACTGTAATGTGGCAGTTTTATTTGCTTAGGTTTGGGACTGATGCGTAACATAATAGGCCTCTGCAGAGGCAGGGCGTGGGGCAGGCGGTCGGGATGTTTTATGGGTGTTACTAGACACTCCTGCTTGTGTGGAGGAGAACTTGAGTGGAGATATAGATTTGGGTGAAGGAAGAGGAGAAGACTGAGACCCAGGACAAGACTTTTAAGAGGAGAGATTGAGGAGAACAAACAAGGGGAAGTGATGGATAGACAACCGGTGTAGGACAGAAACACAAGGAAAAAGGGGGAAAAGACAATGACATGAAGAGGAGGAAGCGTCAGTTTCTTATCGCTGGCTTTTCCTGTTTGCGTCTTTAGTATTCTTTTATCTACATTCCTTATCAGAATCATGCAGCTTGGTGATGCAGTGAAATCCAGCCATGCGATTGGCAGATCAAAGCAGAAGAAGCCGGCATAAAGCCATTCAGCCGGCAGCAGTAGAGGGGACGGGGAGTGGCCAGAGGGTCTATAAAAGCTGCAGGCAGTGAGCAGATTTCAGTCAGAGGAATTCTACTCTGATGTGGCCATGGCCATAGCGTCCAGCGGCCATTTGAGCTTGCGTCGTTCCATATCTACATAAAGAAACATGTCCTTTCTGGTGTGGATGCATCACAGGCCAGCCAAAAAGGACCAAATAAGAGTACGATTACCTCTGATATACCCCCCACTACTCTGTGTATGGGTAGGAGAGGGGGCGTCTTCACCTACACAACATACACGCAAACACACATTTTTCAATTTTTACAGGCACATAAAATGTTTGTATGTGTTTTAAGGTTTACCTTATTTGAATAATAAAAGAGCTGACAAACTAGATGCTCTCAGTACAGTATCGGTAAAACTTGCATTCAACTGCATGGTAAGGCAAAATAGCTACAGTAAGAGTAAAAAGTAGTAAACTACCAGTAAATGCCCACAACTCGTGATTCACAACAAAACAAATTTGTCCTGATCAGTATAGCGACCGTCCACAGAGGCACATAACAAAACATTTTGATGATTTTTGTTGGGTAGCGCAGACCAAAATGAAAACTCACAGGTCGAAAGTCCCACTCAACTAAACTGTATATTAAACATAAGTATTCTCTGACCAATTTAGACTCGGTCTACAATAGTGCGTATTCATTTGAAAACTTTTCCAAAAGCTCAGTTTTTGTTGACAAAAACGCTCTCTCAGTGTGGACGAAAGGCCAAAACGGAGAGAAAAACGCACTCGTTTTTAAACGAAAACGCACTAGTATAGATAGGGTCTTAAAATGAAGTGATTCACAGTTACATTTTAAAAGAATTTTGGCCTCTGAAGTATTGACCACCAGACAGCAAAACTTTACGTAATTTTTATTCCTACTATGGAAAGTCAACGGGGGCTTATTTTGAAGTGTACTACTCTTAAGTTTTGCTGTCTGGTCCAGTTTGCAGTTCATTAAGGCCAACATCCACCCACTTGCTAGATCATCTGACTGACATAAAGAGTGTAAATGTACTTTTTGGGGCAGACAAATGTAGTATATAGCACAGACTGAAAGGAACAGCTTGGGAAATGGCCATACAAATAAAACCAAAATCTAGTTTTGATGTTACTAACCTTCTATCTCAAAAGGACTCATACAACAACCCATTAACAACTTTCCATCTTAAAATAATGTGTAACTTCACTCTTACAGAGTGCTTTCCAATTATGTATGGACAATACAATTAAACCTCAAACGTCTGTGAATGGACGGTGTGTGATTTGTGGGTGTGTCATCAGATGACAGATTCATTTCATCATCAAAATAAATCTTTAAAATACCATGTTGTCTGTTATGAAAGTACTGATGTTCCGAAATTAAGCTTCACTTTAAAACATGAATGGCCAAAGTCACCTTCATAACAGCAAATAACAGTATCCTGCTCAATTATGACCTTCAACATTTGACATGTACAGTAACGCCAGCACTCACGTCAGGCTGCCCGTTGATGCTGGAAGTGCGGAAGGGCGATTGGGTTGACAAGCGTTTGTCCCACTCGCTGGGCCGTGGATCTGGAGCTGACTCCATGAAGCTGCGCTTGAGCTCACTGATGCTAGTGTGATGACGCATGAACTCTGTCTGTGTCTTTTCCACATCCTATGAGATAGAGAGTCAGAGAGAAAGACGTCCGAGAAGATCGAAAGAAACAAGATTCCGAAAAAGAATCAAATGAGACAAAAAGAAAAGAAAGAAGAGATGAAGAGAAAGAAACAGTGAGGTCAGGGAGAAACGAAGAAAAGAGATCTCATTAGTTCTTATGTTATTGTTTATCTCAATCACCAAACTCTCGGGTGTCACATGCAGGGTTGGGAATCAAGAACCAGTTTTTTTTTTTATTATTTATTTTTACTCAAAATATACAAATGATCTTAGTCAAATAACTGTCCCACAACTCCCGTCCCCAGTCACACCAGTTTACAGACATACAGATATCAGGAGAAACACAGACATGGTCATTGTACAGATGGATAACTGTGACAGATCTCTCTCTGTTTTACTTTGTAAGACCTTGATGGACTCTCTTTCCCTGATGGTTGATTTGTGATCTCTCTACGCCAGAGGGGATGTTATGAATATTCATCTCAGATTGAGTCTGTGATTGGACAAAACCAGTGGTCCTTGTGTGTAGTGACAGACCGTGATTAATGATATCGAGTGAGATACTAGCTGATCTGTATTCACATCACATTCAATCTGGATACCTGCGGAACGCAGCAGACGGTCAAGGCTTTAGACGTAAAACAGAGAGAGCTGATTTGTGTCTCAGTGGGTCCCGGAACATCTGCAAAGAGCTCCGGCAATATGAAACACTCATGATGAAAACTGCCCTCGCCTCCCTTAACTGACTTCAGCTGCCTCTTAAAATTAAACAGAGCCAAGCTGCTCAGATTTATGGTTTCATTGAGCTATAAAAATGATAAGTCACATACTTATTCAAGCTATATAACCTGCTGCATTATATCTCAGGTTAGTGGAGTGAAACCAGTGGCGCATTGACAGCTTGCGTTGGTGTTTTGGTAAAGTTAAAGAGACACTAGAGTTCTGTCCCAAAACCTAATGAGAAGCAACATGTTGAGGCAAAAGCCTCTGCAAAACTGATCTTAATTTGTGACATCGTTGAGATCATTTCTGATCGAGACATTTGTGAGATTTCTTTGAGAGAGACTTTTTTTCAAACATTTCGGTATCGCTTTACAATAAGGTGCCATTAGTTAACATTAGTAAATGCATTTGCTATTTTTTTAAATCCATGTTTATGTTAGGTCATGTCAATACAGCATTCATGTTAGATCATGGTGCATTTAGTAATGTTACAGTGACAACATTTGATTTTAATAATGTATAAGTAAATGCTGAAATTAACATGAACCTCTTATCTGGCACAGCCCTTTTTGCGCCTTCACATGAAAATGCACTGTTGGCACTGAAATGGTTGTAACTAATGCATTATTTGGAATACAGACCTACGGTTGGTCTCGTTTGAAAGAAAAGAATTAGTGTATTTTCACTTAACTTTTTTTATTAATTCTGTTATGTTTATTGTGATAAAAAAACTAAAAGGTTTACGTTTTTATTGACAGATGTACAGATCAGCCCCAAAATGTCATAAGTAAAAAGTTCCAAGCGTCTTAATACACAAAATTTTGACGTCTCTGTGAGTTTTTTTAGCTGCCCTACCACCAAAATCCACTAAGGGGCCAATAGGTCTGCTGACTTTAACACTAAATCTGAAATTTGATCACAGATGCTTTTTTCACTTTCTTTTATTTTTCTAATGAACAGATACAATAAAAAATGACAAATGCACGGAAACATGTAAAATTACACAATTATCATTTATGAATCAATTACTCTTCCTACCTAAATTATTCTATAAAACACTGAACAAATATGTTTTCTAGAGTCTTAGACCTTTCCTACGATACAATGCATGTAAATTCTAATCTTATGACAAACAAAGTATTTTAATAAAGTAAAGTAAATGTAAGCGTTCAGTAGGCACACTATTGCCATTTCTGAATCAAATACACTTTCTACATACTTTATTTTATAAAACAATGATGAAATAGGTATTCTCAGACATGTATATAGTTTGTCACGGTTAGATCAGAATTCCTAAAAAAATATAGACGCAAATGTGGGTGGAACTATAAGGGACTGTGACAAGTGAATGGACATAAAGAATTGTAAGCACGCTCTTTTCATAAAAGATACAATTACTCTTCCAACATACATTATTCTATAAAACTGTCATGAAATATGTTTTCTATAGACTTAGACCTTTCCAACGATATAAGGTTTGTCACAATAAGATAAGAATCCACATGCCAAATTTTCATATAAATCACGGGACGGCGTAAGAGGTATTATTATTAGTATTAAAAACTTTAGAAGTATTGTTGTTGTTAGTTTATGTTAGCTAATGCATAAACTAATTGTTCACAAATAGCACCATATTGTGAAGTGTTACCAATATTTCTATTTGGTCTTCATTTATTCTCATTGTTGTCTTAATTTTTCTTATGGGGAGCTGACAGTGATGCAGCTCACTAGGGTTTGTAACAAAACTTCATTGAATTTAGTTTTATATCATTATGGATTATAATGAATTAATCCTTTCTAAATAATGTTATGGCACTAAATAGGGAGTAGATGTTGGTAGTTATCAAGAGTGTTTCACCAGGTTTAAGTTGAATAATCAAGTAAAAAGCGACAGACATGGGTCAAACAAGTGTGTTCTGACTTTATTATCTCAAACCATGGTCTATATTGAACTAAAATCTCATACATTATGTGCATAATGTGCTGTCATAAGTTACTGTACTTGTAGGGCAGTTATTTGACACATGCCTGTTCATGTAATAGTGTAAAGAATGCCATCTTCAGCTCAAATATCAGCAATGTTAGTCTCAACACGAGTAAATGAGATGGGCATACATTGTTATTAACAACACGTTTGGTTAAATACAGTGGCGATAGGATTAGAGAAAAAGTCATGTGGTGACTAAAGGGGTTAATGTCACAGGATACTTGTCATGGTTTCATGGCAGGACTCATAATGACCTCATAAAAACAATGGAGACAACATTCTTGCTTTTTTAGTGAGGGGGAAAATATATGGGAAAATATATGACTGGGGCGGACTGTATAATTTCTTTGATATGTACTGTAAAACTACTAGATAATATCATAATAATGTGGCCTTTTACCAAATAAATCAATAAAAGGCCATGTAACAGAAACTAAATGTAGAGGAAATACAGTTTAGAAATATCTGAAAAAAAATATGAATGCAAAGACATTTAAAATCAACATGAAAACAGATCCAATTTACTCTCTTTAAACATGTTTCCAGTCTCTAGTAGATGTTTTTGTCACGAAATGGAAGTGTGAGTTGGGAATGCTGTTTCATGTTGATGTTATCTAAAGAATATTTCTTGCATGTTTTTAATGCATGCATTTAAGTCCAGCTGTTGGCTATTTTTGCATCCGACTATTTTCAAATAAACTAAACTGAACAATGATTCAATCTTTTATCGGCAGCAACTCAAAACTCCCAATCATATATTCTACCAAATATTGCTACAAAATTAAACCAAGAATAAATAAAAGCAAGTACTTGCATTAGAGTTAGTGAGGAAAATAGTGCATGCCAAGCCTTTAGGATTAAGCTACGAAACACAAAAAGAGAAAGCGTGTGAGAAGAATGAAGAAAGAAGCTACAGTGGATGAAACAGGTTCTCATGCAGCGAGACATGCAGCAGCAAAAATGAGATATTTCCAGAGTTTCCATACAAACCTCCAACATTAAATTGCTATGTCTGATATAAATAGTTTCACCCTCAATTTTCTTTGCTCTTTTCTGTAAAGAACGGAAAAAAATAAGTTGGCACTGTTTGAACATAAAGAAAGTCGTGAAATGATTCTTGTGTCATTTTTACAGGTTGTTTCACACATTTGATTTGCAGAACGTGATGGAATCAAATTAAACATGAATAAACCAAAACAGGCCATCTAGCCAGAAAGAAAGAAGGGTAGAAGGTCAGGGGTGACTGCGAATTTAGGGGATAACTGTGCAATGGATACAATTATGACAGTGTAATGAGATTATATACACAAATCAAAAGTGAAATATACTGTATTCATGCTTCAAGTTAAGTGTGTTTAATTTTTCCCCACCATTGATGAGATTTCCCACCATTTATAGACACAACGCTTGTCAACCATTGACCATTTTTTCTGACATTTTAAAGGATAGCGTGTCAGTATAAGAAAACATATACAACATCATATTCCGGAGGCCATGTAATGTTTGTATATATATAATAAAAAATGCTGGAGATATTCAATTAGCTATTTGCTGACCAATGACAAATGCGGGAGAAGTGTGCGGGAAACCTGCTTCAAAACATAGCTTTTCAACATTTTTTTCTAAATTCACATTTAACCTTTTAATGCGTAAATACTGCTCCCCTGCATTAATTATTGCCACAGATATTCTACGCTCAAATTCTCTGACATTCTTTGCCAGAATCCGACCTCAAGGCACCTGAGAGAAAATAGTGCAAATAAAAAGATGCCGCTGCAAAACTATCCTATTACGACAACCAGCAAAAACTCATCAGACACAAAGTCTTTAAGACCCTCTGTCCTCCTCCTCCCACATCTTCTCCGATGGCTGATGACTCTCAGCAGAAAGAAAAACACCAGCAGCCGACTTTTACTACCATAAGCTCGCAAAAACCCTGCTCTTCACATGCATAATCTCCACTCTTATGAAGGCTGAGGTCTTTAACCATCTCCCTTCTAACATCCCACCACCTGTCACCTATTCCCTCTTATCTCTGCAAGCTATTTCTCCTCCACTCCTAGTTTCCTGTTGCCAATGGCAAGGGTTCGATTCTTAGTTAATATACATACTGATAAAACGTGGTATCTTTAATGCATGGTCGCTTTGTATAAAAGTGTAAATGAAAAATTCATTACAAGAAAACCAAGCTGAAAAAGACGTCTGACTTCTCTTCCCTTTTATCAAAAGAATGCTCAGGCTTCGACAAAACCTAAAATATCGAAAGCCTCGGTGACATGTTGTGAATTACCACCAAAAAAGAAATGTGGACTCATTTGACCTGCGTGACTCAGACCTGCAGCAGGAATGCACAGTTCGGCTCCCCTAAAAACGGTTTCCATCCTCATCTATGTAAAAGACATACAGCGTGACAACAATTAAAACAACAATAACTATGCAACTGCCATTGTGTTCATCTGCACTCTTGCTGGGTAGCAATGAACACGGTAATGCTCAGTAAGCTTCATGTCGTGCTGATACACTGCCGATGCATCCGACAGCCATACTCATCCAAGTGCAATAAAGTGAGACACAGCCAAGGCAGATGAGAAAAAATGAATAAAATGGTGTTATGTGCTGTAAAACATGGGCAATGAGGACAATGGCATCTTCCTCATGCTGTAATAACAAGCTCTGACCTTCCTCATGCGCACCACCTCTGTGCCTGCCCGTGGTGACTGCTCACACGCCCAAATGAGAAGAAATAAAGAAGCATGTGAGTGTCTTTGATAGAAGTTACAGTATCTCTTCTCCTACACAGCAGACACTCGAGCACAAACCATACCTTACTGGTAAAAAACACTCGTCTCATAGTATTGGTGCTACAATAATGTTAATACGCATAAAGCAGATAAAGGTTTACTGTATCTGATGTTAACTAGTCATATGAAAGTCATATCACTGCTTTTGCGGTTACATTATTTTCTTTTGTCTTTAATTTAAACACTTAAGTATTAAAAGTAAAAAAATGAAACCGTGCTAGTAAAGGCATCCACATAGATAGTCCAATGCTGTTGTTTGATTGGCTGAAATCCTGAGCACAAACCTGGCTCTTTCTCTCCCCATTAGTGGCCGTCACCACCTGTGCGTCACGGTGGCGCCGTTCTCGCCGGGCTACCGTCTGCAGTGGCACAGAGACAGTATATACACACTGCCCTCTCAATTACACCTTTACATTGTGACTGTGATGCGTTTAAGGTCACAGGCAAGGTTTCCTATAGATCTTATCATTTTCAGTAAATGTAGGATTACCTATGAATATTCTAGATGGAAAAGCTTGTCTACTTGCTAGAAACAGTAACAGCAACAAGTCAGCAGGAGTCAGTACTGCAAAAGTATTATTTGTGATGCCTTTTCTACTTAGGTTTCCTGTGAATAGGTCATACATATTAAGTTGTAATACATAATAAGCGTTAAGTATTAAATTAAGAAATATACAAGTTGCGCAGTAATGATTTATAATATTGTAAAAAAACTAAACAAAAGCTATGTTTTACGTATTGAAAAGCGTGTGTGTGTTTTACCTTTATTTCAGGTGTGCCCTCTGCTTTGGTGCTGTGTGTTTTGGAGCTGTCGGTCACATGGGCTTCTGTCTTCATCTCACTCTTCCTCTCAGTGGAGCGTGGTCGGCCTGTGGGTGTGGATGTCCGATCCGTGCGGCCGGCAGATGGCACCACTGGAGAAGGAGCTGCATCGCCCGGGGAGATGGGAGACATGATGGGAGCGCTTACCGGACGGGTGTTCTTATCCGGGGTCGAAACCATGGCTGACATAATGATGGATGAAACAGATGAGGAAAAAAGGTATACGGCACTGCATGAAAAGCTTGTCTGTGTGGAATTTCGAAAGAGTCCTGCACATGATCACAAAGCAGCCATTAGTATCTACACGTTTAGCACAATAAATACTTGTTTGAAGTTATACAGACTTGCCAATTGACAAAGCTCATTTTCAGTGTAGTCAAGTTAAGGTAAGCATAAAGTTTATGTATTTTCTGTGACACTTCAAGCTCTGGGATGGAAACAAGAGGCTGTTTTATGTCCATGTATAAGATGCTTTAGTGGATAATAATGAAGATAATTGTGAGGGAGTTAGTGACCTAAAAACCCGTCTGGTAAGCTTCACTCCAGCAGAATTGCTTTGTGGTTAAGATATTGTAAATTGAGTTTGACTTCTCATATGAAACCTTAACTCTAAATCAGCAAAACTTTGGGAACTGTGATGTTTTTTCTTTAAATACAGAGCAGATTTGTATGAATTTTCCAGATGTTCTCAACAAAACCATCTTTCTTTAAAATCATGATTTCTATTAAAACGATTCCAAAGATGCCTCTTTGCATCTACTAAAATATTCAAGGGATCGCTGTAAACATGCGCAATGTGCATCAATATGTAAAATAAGATACTGTATGTTAATGTGTGCCTTTGTTCTTGATCAGGACTGGACGGTTCCTGATCACACTCCAGCGTAGATAGTTCACCTGTGCTGACTAAAGCAAGCTGTTTACTTTTATCCCAGCAACTCCTCACTTGGATAGCACATCTGCAAATGCGTAGTATTTTACCACATACCTGATATACTGTACATCAGATTCCAGCTGATACTAGTGATTTTATTTTTTTAAAGATATCATAGCATGTAGCTTATTTTTTGGAGGATTATCATTATGTATGCATATATACAATTTAATGGTACACGAATTATGCGTGAAGCAAGTGGAGCAGAATTACTCCAACTTCTAAACTAATGACTCAAACTCTTTCCTTTTTGGCATTGGCTGCAAAAATATGTTATCCCGCCTACGCTCATACAAACAATGTAACGTTTAAAGCCAGAAAATAAAAACACGGGTTAAAAGAACAACAAACCAGCGAGGCACAACATTTTCAAAAGACAGAGACACATTTTTGTAAATATTTGATTATATCTTTTCATGTGACAAAATTGAAGAAATGACACTTTGCTACAAGCTTAAATAACTCAAAAATTGCTATCCCCTCAAAATATCTCAACACACAGATATTAATGTTTAAACCGCTGGCAACAAAAGTGAGTACAGCGTTCATTGAGGGAACCATGAATGCCAACATGTACTGTAAAATACAGAAGCAGAGCATGATCCCTCCCTTTGGAGACTGGGCCCACGACCCCAAACACACCTCCAAGATGACTACTGCCTTTCAAAAAAAGCTGAGGGTAATGGTGATGGACTGGCCAAGCACGTCTCCAGATCTAAACCCTATTGAGCATCTGTTGGGCATCCTCAAACGGAAGGTGGAGGAGCGCAAAGTCTCTTACATCCACCAGCTCCGTGATGTCGTCATGGAAGAGGACTCCAGTGGCAACCTGTGAAGCTCTGGTCATCAGAGAAGTCTGTAGTAGTGCGTAAGTCTGCTATTTACCCTGCTATCTTGTTTTAACTGTTGAACTGGACTGTTGCCTGTTGTTAGTTAAGATTATTTGAGCTTGTTTATTTAATTACTCGTTGACTGAGTGATATGGTGTTAGCGTTTTTTCTTCCGTGTTACTAAAGTCACATGAAGTCACACACAGCTAATATTTTTTCACTTAAGAGCACTGAGCAAATTAGTCGCTGTTTGAACCGTGGCCCATTCAAGTCGTTCAGGCTTTGTTTTGCTAATCGAGAAGGCGTGTTCAGCTCTATTCTGTTTGCGTTAATCTCTAAGCAGTGCCTCTGCACTAAGCGTCAGCCCTAATGTGCAGCCCTCCACGTGTTACGACCGACGAGAGTAAAGACCTGCCTGCCCTCATGTGCAGCCCTCCTAAATTAATATCACTTCTCCCACTCAGCTCAGTATTGTCGTAGTTTACAGCCCCCCAGGTCCTCTGCACAACTTCATTGAAGAGTTAGATGTGCTTGCTCTCATCATTTTCAGAGGATGGATGCCCTCTTTTAGTCTTTGGGGACTTCAACATCCACCCGGACAAACCCTATGCGTCTGACTTCCACACACCGCCTCGCCACATCCAGTACTCGCATATCAAGAAACCAGCTTGACCTCATCTACACCCGTCACTGCACCACAGACAACATTAAAGTCACTACTTTACATTGTAGCAAGGTGTCATTTCTTCAGTGTTGTCACATGAAAAGATTCACTGAAATTTGAGGGGTGTACTCACTTCTGTGAGATACTGTATATGCACAGTTACGTGACTTAATGTCTGATAGCATTACTGGGATTTCAGAGTCAAATGTCTGAGCTTGAACTCTCCGGGAGTTTCTCAAACAGAAGGCGAGTAATGACAAATGACTTCTGCTTACTGTACAAATAACAACAGAGACTTGAAAGGTTGCAATACAAGTTTCATAAAGAGACTGAACACCCCAGGGGAGCTACAGTACAAAATTAGCGAGAGACACTAGAAAGCAAATGGATATAGCATAGCAACTCAGACTTCTGATGTCAAACTCCTTAAGTGCAGCTGGTAGTGATTGGCCACAATCCAACAGAAAGGGTCAATCATCTGCTTCCGTTTTAAATCTCCACTGCAATTATTTTCCTAAAGAGTGTTTTTGTCTGATTATATCTAACTTTATATAATAATATATACTTAAGAAACAACACTATGTACGATAACACTTTTTTACTAGTGTCAGCATTTAAATACACAAATTGGGAAGATACTTTGTCTGACACTATTTTCTTGATGCTGCTCTTTTATCTTGTTGTACAATAACACCATGTCTGAACCGGATGCAACAAAGCAGATGCAACAAGATACAACAAATGGCTTGCTTTAAATGGGTTTGTCGTAGCGTGTCGCGTCTTGTGCAAAAAAGGTGTGAAAGTGAAAGAGACTCACAAAGTACTGATAAGGAATTACTGATCATGCGGATTGTGTTTTCAAAAATGATATTAAGTTTTGAGTTAGATCATTTTTTTTCATTTAATAATCAACTGTACATCAACTGTATGGATAATCAAAATGGCAAAGATTATAACATTTTCATTAACATGGCATTTAAACACACCTCCATCTAAGCTGCGTGATGCCCTCTTACTGGCAGAGCGCTGGAAACGGGGGGCGGGACGGTCAATCATGGAGCTGGCCTGACGGGTTTGGGCCTGAGTTCGCCCGCTGTAACGGAACTTTGATCCCAGAGCCAGGAACTTCCTGGGAGTGGTGGCCGCCTCTGTGGACACTAACCTGAGACAGAAACACACACAGATTTCTAATTGTTCATATCCATTAATTTTAAGTAAGCACTTATTTGCAAATTACAACCCACTTTTACAAATCCTTGCATATTTAGCAACTTGGATAAACAACACTGTAAACAATGCAGGTATAGACGGTTAAATTGGACGCAGATGCCAGGCCCAAAGTTAATGTCTGGCCTAGCTTATCGGTCTGGCTAGTAATATACAGTAACAATTTATATTAATATCTAAATATTTTATGTATATTAATTAGATTGCATTACTTATTTGTTGAATGGGTCATGTTTGATCACACAGGCATTTAGGCGTTCATACCTGAAGAATGTGTGATGCTCCACACACACTTTCCACAGTTTCTTGGCAGCTGTGTAGTTAGGCAGTTTGAAGCCAATGGCGCTTTCATAATGCTCCAACTATAGTTAAAAAAGAATGATTAAAAAACACGTGAATAGCTTATAAAAGGAAGTGCATGTGTGGTAGGTTGATTTGAATAGAAGTCACAAGTGTGAATTTTTACATAATTATTACATAATCTGAACCTTAAACATAACTTGTAATGATATTTCTTCTTAATTGCTCATTACAACAGTTGTGGTTACATTTTGTAGACCACCAAAATCCAAAATGAAATAATATATGCATTCCAAAAATGTACTATTTAAAAGCTAATTTTCGAAAACATCAAATGACCATTAAATGTCTTCTGAAAATCTGAAAAGCTTCATGAGCACACATACATCAGACGGCCGTATCTTAATGAAGAAACTGCTGCGTTTGTAGGAGACTTTGAGAACTTTCGGCCATGGAAAACGATTAATCCTCAACTTGTCTTTATACACCATCAGACCACTGGAGCAGACACCCAACATGATATCCACTCCATCCAGATCCTGAAAGAAATGACAGGGGAAAAATATACCAATATACCAACTTTTGTCTTGAATGTTCAGACTGTGACTGTTAGTCACTAAACACTTCCCTTTCAGTCGACTATTCGTTATTAGACTTCTGATTCTGTATACCAGCATAGCAATGATGATTTTATGAACTATTTCACAAATAAAATCCAAGATATTAGAGAAAAAATTATAACTATGCAACCAGAAGTGAATACCGCTGAACAAACGACTAACTACAGCACCTCTAAGGAGAAATTATGTTTATTTTCTACTATAGATCACAATGAACTCTCTAAAATCATTAGATCATCTAAATCAACTTCATGCATGTTAGACCCTATACCTACAAATCTACTGAAAGAGATGCTCCCAGAAATTATAGATCCTCTACTTAGCATTATTAACTCATCTCTGACATTAGGACATGTGCTTAAAGCATATAAGTTGGCTGTTATACGGCCCCTTGTCAAAAAACCCCATCTGGACCCTGGAGAACTAGTTAACTACAGACCTATTTCGAATCTACCTTTCTTAAGTAAAGTTCTGGAAAAAGTAGTCTCAATTCAAATATGCTCCTTCCTCCAAAGGAATGAGATTAATGAAGATTTCCAGTCTGGATTTAGAGCACATCACAGTACAGAGACTGCTCTGATTAGAGTTACAAATGATCTGCTTATGGCGTCCGACCGAGGTTGTATCTCCTTATTGGTGCTGCTAGATCTTAGTGCTGCATTCAACACCATTGACCACAGCATGCTCCTACATAGACTCGAAAATGATGTAGGTATTAAGGAAATAGCTTATAAATGGCTTAGATCTTATTTATGCGACCGTTTTCAATATGTAGCAATAAACAATGAGGTATCACGCAAATCGCAAGTCCAGTACGGTGTACCTCAGGGCTCAGTCTTAGGGCCTATGATCTTCGCATTATACATGTTACCCCTAGGAGATATAATAAAGCGACACGGAATAAGCTTTCACTGTTATGCTTATGATACGCAACTTTATATTTCCTCGAAGCCTCATGAAACACAGCAATTCCATCAAATAGTGGAATGCATAGTCGATTTAAAAAAGTGGATGAGTAGCAATTTTTTATTACTGAACTCGGACAAAACTGAAGTGTTACTTATCGGACCGAAAACCGCCCTACGTAACAACCAAGAATACTGCTTAACTATTGATGGATGTTCCATAAAACCCTCATCTTCAGCTAAGAATCTTGGCTTTATATTCGATAGTACTCTGTCATTTGAGAACCAGGTCGCCAACACCTGTAAAATTGCGTTTTTCCATCTTAAAAATATATCTAAACTACGTCATTTGCTGTCACCATCAGATGCAGAGAAGCTTATACATGCCTTTATGACATCAAGACTAGATTACTGTAATGCACTATTAGGTGGTTGCCCTGCAGGCCTATTACAAAAACTCCAACTGGTCCAAAATGCAGCAGCGTGAGCTCTTACGCGTACAAAAAAGTATGAGCATATTAGCCCAGTTCTGTCAACCTTGCACTGGTTACCTATTGAGCATCGCATAAACTTTAAAATCTTGCTTATTACCTATAAAGCCTTGCATGGTTTAGCTCCTCACTACTTAACAGAACTTCTAACGTATTATAGTCCATCACGTGCACTACGCTCTCAGGTGTCAGGTCAGTTGGTAATACCTAGAATTTCAAAATCAAGTGCAGGCGGCAGATCCTTTTCCTATCTAGCGTCTAAACTTTGGAACAGTCTTCCCTGCACTGTCCGGGAGGCAGACACACTCTGTCAGTTTAAATCTAGACTAAAGACGCATCTTTTTAATCTTGCATACACTACACTATCATAATATATATATTTCAAAGATCTAGGCTGCACTAGTTAGATCAACCGAAACCAGGGACACTTCCAATAACAACTGATGCATTTTTTGCATCAAAGAGTGCAGAACAGTACTCTACTCTCTGCCAGTCTTGTCTCATTGTTCCAAGGTTACTAGAGCTGGCAGGACGCAGTCCAAGGTTACCGGAGCGGGCAGGGCGCAATCCATTCCCAGACCTGACAAATGCTGGACGAAAGACGTGGCAACTCTACAAAACTTCAGTCGCTATTAGATTATAAATGATAATTTCAAATCTAACTTTTTTTATTTTGCCTTGTTGTGCAAGCACTGTTGAGCTTGTGCAGAGGCTGCAGCTTTTGCCAGAGGGGAACTGGAATCCCCTGGTTAGGCCTGGTTTCCCTCTGAGGTTTTTTTCTCCTCCAATGGAGTTTTGGGTTCCTCGCCACCGTTTGCATACTGTTTTGCCTGGCCGGGGAGGCTGCTAGAATTTGATAGTCTTATTTAATTAACACTGCATATAGGAATTTATTGTTTGTCTGATATTTGACCTGTGTTTTGACTTCCATAAGCTTTTATGTTTTACTTATAGTCAATGTTTTCTTGTACAGCTGCTTTGTAACAATGAAAATTGTAAAAAGCGCTATATAAATAAAGCTGACTTGACTTGACTTGACTTAGACTAGAAGACACTTATTCGAAAGAAAATGTATTAGTCGATTGTTTGTTTCATTTTAAAAGTGTATACACACCACATTAGTTGCTTTTACATCCCTGCACCTTCCGTGCGCTTCTAACGGCAGCCGCCTCGGATCATTGTGTGCCGAACACAGAGCTCAGTTGTTAGTGAAGTCTATATTGTTGTAGAGTTCAGTTACTGCTTAATATGTATTTATTCATTTATACAATATATTGAATATATTTATTTATTCCTATATTTTGCGTTCTGACCTCAGAGTTTTCTTTCGGTTGCCTGCTTTTCCACTGATGTTTTTTCTTTTTAAGTGCTTCAATTTGCTGTAGTTGTATTTATTTGTCTATTTGCAATTTATTTTATATTCTACGTTTAAGATATTGCTTCAATTGAATTTTGTTCTTGAAGACATTATAGGCTATTTTTCACATTATAGACTATTTTTGTGGTCTGATCCAGAGAAAAGGGTTTTGTTATGCGTCCGTAGACCTTTTTATTTTTTGCACTAATATTTTAGTTTGCTGTTTTGGTTCGTTTGCCTAAAATTTATATTTACTCACATCTTTTTTTCAAATTTTTACTAGATCACTAGAGAAATATTTTATTGAGATGTATAGTCATAACTTGTGGCGGTGTCACAGCAGATTGTATTATGCATGCGCTTAATCACTTAATTTATATTTTAAAGGCTCATTATAATGGTTTTGTTAGTTATGTTACATCAAATATATTTTTCATACATGAAGCTTAAACCATCATCTAATGTCCCCATTCCCCGTGTTTATAGAAATATTTACATTAATAAACGTGCGAATAGTCGGCTAATGGCCAAAATGAACAACTACTAGTCAACTTAAGAAATCTCTAGTGGAGGGCAGCCCTACTAAAAACACACAATAAAAAGGCTTTTGTAATCACAATACTTCACCACTAGAGGGCGTCCCCGCCTTCTATTTTAAAACCCTGAATTCCATACTTTATTATAATCCATGACTTGATGCAAACAGATTGACCTGGTTTCAGCTACTAAATCGAAACAGTGACAGGGAGCGCGATGCTTTTTATCAGAACACATTCAAGCACTCCTGCGATATAAAGAACACTTTAATTCAGAATAATGACTTTTAATCAATGCCAAGTCCCTTTGTTAAACAAGGACATGTAATTGAATGTATTTTAATGCATGTAAGTCACTAGGTACTGCAGCAACCCATTAAAAAACATACAGTACATACAAAAATCCATATTCATAATGAACTAAATTTGAGGACCCTTATACGAAACGTCAGTTTTGCACTTCCCTGTTCCTCCATACGTTTCCCTCCAATTACAAATGTAACATTCCATCACCCACGTTCATTTTGACCTGTATTGCTGAAGTCATACAGTAGGCACCTCATGCATTAAAATGTTTACACAAATTTAAAATAATTCTTGTCATTTCAAGCCTGGACTTGGCTTTCTTACGTCTGCAAAACACAAAAGAATATATCTTCAAAAATGTGAGTAACCGAACAACGGCAGTACACATTGACTTGGCTTTGTGCATGGGTACCGCCATTGCTTGGTAACTACATTCTTCAGAATATCTTCTTTGGTGTTCTGCAGAAGAAAATCATACAGGTTTGAAATCACAAGAGTAAATGATAACAGAATTTAGATTTTTGGGTGGACTATCACTTTAATAAAATCTTTTTTAAATAGGGAATATATCAAAAATTGTAAACTGTTATAACATGTTCGAAACATTTACATTTTAAGTTTCACTTCTTACGTCCTACCCCTTTTCTTCTTGCAGATCTACTGTACCTTTGCTTGGTGGAGGTCAACGCCATACATGGCAAGTTTTTTGGCGTTCTCCAGGAACATCATATCAGCCTGAGCTGGGCTCATAGACCTACAAAAATCAAAAGAACAACATAAAAACAAGGAGGACATTCTAAGCCCTATGTTAAGTTAGCATAATACCAGTTTGGGGAATTCACCTACACATGAACATCATAGAAGTACAACCACAAGAAATGTCAAAAACAAGGTTAATGTGTCTTAATAAATCCTAAACATCCCAATCAGGAAGGATAATAATAACCTGTATGTGCGATGCAGCTCCATGACCTTCTCCTCAAGTTCTTTGGTCTGTCCTGGGATCAGCTGGAGATCCTTGGCATAGTCAGTGCCGTGGACCTCCGGGTCGTACTCGCCCAGTTCAGACTGCAGGGCATAAGAGCCCAGCAGGGCCAGTGTCACAAAAGAGCAGGGCAAACGGCCACTCTTGATGTCCTTCCGCAACTGCAGACACAGGTAGTATCTGTGCACGCAAACCATTGATAAAAAGGCATAAATTTCAGGAAATTACATTCATTATGAGACACGGTTTCTTCCTTCCTAGTGCTGTAGGTTCACTTATTAAAATACAGCGCTTTGATTTTCTTGACAAACTAAAAGATGTCAAATTGAATTTCTATGATTTAGAATGATGGATATAGAATCCACTGCATATTGTTTGCTTTGCTCAAAAGCATGATGCATGTCTAAGGATCTATGCTTCTAATCACAGCTCTGGACCTGTAGTTCCAAACACGTGACTCTGATTCTGCTGCAATTGATCAATGGAGCGATGGTTTCGGGAACTTGTGACAATAGTTGACTAAGGGGCAATTCACATTTCGCATCTAAATCCACCCGTAAAACGCGAGCTGCCAAGCAACCATGGGCCCCGCTAGCTGTTGAGACGAGGAGGTATAAACAAAGGATATAGGAATAATATAAACTGAAAATACCTTGCAATAATTCTGCTACTAGATTTATTTATACTGTGATCATCTGTGTCACCATCTTCACTGAGCTTGTCTATTTTGGTTAGTATTTTGGTGAGCTTGCGGCATTCCGAAAAGTTGAAATATTTTAATCTTGATGTGGTGCCAACGTGCCTAGGAAAATGAACATGCCGCACTGCATGCATGTCATGACCGCAAATAAAATAACAAATTTGCGCGCACTAAAGATGCAAAATTCCAAACGGCTCCCGGATTATTCTATTCTACAGGGAAACGCACCACTGCTTGATTCAGTCAGTGAAAAGTTTATTTTTGTCTGATTTGTTATTAAGATCTGGGTCAATGAGTCATTCATTGGCATTTGTTATGTATGCATACAATAATAGATGATTATTCCAGATTGTTAAGAGATGTGAACACACATCTGTGTGGTAAGACTGGTAAGTGTTAAGGTCAGTATAGGAGAAAGATATATTTGCCTGGTGAGGTCCTCTGTTAGCTGAGCTGGATCAGGTGGGTAGAACTTCACGTTAAATGTGAAATCATAGTTGGTGCCTAGACAAATACAAACATGAGGATTTATTGCAGGACAAGCAGAAAACACATTGCTAGGCGGTTGCTAATGTAATCTTTGTAGTTGCTAGGGTGTTCCTAATAACTACCACAGCACTGCTAGGTGGTTGCCAAGATGTTGTTATGTGGCCTTTAAAGGGATACTTCTGTGCCCCAATTTGTTCCAAACCTGTATACTTTTTTTTCTGAATACAAAGAAAGATATTTAAAAATATGTTAGCAACTGACATTGCTGTGACATCATTGACTATCATAGTAGGTGAAATTGTATGCAGGTTTGGAACAACTTAAAGGGGGAATCAATTTTAATTTCTCAGTGCCAAAACTTTGTCCAAACCAGCCGCAACAATTATAATGATAGTGTTGCATGATTTCAATAACACCACAAATAACTTTCTGACAGTTACTAGGTATAAATAGCATTACAATATGTATATTACATATATCACATATTGTATACTCACCTTCTACTTGTCGTCTGATTTCCTTGGTAAAGTCTAGCCATGTCTGAAAGACAGAGAGATCTTAAACAAACTGTTTTATAGGTTCCATGAGGCCTGACGATAAATACAGCTATAAGGCTTAAGTTAACCTAATATAGGTCGAATTTAACAAGTGTTCGTATTACATGAGTAAGAGCGGGTGCTAACACGAACCTTTATTGATGGTGTCTCCCATATGGCCAGACCGTAATAGTCCTTTTCTAACAGGTTCAGGTGGTCGCACACATTTGCAAACAGGTCCTGGCCTTTGGCATGTTTCTATAAATACAAATAAACACAGTTAAAACCGAAATTTGAAACATTAGAAGTTTAGCATTAATGTACCGTTTATTTAGCATTACTGCATGTACCGTTTATTCTGTTTCGTGTCTGTTTGTGTGCATCTTTGACAATTCACTGACTTTGCATATTTATCCTTTTATAGTATTGCTTGGCAACGATTACAATTTTTAATCGCATTACTTTTCTGTGATTAATCGCAAATAATCGCATTCATATTCAAAAGTAGTGTATTTTGCACTTTTATTTAAAAAGTATTGCTTTATGAACAAAAGTGTAATAAGATTTGGTTTGCAAACACTTTAAACTAATAATATGCTTTTTTTACAACAGTATTTCATTTACATAGTAGAATTAACAATTTTAACTTAAAATGTTTCTTTAAATCTTAAACATTAATATAATTAAATTAAATATAGAACAAAAGCAATCTGCCACTGCCACGTTCTGTTTAATTTGATTTAGAAAAACAAGTTATAATGATTATTGATTTTACTGCTTATACATAAACTCTCTTTCAACACTCTTTCAAGTCAAAGTGTAAAGTGTGCTGTATTTAAAAAAAAGCTACTTTTTTCTTTAACTTAACAGTTCATATAAGGAGAACAAAATTCCTTTAATACGAGTGAGTGTTTTGGGCCCGTTATTTGTTGTATGATGAACATTATACACAGATATTCTATAATATGATGCTGCCCCTTTAAGAGCGCTCTATATAGATATCTGGATCTAATGTACTGTGACGCATCAGTTTTGTTTCCCAGCTGTTAACGTTCATAAAACTGACTACTTTTATATGGACCCTTGCTAATATAGGATTTTTTTTTACATAATTTAGTTTTTATTTGTCCATTTCAGAGTAAGAAGACGTGAAAGAGAACTCAGTTTAGTAGTTTGCGATCTGACTCTAGTCACGCATGTTTAAAATTCGGCATTAGCCTCACACTGCATGCAATACACGCAACATAATTCGTTATCGTTGCTGTTTTGTAGCTTAGCCGGGGAAATGTTTGTATTCAGCTTTGTGCTATCAACTTCATCATTAGGAAGAGACTTAAAATGAAATGTCCATGTAAGAGTTCGGTACATTTCCATTCAGTTCTGGGGTTCATGTGCGCTCTTCAGAGCTGTTTCACATTTCGCGTCAAAATCCGCACGGAACACTGCGTTAATGCACGGTTAAAAAAAATGTTGCCATTAATTAATTCATGCGTTAATAAGATAATAACGCCTTTCTTTCACAGCCCTAATAGACAAAGTTTTAACCTCAAAACGCATGTCTACAGAACATTTAATATAGTAAACTAAATCTTGGTAAAAAAAAAACAATGTGATTGGTTGGCTGCTCAATGCAATTTTCAGAGGTAAATTTTGAATGTTTTCTTGATACGTTTAAGAATATGTTTTAAGGGTTTGCATCCCTTAAAGAAAGACAATGACTGAGGCTGTATCACATTTATATTAATACATTTAAAGCGGCAATCTGTAACTTTTTTTTGTTCAACAGAAAGTGAGTTGTGGGGCTAGTACATAAACAAGCATTGTAGAAGACCTTAGAAGACTGTTTTCACAACTGTAGGTTTATAATAATAATTAATAATTAAGACTGTTGAGTCTTTTGCAGAAAATGTTCTACATTTACATTTATTTTGTTTTCCACCACACATAGTTTTGTGTTTCAAACAGAGATAGCGATAAAGATGCAAAAGTTCCGGATTGCAAAAATTTGTATAATTTTTTTAACATAATTAACTCAAGAAAGTGATGTGTGATATGCTTCTCTGTCCCTATCACAGTATTACAATGTTAGCTTTGCTAGCAATATAAAAATTGTCAGAGGATATAAAGTTTAGCGGTCATTAAATCGACTTGTTATCTTTGCTAGCTCTTTCTAGCGTCAGTGTTAACTATAAATGTTAGCTGACCAATAGAGATAAATACTTCCTAGCTTTTAGCCAGAGTAAGATCAACTTCTTAGCTTGTTAATATTAATATTATTCCTTGTCAACTTTAAATGTAAGTGTGACTGTGTGGGTCATTAGATGTTTAGACTTGCTAGCTTAGCTAGCTAAATGCTATCGTCAGAATTAGCTATGGACATTAAGACATAGTCTCATGCAAGTCAAGTTACCACTAATGCAGAGGACTTCTATTTTGCTTAGGATGCTACATAGACAAATTACATCAAGTCTTCAAGCTCAGTAGCTTTTGAGACAGACACTATAAGTAGCATCTCTGACAAAGACAGACCAAAACATCAGATCAGCAGAAAGTCTCACTGTAGATAAAAATTAGCCAAGGAAGTTAAAGCCCTCCAGCAAAATAGAAGTTTCAGGGTCACTCTCTTGGGACGAGACAACAATACACACGCTCATTAAGCAACAAAGTCTGCACTGTGTGTCACTTACATCCAGCTCACACTCGAACAAAGTATCATCCAGCAGCTTGACTTTGCAGTGCATGATCCTGGGGCGGCGAGATGCTTTCTGCTTCTTCCCGTCCTCCTCAGCTGTGTTCTCCTCCTCCTCCCCTTTCTCGCCATCTTTTTCTTCTTCCACCTTTCCCTCGGTTTCTGGCCCCCCTGTGTCTTCTGCTTTGGGCTCTTCCTCTGCTTGCTCTTTATCTGTTTCTCGCTCCTTATCTTTTTCTTTCTCCTCAGCTTTAGCCTTGTTTTCGTTTTTCTTTTCCTTCTCCTTCTTCTCTTTCTTTTCGGTCTTCTCTTTCTTCTCTTTCTTCTCTTTCTTCTCTTTCTTCTCGGTCTTCTCCTTATCGGCCTTTTCCTTCTTCTCTTTCTTGTCTTTCTTTTCTTTCTTCTCCTTCTCCCCCTTCTCCACCTTTTCTCCCTTTCCTGACTCCAGCTCTGCGTCTTCCTTATGATCTGCTACAATTTGCTGAAGGAAGACAAAATTAAGCCCACTTTTTATATTTCCATGAACAAATATTTTTGTAGCTCAGTGGTAAGAACATTGTGTTAACAACGCAAGGTTGTGGGTTCGATACCAGGGGATTGCACGTATAAATGTATAGGATAATGCAATGTAAGAGGCAGGAGAAGAAGAGGCATGCAGTGACTTAAACGCATCATCAAAATATGTTGGTTGCGGAATCATACAGATGTAAGTTAATATAAATAATTTAATTAGTTTCTGTGGCATGTAAGTATTTTTTACACAAATAAAAAATATTGTACAAAATCCATGTTGGTTGTGAATGCGTTGTTAACACAAAGAAAATATTTATTATTTACGCAATACAATATTTGTTGTGTGTCTATAACTTACACATAAAAATAACTGTTATTTACGTAAAGATTATACTGCAAATCCGAACTACACAACACTTTAAGTCTGGCATTGACAAAACACTTCAAGGGCACTTGTGTCCGACTTCATTCACTCGTTTTCATTCACTGCTTTAAGTGGACTATATTAGTGAATAGTGAATGAGTGTTTAGCGGGCTTTTTCGGACACGGCCAGATTGGTTTACTGCACGTTACGCCCATAAAACACCCATTACTCATTAAGAGAATCAGGACAACCCGTTTAAACTATGCCCCCGGGCGTGCAGACTATTTTCCCGTTGCAAAACTAGCAAAAGTTGATTCGAACACGCCCTGAGTGCACCATGCGCTGCTTAGATCGTTAAAATAGGGACCCAGATGTCTAAAATGCCTGTAGCCTCTAAGAAAGCTTTTAGTGTAACTATTTTCATTTTTCTGAGCTGGAGCTGAATGTGGGATGTTTCTCACCTGGTTTTCAGCACTGCTGATTGAGTGCTGGTCTAGTGCAACATCACCCTCTAAGCGTAGTTCTGGCTCAGGGTCCGCAATGGGAGCTTTAGGTTCGTCGCGGCCTTCCTCCCGGGCCCTCTCCGTCTCCACTTCCTCACCTTCCGAGCACTGTGAACGGTGCTTCAGGAAGGATGAGAAGAGGCGGGAGAGGCCGCGGCCAGCGGACGTGCGCTGCCGGGGCTTTAGCTGCTGTTCTTCCTCCGAGCCCCCGGGGGGCAGGGAGTTCCCCAAGGGGCTGTCCTGAGCTGTGTCAGTGGGACCTGGCTCCTGAGCAGTGGGGTCCAGCTCTTCTTGATGCTGCTCGCACACCTGTTTCTTATGAACGCTCTCCGCCTCGTCTGTCGTCATGGCAGACACTAAAAGGAGAGAAAGGGCAATTTTATTTTAATCTTGTATTTTAAACACTTGTGCATTGTTTTATATGTTTATTGTGCTTTCACGGATGCGTGGCCGGCGCATATACACCACCTTATTCCGTGTGCTAGGCACGAATGGGTCACGACTAACACGGCTACTACACACACTAGATTATGGTAGAGAGACCATTTAGCGCAGGGGTCACTAACTAGCAAACTACGGTCCGAATACGGACCGCGAGATGCGTCTGTCCAGACCTCAAAGCCTTTTGACATTATACATAAATGAACGCTTTGAACAATATTTTCTAATGCAAGAAAATTTATAGCAGGCACATCAAGGTCCGCTCAGTAGCAGTTTGGGTCTTACGGCGCCACGGACAGTTCCGACGTCGTGCAGTGAAGAGATCCGAGACAGACTGCACTGCAGTGTTTGAAAAGCAAAGTCCTTTTCAAAAGTTAGAAAAGTTGACGCTGAAAACCATGTTTTGGGTCGAGATTTCCAGTTATTCATTGACGTGTATTGAAGAAACTTATATATGGAAAATATATTGGCTCAAGGCCCAATATGAGCGATCTACACGGATCGTCCCAAACTCTTACCTCGGCTGGTAAGGAGGGTTCATTTACTGGAACTCAAGCAATTCTAGTTGAAGACTTCTGATATAGTAAATCTTACAATCAATACGATGAGAGTTGGGCTTTCAATGTGACATCAACTTCTTTGCCACTTTATTTGTTTATGTTAAATGTCTTGCACACTTGACAAGAAGCGCCACATCACATCTTAAAATAAATTACAGTGTGAACCATTTCAAGAAACAGTTCTAGGGCACTTTTAACTACCATTGTATTTTTCCTTGTATGGTAGTCAATGGGGGCCAAACCTGTCTGGTTATAAGCATTCTTCCAAATATATGTCTCTGTGTTCATCAGAACAAAGAGAATTATACAGATTTGGAACAACTCGAAGGTGAGTAAATGATGACAGAAATTTCATTTTTTGGTGAAATTTCATTTTTCTAGTTTCACTACAGGTATTCGTTCGAGGCTCTATTTAAATATACACAATGACAAGAGATCCAAGCAGTGATGTGGATACAGAAACTATTCAATATGCTTGCATGTTAATGCCAAGCATGTCCCTGTGAGAGAGTGCAGGTGCACATATGATACACAAGACTGCCTAGAGCAAATGTTAGACCTCCTATTCAAATATTAACACAAACAGGAAGTATTAACTTTAACTTCCCCATTTATCTTCTCAAAGCTCTCAACCAGAAAAATCTAACTATATGCTCCAAATACTTGGACAACCATAACTGAACTATAAAGCAAACACTAATCCCAGAAAATGAATGCACAAAAACCAACTAACAAGACGTATATTAACAAGAAGTATTTATATATTTGTTTCTTTAAGTTAGTTAATACCAGTACAATAGGTCATTATTCTGGAATTATTTGAATGGTTTGTCAAGAACAATTTCTTTCACTGACCAGACAAGCTTTAAAGTTATACCTTTAACATATGATATAAAAAAAGTGTCACAGAATGTGGGTTACCATTTTATCGTTACCAGTGAATATAGTGTTAATATTATAATTATATTAAAAAAAAAATTTATTAAGTTGTTATTCATCATGCCTGTACCTAATTAGACAATAATGAAGTATACTTTTACTGACATTTATAAATGCAACATATTTTTAAAGATGGAAAACTACACGTACAGTATCAGATATTTTTAGAGTGTGCACGTGAGGCCAGCATCAACACTTTTCGTGGCAATGACGGTTACAATGGACAATTTCTTGATGCCTTGTACAAATGTGCAATGTGATGGACAGTGTGTGTAAGAGCTTTTAATTGTTGGGCGCTATATAAATAAAGTTGACTTGACGAATGACGACATATAGAGTACGGCTATGCAGGCAAAGCGACGTGAAGCAGATTGTGGTTGCCTCCGCGAAGTGCATTTAAAATCCTTTAATACACGTACAACGCATTATGCACGGACTGCTTTGGCCCAAAGTTGTTCAAAACAGTGCCAAACATTTTCTCATGCATGCGCAGATCTTTTATTACCGTGAATACATAAAGTGACCGTACACTACGTTTTAATTCCGAAGTAATCATCCCTATAACCTTGTCCCTTCGAAGAGTAAAGCTGTTGGTGTGTAAACTCTAGAAGGGAAAACTCAATTGTACGTATATCTCTTAATCGGTCCGTTTGAAATTTACTTGGCAGAAGGAGCAAAACAATTACGTGATCTTCTCTTTATTTGGAGTAACATTTTATATGGTGTCCCCTTCCCGAAGGGCTCTTCGGAGGGCAATGTATCCTGTTTGGAACGCACAGACTGTCTACCCCAATGTGAGCAGCATGGCGCAGTGTGCTTGCCTGGGTTAAGAGCAAGTGTATGACCCAAACATCAACAACACATTCGTTCAAGGCAAAATCTTCAGTGTTAAAAATGGTCAAATTAACTCTCACAGTGTATATATATATACAACATTTTGCTGTGTTCGGATATAAAACCACACCCCAACATTTTCAACCATAACTCCGGTTGTATTGCAGCTATAATACAGTATGATGACATCATATTACTGGTATTTTGAGACAGCTGTGTGAACGCCGTCTTACCGGTAAATTAACCGAATGCCATTGCTTGTGTGAACAACACAATAATCTATTACAGCACACAAACACAAGTCTCTTTTCACCCTAGGCATCAATCTCCCATATTTAAGTCATCCCCGGCACGACGCTAAAATCCAATTTGCTGGAATTATGAGGCCTGTCCACCTATATTTGTGTTATGCTGGTTTTGTAAGTCACTATTAACAGTAAGCAGGAGCAAGGGTTGGGGAGGCGTGACTGAGAAAACAATGACTGAATCAAACACACTGAAGAGAGGGTGGGGGGTTTAGTGGGGGGGCTGATGTCCTATCAAACAACAAAACAACCACTGAAGTGTATTAGAATGGACATGAGCAGATGTAAAGTACAGAAACACATAAAAATGTATAATAATACTACAGAAGAAATTAGGTTCCAGTAAAGGTGAATCGAATGTATGAATAACTGCAAACAGAGACATTAAAACAAAGAAACAGGAACAATTGTAGCAGTAATAAAATTAATAAAAAAGACATGACAATAAAGAAATCACAAACACTATCATCATACAAAGACTCCAGTACTGCTTTTTTTGGATCCACTAAAACCCAATTCAATGACACTAATCCACTCTCCAATGTCCCCTTCCCCCTCACACTCAGATACACACACACAACATAGCTGAATCTGCAGTGATCAATGCACCCACTATGAATCTCTCATGCAAATAAAATCACTTATAAATAACTCCTTTAAAACACACAAACACAAGCATTTTGAACCAAAGCACCCTTTTATCCCATTATTGCAACACCTCTTGATCTAATTACAGCTTTCTCAATTGTCCCTATGCCAACACACACAAAATCATCTCCTTAGAACTCTTAACACAGGCAGACACAAACACACTCAGTATTCTTTACCTCTTAAGCATCCACTACAAATACACACTGTCATCAAATTATATCTCGCTGTAGGTGCACAAACTTTTGTATAGTTGTGTGCCGATCACAACATAAACACTGCACAAACTTCCAGCAGCTAACACACACATCAGATGGTGCAGAGGTGACAGATGGCATGTCTGTGTGGGTCCCTCAGAGACCATGAAAAGTGGACATATGCAGGACCCTTTGCCTCTGAGATCCTCTGACTGAAAGCAATCCATGTCATGAGACACTTCAGGGGTCCTGGACAGGATACGATTTCATTGACACATCAAGACTACTTTTTATCTCTGTTCTTTTTTCAATAGTGGAAATGATCAGATCTTTTGCTTTTTAGGTTGTCATATCGGTCGGTCTATCACTTCTGATGTTTGGGATGTTTGACATGTGTTTCTCTTTGGCAAAAATATCTTTATGATGGCACCAGACAGACAAAAACTGTTTTACTTACTGTACAAACGTCACAATTAATAGAAGGTTCAGTATGCATATGCTGCAGCAAGCACAGACTGGTCATTCTAAAACAAAAATGGAATTTATGTAGACCGTCAAAAGTTTAAGGTCACAGTTTAAGGAGAGACGATATGAGAAGGAGAGGACAAAGGGAATATGAGTGCTTACAATCTCCAAGAATAACAGCTTCAGCAGTGAAATGCTGCTCTGTGATTGGCTGACAGGGGCAGGAGTTGCTGATTGGGCATAAAACAGGACAGGTGCAAGTGTGCAAAAGCACAGAACAATGCTGTTTTTGGATGCTGACTGTTACAGTTAACAGATCTGTACAAACACATTAACAACACACAAATACTAAATACTCACACCTGCAGCAACATAAACCATTTCACCTACATTGTGCTTTGAAGACTAGTTACCAAATTCAATATTTATGACAGCTATTCACAGGCGGTTTACAGCTAGAATTGTTAATTCTGTTATGTACAATTAAACATTCATATCATGATATAATGGTTGGTTCCTGTTTGTCGCGATGCATCATACCATGCCCCCAACCCACCACTGGGAGAAAATGACGGGAAGACAGCGAGTCAAAAGTATAGCACATAGGCCTAGTGCTTTTGTAGCACACGACTGCAGAAACCGAATGCAGAAAGTGAGCTTAAGACTGGAAAGCGGCTTTAACGTTAATCGGGGTCCTGTGCAGGATTAGAGAGAAGCTCTCTCCCTCTTTAAACGTAGTGAGGTAGGGAAAACGACAGCAGCTAGAGATGTTAGTGGTGTCCGTCCCTGTCCTGTCCATTCACCTCACCCGATTCTGCTCACCCCGGGCTCTATGACAGGAACCTGCAGTGAGTGACCCAGAAAACACATGCCAATAGGTGACTCATGTGTGCCTTCTGGGGAGAATGGAGGAAAAAAATGGAGGGAGTGGGTGTGTCATGTTTGATGTGACCATTGGTCGGTTGAGATCCTGAAGTCTAAGGTACTTTTAAAACATTGCCCTGAGTGTTCGGTTATGTAAATGTCCAGCTCGGCCAGTGGTGCGTATTAAGGCAGGGCTTGACATTTAGCATTGTACATTTGTCATTCACTTGTCCGAAGAAAGAAAATTATATTTTATTTGAAGTGTCAATATAATTGTTTCGGATCCTGATTGGTAAAGTTTGCTATCCAAACTATCCAAGATGGCTTTTAGCTTTAAAAAATATGCAAGTGTTCATCACTTTTTCCTTACACGAGTAGGCAGGTAACTGACAAAAATGGCTTAATTTTTTCAATATTCTGTATATTTGTCCACATAAATTGCTGTAGTATACTACTGTATATATTTACTATAGTACATTCCTAGATACTCTATTGTTTTTTAACCTTACTATAGTATAGTACAGTGTTAACTACAGTTTGTCAATTTACTACAGTTTCCTTGAGCAAATACTACAATATTGTGTGTTCAAGGTTCAGTTTTTGTGTGTGCTTGACGATAGTACTCAAGTAAAATGCACAAAAAATGAACTTATGTGTTTATATCTTCATACAGTGCAGACGCAGACAATTCCTCGACCATCAGTCGTGTAGTATGTTAATCTGTGCACCTCATTCACTCAGAACAGCCAATGACACATTGAAATAACAGGATTCTGCATCCGCATCTAGTTATATTAGGGCTACCTTCATATGGTAAACCTTGTTCTTTGTTCTCCTGAGGCAAGCATTACTTATTGCTCAAATGGTTAATGCATTATTGAAATATAAATCACCCTTTATGCTCGTCACTGGGTTTTGCAAATATCAAACAAAAAAAAAAAAATGCTTGTCAACTTTGACAACACAGTGTTTTTGATCATTTGAAAAGTACAGTGTTTTCTGCATGTTGTTGAGAGGTTATGTGTATTCTTGAGTGACTACACCAGAACACCCTAACAAACTGACAAAGTTGTATGCCAACACCCTGGCAACCAGCAGAACAATATAGCACTGTGGTGGCAACTACAACTATCAGTCACATTTACATTTTCTTAGGTAAACTCAACAAACTGTCACATAATTGTCACCAGCAGACAATTATAAAACCAAGATGCACAATTCCAGCTAATTATGGATGGATAGATCAAATGAATGAGAGGTTCCTCCTGGGACTGTACTAGGGGCAGGTGCAGTACAGAAGCACTTAACACACAGACACACATACTGGGGCTCAGGAGGATGAACTCGGAACAATCAAACCGATCAATGGCCATAACGTCTAGCACCTGATCTCCATGAACACAAGATTGAGCGCTCCAGTCCAGACAGAGGAGGGACAGAAGTAAACAGTCAGAAGACATACGTCGTCAAAATGCAGGCGAAAGGGCTTCAGAAAGTTAATACGGTTTAAATAGCCAAAACATAAATTGAAAAATGGTAAGAGTGAATATCGAGGAAACCTTCATCACATGCAGTAAGTTAGTGTACAAAACTAAGAGAAATAGAGAACAATGGTAAACTGTATATTTCTATTGTGCAGTATAGAGTACTAACCCTGAAGAAGAAAGAAAGAAAGAAAGAAAGAAAGAAGAAAGAAAGAAAGAAAGAAAGAAAGAAAGAAAGAAAGAAAGAAAGAAAGAAAGAAAGAAAGAAAGAAAGAAAGAAAGAAAGAAAGAAAGAAAGAAAGAAAGAAAGAAAGAAAGAAAGAAGAAAGAAAGAAAGAAAGAAAGAAAGAAAGAAAGAAAGAAAGAAAGAAAGAAAGAAAGAAAGAAAGAAAGAAAGAAAGAAAGAAAGAAAGAAAGGAAGAAAGAAGAAAGAAAGAAAGAAAGAAAGAAAGAAAGAAAGAAAGAAAGAAAGAAAGAAAGAAAGAAAGAAAGAAAGAAAGAAAGAAAGGTGCTATGCACTGTAACAAAGAGTGTTTTAAGTGTTCAAACCTTATTACACAAAACATGTTTTTAAACATTCAAACAATAGCCATATGACTATATGTGAAGTGACCCGCTTTATTCTGATACGTTGCACCGTCTGGGGACAATTTCCACGACAAAACAAACATTAAGATGCGATGAAATTATCGCACATTTAGCAAAGATGTTAAACCTCATTTTTACCTCATTTAAATGCCTGAATTCACACGAGAATGTAAACATTTGCCTGAATCTTGCATTTAAACAACCCAATGTATGCAATACACAGGAACTAATGTTAGCCCTCAGCACTGCACCCAAACCAAACAATAAATCTCTGCATATATCGACTGTAACTGTAATGCCTCGGGAATGTTTTGACAGCTGTCCATCAAAATGATTTGCGCTCGTGAATCATAACAGACGAGCAGGTGCACGCGAATGGAATGTCTGAAAATGGCGCCGAATGTGAAAAAAATGTCAACAGATTCCAGTCCTCGCGAGCATCACACAATACATAATCCAGCAGCAAGATTTCCTTCTTACCTTTCCCTTTAAATCGTCAATTTGAAGAGATAATCCACTATAAAATATCCTGAAACCACTTTCCAGTAGATATCAGACGGGCAAATCCATGTACAAATGTATCCAACCTTTTTGAAAACGGTGTTTAGATTCTAGTAAAAGGGAGGGTTGGCTATGCATGCAAAGGGTCGAGCGTATTTATAAACATGACCAATGGGAAACGATCAGAGGGAGAAGGGGGCCAATCAGGTGCGAGATAACTGAACTTCAGTCCCAGGCGCCAAGGCAGCAGCAGCAGCATCGTAACCAAGGAGATTCAGAAACGAGACTGTATTTTGTTCTGGTTACTGTTTAATGCCAGAGGTTACTTTTTTCAGAATAGGTTGATTTAACATTTTTTATTTAAAGTCCCAGTGAAATTAGAAATGACAGTGCCTATTTGTTCATGAAATATCGGAGCGTTTTTTGTAAATAGTTCATCAATTTGAGTCACTCTCTTTTTTAAATTTGTGTGTCATCATAATCTCTAGTTAATATCTGAAAATGCACTCCCTTCCTGCAATGACATTTTAAAAACAAAATTTAGTCACAACAAATTCATTTATCGTCAATTACATTAAAAACGGACGTCCGCCTTAAAGTTTTCCACTATATTTATTTGATTTAATTTAGAAAATTGACCTTTGCTCAGCTCCCGTGGCATCATGGGATAGATAAGTGTCCATCCGATCCACACTCTCGGTATTTCTCGCCTGACTATTCATGACTCATAATCATTTTCTTCTAGTACGGAAGTAGGCGATTTCGGACGCATCGAGTACGTCCCAAATCGTAGTATGTTGAAAATAGAATTCGAAAGATTCCCGGATGATCTACTACTTCCGGTAGAAATTCGAAGGGCAGAAGGATGCACACTCGAACGGCATAGTATAGGCGAATTAGAATGCAGAGGTTGAAGTATGATGAAGTACCAAATCAAATGAACAACATAAAAATAAATACGTGGTGCATATGTAACGTTGTAAATCTCTGCATTTTCTTTTCTTCCACACAACAATCATGACCTGAGGGTTGGGTGTCTTCCCTCTGGTCTCAACATACACCACAGTCCATTACTACTACTAAATAATGGATGACAGGGCTAACCTCATTGCACTGACAAAAAGTGAAATGTGCACCTAGCTGTATTAGGCAATTTATACGTTTTTTTCTATGAGAAAAAATCCCAACATTCACAAATAACACATTAATGTAAACCAGATCTCTGGCATTCATCAAAGATATACAAATATAAATTATTATGACCATGAATTTGAACAATGTAAATGTGGGCTTATAAGCTTTGGTCTAAACCTAAGACAACCTAGAGTGAGGTAATAAATCGCTATCTTTTATATGTCTTTAAGACTAAAAAACAGAACATCAGATCATTCATCAAAGACTATAATAAAGTCACAGTGGTTAAATGGTTAAGTACAGTCATGTGGATCTCTCTCTCTCTTTCTCTCTCTCTCCCTCTCGTTTTCTGTAATTTCTCACATCAGAAGCATTGGTCCTTTCCTCTACTAATGTAAAGTGTAGGTGTCTTGCCATATGTCTGGGAAAAAAAGACAGCACCAATCAGACGGTCAAAGTCCCCAGAGAAAGACACCAGAGGGAAGACACTCACACAAACAACCCCCCACCCGCCCCACCCATCTTTCCAGAACCGTCTGGCTTTCCACCCCACCCCCAGACTGTTATCTTTAACATCTGTGGTAGTGGGCACCAGCTGGCCTAATTACATCCCTGTCAAAAACCACATCATTAGTCAAATAGCTTCAACCTGACATTTGGAGACATCCTAACAGAGAATGAATGACGTGGTATCAGACTTGGTCAAACCATTTTGTGACAGAAGCTCTTAAGAAACAACATCAAATGAATACATGTATCCAGATTTTATGTTTGAATGTGAATGACGTACTGACTTTAAGAATTATATGATATGTTGCTAAGTTAATCAACTTATATAGAATATAATGATGAGAATGGAAAAACAAAGATTAATGGAGGGAATAAAATACAACTATGCAGCACATGTACCAAAAATAATCATTACCACTATTATGCGCATTATGATAGAGTTATTGATCAGAGAAATAACTGAAATAACAAATGACAAAATAATTCTTGTTTATTTAACAAATGCAATATAAAAACAATGACTGATGTAAAACAGCCTGGACATGCTCTATTCCTCTTCGTGTTCCTCCTGGGATGTTGTTTTTATGTCTGTCGGTGTTGTTTGTATGTTGATAATCCGGAGCTAAAAGCAAGTGACCACCTGTTCCTCTATATACCCAGCTGACTCTTTGCTGCTCTCTGCTGATAGTCAGTAAAACTACACAACGGCTAATATTTGAATGTCATTTTCTGTGATCTGTAGTTCACAAGTAGTAATAAAATATTAAATGTTGAAGATGCCATATCCAGGAACAGACTTCAACCTTCAGTTAGGATAATGGATGTGTTGAACATGTTGATTGCTAAACAGACATGCAAACATTGGGCTTTGTGGGAAAAAATTATCCGGGTTTGGGAACGAAATGAAAAAAGAAAACTGCATTTTCATTTTTAAATTAATTATTCACTAAACTCAAATAAGGCAAAAATAAAATACCTTTGTACAAACTCTATAAAAGTTGAAAACACAAACCTATTACGTAGCACACCACCAAACAACACGTAAACCAAAAGTGTGTACGGTTATGTAACACCTTAAACTTCAGAATCATTGTTGTAAATTGTACCTCGAATTTCAGTGTCAGGTTTTAATATTAAACTTTGATCTACATTTTGTTGTGCACAAAAACACATACAGTTGTTATTTCTAAAACTGCGCTGTTTGCCCTCCATGAGTTTTAAATATGCTATAAGGTTTATTCTTGTTTTATATGCACCCCTCGCACTTCCTTATTTCAAATGTAAACTACAGTTTGAAGAAATGTTAAAAGAAGCAGGGTTTTCCAAAGAAAATCAAAGTAATGCCTCATACTCACCACAAATCACACCAGGCCATATTCAAAGATATCAGCAGTCAATGAAGCATGGTCCAGTCCAGGACGAGAGAGAGAAAAAAGAAAGGGAGAAAAGATCAATCTTTTCAATAAATATGTTTAAAAGTAAAGCTATAAAATGTAATTAAGAGGGCTTTGAACTATTTCAGATTTGTGTTGTTACATTTATCGTCCTGTGTCATATTAGCGTGAAGCAGGTGTTCAAAATTCACACCTGTCTGTGATTGCCCAGACTTTAAAAGCAACAAAAGAATAGATAGAAAACAACAGAAAGGAAAAGAACATTGTTCTTAATCAGAAAACGAATCGGAAAGTCATTTCTCACTCAGAACGATCCCCTTGGACATCAACATGTCTGGTTTCAAGAGCGGTCATTCCACAGAGACTGCGGTGCTCTCAGTCATCGAAGCCCTGAGACTGGCAAGGGCGGCCTCTAAATCATCTGCTATCATCCTCCTGGATCTATCTGTAGCTTTCAAAACTGTCAACAACCACATCCTCCTGTCGACCCTCAAGACTATGGGTGTCTCTGGAACGGTGGTTCGAGTCTTACCTCTCGCATAGGTCATTCAGAGTATCTTGGAGAGGTGAGGTCTCTGAGTCCCGGCATGTCAGCACATGCCCCTACCTTAGAGCTCAGTTCTTGGGACGCTGCTCTACTCCATATACACAACGTCCCTAGGTTCTGTCATTTGGAAACATGGCTTTACTTATCACTGCTATGCGGATGACACACAGCTCCACCTGTCATTTCAGCCTAATGATCCTAAACTTTCTGCGGACATGTCAGCATGCTTGAATGACATAAATCTTATAAAAATGTATAAAAAAATGCAATGTAAGTCACTTTGGATAAAAGCCAAATGCCTAAATGTAGACAACACCCTAATTCATGGGCTGGTGTCTGTAACAAAGAGGGTTTAAAAGGGTATTCTAGGGCTGAAACGATTCCTCGAGTAATTCGAAAAAGTCTTTCTCATGCTGATAAATAAGTGATAATCCGCAATAATGGGTTATTGAAATGGTGAACTGCTATTTTTGAGTGAAACTTGTTTTTCAGCTGCATTTAGTCCATAAAACTAGATGCAGTCTTGTGGATGCTGAATCCTTCTATTATAACTTAAGAAGAACAGCCAGATGACATGTCTGAGTGAATGAACTGCACAGTTTAACATGGTACACGAGTGATGCTCATGAATTTGTCTGCGTCTGAGCTGAACACATAAACTTAATCAAAGTTGCTCTGAGAGTTTATTTCACGAACATGTTATTACCTTTGAAATTATTCTTTCTATTTTTATTCATGTTTCTTATTTATATATTTGTATTTTTGAATTGAATATGTGCAATGGAATTAATGTTTGCAATTTCATCAATAACATTACAATTTTTCTAAAAAGGAAACAAATTTGATGTTTTTACTCATTTTAAGAGACCTTTCTTATTTTCTTATTATTGCTCTTTAATAAAGAAAATGTACTTATTATCCGAATACCCGATTCCTCGATTGAAAAAATCAGTAGAATACTCAATTAGTAAAATAATCGATAGCTGCAGCCCTAGGGTAATTCAAGCAAGGGTTGCGGATCCATCTGCAGCTTTAAATATTTATAAGTGAAAGCCAGCCACGCCAGCAGTATGGTACTGAAAAACATTTTTGATAGAAGAGCTCCAAGTTCATCCAAAACTGAAAAGTAGTTTTTTCCTCACATTGCTTCAGACCTGGACGGCTCACTCTATAGGATTTTAGAAGTGAATGGAAACAGTTTGAAAAGACAAGAGGGTGAGTAAATTATGACAACATTTTAATTTTGGGGTCGACCTGGCCGTTACTCACCCAAATTCATATCTTGCTATTTCTGGGATTAATGGCAATATACAATATACTGTTTATGCCAGAATATGTAAGAAATTGGCTTTAGCAGAGTCTAGAACTAAAGAATGTGGCCTCTATGTAAATAGTAAATATCAATGGTTTGAGCTAATGCGATTGAGTGGAGGTCGGGACTGATTTGCATCTTTTTAAGCTGAGTAAGTTATGGTCAACGTTGAGAGCATTATAACATAATTTATTACCATTTGTCACATAATATCATACAATCTTTCACGAAGAAGTACGTGTTGGAGGGCATTTATTCAAAAAAATCCTTGCTGACACGTCCATCATTACCATCTCATCCTGTTATTCTGCAAGGAATTGATACCTACATGAACATTTCTCTCATGAGGGTTTTCCCCACTACAATCTGAATATTAAACATCATAAAGTAAGTTTACCACAAAACTAAATTCTTAAGCACATGCACATTAATATACTTTATACATCCCTGAATCTAGTAACTAACAGTGGTTAGCGTGTTGACAAAATGTTTATATGCTCTCCTACTTGTAAGTCGCTTTGGATAAAAGCGTATTTCAAATGAATAAATGTAAATGTAAATAAAAATCTTTGATAAGACAATTATTCTATAATAGTGTCACCCTCACCCAATTCAAAAGTACCAACCTCCTGACCAGTACACTCCACTATACCCATGCACATGGGATCCAACTAACCACTTACATCCATGCACAGGAGATCCCACTGTATCCATGCACCAGATATCTCACTTTCGGCATTCAAAATACTAATGACCACAAAACACTTGCACAGGAGATTCCACTGACCACTGGACCAGAGTAGATCAGACTGACAACTAAATTCCTAAGTTAAACCGATCTTTGCACCCATGGGCACACTGGTGGGAACACTTGAAGAGTCTCTCGAGATCATATTGTATTTATTTACATTCAAGCGACAAACGGTCATCTACAGAAGAAGAGATACCTGGTAGATTGCTCATTTGTAACGTTGCAGCGCTATAAAAACCATAATAATAATGCATAGATACCCTGGTGGGAATCATGTGCCATAAGAGGGTATCATTTTTGAGCTGTCCGAACGGCCTTGCAAAACGCTTTTCCACAACATTTAAATATTTAAACAAAATGAGAGAAACATTGACAGAATAATGCAGCAAAAATAATGTCAGGTCATCTCTAGAGATGTTTCGTTGCCTGGTCGATTTGTTTTAAGCACGCGAGGATGCTACTGACGCATCGTGCGCTGCTAGTAACTATAGCAACATTATCTGTCAATCACACATACCTCAGTCGCCGCGCCATTACTGGACCAAAATAACGACACTCGTGAGAATAAAATTGATCGTTGGCATCATTTCAACCCTTTTAATGACAGGGCGTGTTTTACCTCAGGCGCTGTCCTCTGTGCTGGCTCTCTTGTATAAAACAGTGGATTTGTCCACACTGCGCTTATCCTTACGTGGAGACACGTCGCGTCACGATTCCTCTTTTGGAGAAGTGGGTTGTGTGGATTAGTGTGGTTAATGAAAGAGTGTATGCTTTAATCCTAGAAGGGGCATTACTGTGTTCAAAATGTGTAACTTTGTCTAAAACCAAAGAAAGTCAGTTTGTCTCCAACTGCATTTATGAAACCACCCACTGCAGATGAGTTCAAACTGTCTGCAGCTGCCTTGACAACATAAATGAAAAAAACAAAATGCAAGCAGTGTCTGCTGGGTCACACCAGATAGTTTTTAAATCTTAAAAGAGTTGTTTATTATTGCACTGTAAGCTTTGATTATTATATATATGTTCAATATAAACAAGTGTGTACAACATAACCTTTTATATCATTTACAAATATTATTCATCGTTGAGAAATTGCGTTAAAAGCATTTTAAAGCATTTGAGGTGGCACAGCACAGGAAATCATTTTTTTCCAACTCAAATATTGTGGTATTTATGTCTTCACAGTAATTAAAATTGTATACTGTTTTGTAGAAAAAAAGCTGCTGACATTATCACCCGAAAGAGTCTACTGGCTCCACTGGCCCCCCTGGGCCTATTTTTTCTGTTACCCCTTTAAAGCATCCACACTCAAACTCACGTACATGTTGAATATTGAAGATTCGCGATTGGGGGCTCCAGTGTTCTTCAGATCAGGTTAATTCACTCTTAACACACGTCACATTATAGGGAAATCTGTTAAGATTATTTTAAGAGCCTTTTAAGATCATCGGGACTTTACCTAGGACAGTCGGAATGTCATGATTCTGCCTGCTCTTGTCTTGATTTTCTGGTCTAGGGGCAGAATCATGACAGACCCACGTGTTTTATGTGGAGAGGAACATATTATGGTCAATCAGGACATAATGTGCGTTCTCTCCTGTCTCGTCATTTGGCCCTGCCCCTCTCGTTTCTAGTATAGCTCTCCTCCTGTGTCGCATTACCCACACCTGCCCATCGTTATCCCCTTTGTTAGTCTCCCTATATAATACCCTCTTGTCTATTGTCTTGTGCTCGTTGGTTGTACAATATCCCTTGCTTGTACTCCTTACTGTGTCCTTGAAACCTTGTCAAGTAACGTCTAGTCTTAGTGTTAATATTGAGTTCTTGTTGAGTGTTTAGTAATCCGTTTATCATATTTGTTATTGTGTACTGTTTTGTTACTCCCTCGTGGGTTTTTGTTTTGTTCCTGTTTTATTATTTATTAAAGTCTTGTTAACAATATTAACACTAAGACTAGACGTTACTTGACAAGGTTTCAAGGACACAGTAAGGAGTACAAGCAAGGGATATTGTACAACCAACGAGCACAAGACAATAGACAAGAGGGTATTATATAGGGAGACTAACAAAGGGGATAACGATGGGCAGGTGTGGGTAATGCGACACAGGAGGAGAGCTATACTAGAAACGAGAGGGGCAGGGCCAAATGACGAGACAGGAGAGAACGCACATTATGTCCTGATTGACCATAATATGTTCCTCTCCACATAAAACACGTGGGTCTGTCATGATTCTGCCCCTAGACCAGAAAATCAAGACAAGAGCAGGCAGAATCATGACAGGACCCCCCCCCTTTAATGAACGCCCCCGGCGTTCACCAAAGGAGCAGACTAACGAGACAAGACTGACTGGGAAACGGACAACATCCAACAAAACATGGTAAAAAATAACAAGGGCAGACAGGCAAGAATAATCAATGGGTTGGGGTGACATAATAAAAATAACAAACAGGGGAGGGGGGGTGGGGGAACACAAGAGTTCATGGGGGGAACACAAGAGTCCGGGGGGGTAAATCCGTAGGGATTGGCACAAGGGGGAACAGTCTTTGTCCCTGGCGCTCGGAAGCGCGGAGTACCAGGGTACACCCTGGGGGGCGGCGCTCGAGAGCGCGGAGGCCAAGAGGTTCTGGGAGGGGCAGGACTTGACGCCGGCTGGAAGGCCGGCAGGGCAAGACTTGACACCGGACTTGGGACCACCGGACTTGGGACCACCGGACTTGGGACCACCGGACTTGGGACCACCGGACTTGGGACCACCGGACTTGGGACCACCGGACTTGGGACCACCGGACTTGGGACCACCGGACTCCGATCCGCCCTCCGTTGCCTCTTCTTCTGCCGAGCCACCCGCCTGGTGGTCGGCTGCAGGAACGAAGTGAATGGGATGGGCGGCTCGGGATTGGAGGCCTCGGACGAGGACCCCCAAGATTCCCGCCTCCCCCGCTTGCCAGTGAGACTGGGCGGTTGTGGAGAGGCTGCAGAGGCTGGAGAGTGGTGCGTGGCAATGCCCACAACACCCATCTGCAGAGGACCACTCTCGGGTATCGCTACCAGCGGAGATGAGTAAAATGGGTTCGATGAGGTCGCGGACTCCGAACGCTCTGCGGCAGTTAACCACACAGCGTCGAAATCCAACGGCCTCATCGCCCTCATCTCGGAGCGAGAGAGTGGCTCTCTGAGACCGGCGTTGAAAAGCACCGCCAGCTCCCTCTCCCCGAACGCACCTTGTTCCGCGATGTCCAGGAACCTCCCCACATACTCATCCACAGTCTCATTCCCCTGGCGAAGACTGCAGAGGCGACGGGCCAAGCTGGACCGGTCAGTGTCCATGCTGCCGCTGGGTTCTGTAGTGGCTCGTTGGTTCTGTCAGGAATCACAGAACGAACCCAAGCGCAGGCAACAGGAGATGAAGGGGTTAACCCCTTCATCTCCTGTTGCCTGCGCTTGGGTTCGTTCTCTGTGATTCCTGACACGGAAGGGGAGAAATCGGCCCGATTATTTTTTGGTGTGGCCCCAGCAGTAGCCATTTTATTTGCCATCATTTTCATATTTCAATGTTTTATTAAAGCAATATTGCACTTCTGAGGGAATTGCAGGGGTTACTCTGCCAACCAGCATCTGGTAGCCGTCATTATGGCTTTTGTGCCTTGTCTCTTGGCCATTAATACAAAATACTGCTAGTGTACTAAAGTTGGCGACCAAATGGAAAACACTCTTGTATTACTACAAATTGAGACTTTTAATTTATTTTATTTAATAAATCTGATTTAAAAAAGCAATATATATTTTAAGCTTGAAATTTGCTACCTATTACAATAATTCTTTATGAATTATACATGATGCTACTTGTTATGGTATATACAAGATCTAAGTTCAATTCTCAATCAAACAAGGATTTTTGGAATGACTTCAAAAATCAATGATCCACAGAATATATATAAAAATATAATTTCTTTATTGGAAAAACAAGTAAAAGTGCATCAGAAAACAACTCACTGGTATCATTGCCAGGCCGTTACAATGACCACAGAGTAGTACAGTACAAATACATAACTACATTTAAAAGTTAAACAACAGTTACATAAATTAGTACAAACAGTACACGGTCTTACAGTATTTACACAAGGGTGTATTTGTCATTGTGGAATTCCTTTCCATTCGTTATTTTATTAAATAAACAGCAAACAAAATAATTGACAGTATCTCATTATCTGAGCCTCTTTTGTAGTGAATTATTCTCCTCCCAAAAAACATCGGGACTCATTTAATGCCTGAAAGATCGAGTTCAATTAGATAAACATTAACATTAAAAGTGACCTCTGAAATCAGAGTGAGTTATTAAGGTCAATTATAAAACATGATTCCTCATTATAATTATCTAATAAAAATCCTAAATAATGATGACCCAATGACAATTTACAAATGAAGCATACAAAAAAATACATATAAATTGTATGATTACATTACTGTTGTTTGAATCGGTTCCCGTTTTTTTTTAAGTGACCTCATATATATGAACTTAATGTCCAAAACGTCTCAAATATTTTCAGTGCTTTAGGTCTGCCATAGTCTGTGCATGACCAGTCAAACAGCCAAATGACTTCAGAGCATCACAAGGAAGATAAGAAAAGGATTGTGGAGCCATAGTAAAGGCCCTCTTCATATCAAACATTCTAGATTTTCATGCTAACAGGTAGTGAGAATTTCAGGGTCCAGTAAGAACAGGGAGCTGCCTCATGTGGTAGATTGTCAGTCGCTACGTTCGGAATGGAAAACTACCCTATTACTGCTGAATGCAGTGCGGAAAATATCGTATGCTGTCTACAATTTTTTTAAACGGAACAGCACATTTTATGCGACAAGAAACCTTTCAAACAGTAGTACATTGTTGTCACATGACCTCATGACGTTTGCATGTTTAATTCAGCGAGTCTTTAAAATCTAAACAGTTAAATATGTATTGTATACTGGGCATTATGGCAAATCATCTGGGAATTCCACACGTGCATGCTGTCGACAGTATACCTACTCTGTACTGCAGAAAAAGTAATAGTATGGAAGTAAGCTATTCCGAACATGGCCAGTATGTGTGTTTGTGAGCGTCTACTAAATAGGGTGCGTTACACTGAAAGCCTCACATGTCATTATCATAGTCCCCAATCATTCTCCGAGAGTTTGAGGCGAGGAAGATATCGTTCTCACGGGGGCAGTCATGATGACAGGTGCAGGTCTTGATGAACATCATCTTCCTTCTAAAGGTGTCTCCCTCAGGACAGCGGAACTCCACATCGCTTGTGATGGTGGTGTGAGGTGTGCAGCAGCGACCATCTGTACACACCCCGCAGAACTTCGGCTTGTAGACCCGTACACTCTGGCACCCAGACAGCTCGAAACGCATCCCTCGCTGGCTCTTTGGGGTCCGAACACACTTCTTGCCTCTCTGTGAGAAGAAAAAAGTGAGTTTTTAATATTAATAAAAGACTTGTAGGGTTAGAGCAAAATGAACATTGGGGACAGAAAAATGTACTACCCATTGCAGGCTTGTGGTCCTACTTTCTACAAATTTCAGTACGTAAGGGTTTGGGGTCAGACACACTGAGTACACATACACTCTACAAAATTAAACAAGTACAGTAATCTATTTAGTGAACAAGTGGAAAGACTTTCTGGAATGTGAATATCCGCAGCAGCTGATTCTGCAAGATTCTCTTTAAACTTGTGACATCAGTCACTCTAATGTACACTATTGCAAACGCAATGTCTTCTTGCTCTACACTTCGAACTGTGTTTTGATTCTCTCATAATGCTACGCAAAAGAAAACTTGTGTTTCTGGCCTTTCTTAGTGCTCTGCACATCCTACCTTGATGTCCTTCTCAAGTTCTGCTTGGCAGGGGCGAATCATACAGATGCGGCTCTGCCGTTCCATCTGGCACCGCTGGTTGTCATTGGTCACGCGAGATGACACGCCCGTTCCACATGTGGCAGAGCATTCACTCCATTCAGTGGTCTGAACAATGCAGTTGTCCCTTGCGCTCTCATGCTGGACTACTTGAGTCGACAGCTCTCTATATGCTGAGAGAAAAAGAAAATGTTAAAATCATGTCTCAAGGATGATGGTTATATGAATTTGGAGAGCATCTGTGCTCTGGTTTTTCAAACTAAATGCCTACAGGGTCCACATAAACAACATTTAAGCCATATGAAACATTATACTCTGAAAAAGCTTTTTAGAAAGAAACAAAAGTTGACTTGCCAATTGACCTACCAGCCATTGCTGACTGGAAGGAGTCTTCTTGTGGGATCTGGTCACACACCCATTCCTCGCAGCACTTGCCAGGGATCTGGATACGTCGCGGGTAGGGGCAGTCAGGAGAGGGCAGCTGTATGTTGCTGGCACAGGTTGGTACGCAGCCAATCTCTCCATTAATGCACACACATTGATGCTTGCAGCTGGGCTGGAACGTCTCACCGCTGCGGTAGATCACGCCACCCAGGTCGCATGTCTGACCTTCTTGAGCTGCAACATATGTAACCATCATTGCATTTGAGAATATGGCAACTCACATGGGTTGGGTTTGGGTGAGAGGCTCCCTCTTGTGGACAAAAACGGTATATGTTTTAAGATGAGTTTTTTCTCTTATAATGCATTTGATTAAAATGGCAACAGAAGACTGTTAAACTCACCCATGCAGATGCCTGTCTCAGTATCACTGAGCACGCTGTAATCGCAATACAGGTCCTTATGGTGGTCGCATGGCTCCAGGAGAGAACATGGCTCCCCTGCCTGTCGGGCACACACTTTACAGCAGCTGCAGCCGTCCAGCACCAGACTGGTGCCTACAGGGCATAAAGGGGTCTCAGCTGGGCAGTTACAGGGCTGAGAGCAATCTTGACATAATGCCTGCATAGAAACAAATATTAATAATAGGAGTTTTATCAATGTTTTTGCAATAGTTAAAAAAATCCTTCTGTCTGTCAGGGGCACATTGTTATGGCGTAATTATCTGTGCAATGTAATGTAATTCTCCTCATGGCCACAAGGGAGAGACAATATACACAGTAATGCAGTGATGTTCAACCACACAAAGTACTACTTCTAAAAAAATGAAAGTTCAAAGTCATTGAAAGTGGGCTGCCATACGTAAATGTAAATATTCAGTAGATTATTTAGCTTTTAGTAACAGTGCACCAAATACAAACGGAGTTCAGACTGTGACTTAAACTTCCTAGATATCAGATGTAATTATGGAAATTTTTATAATTCATTGTCCTTATTGTAATGACGAATTGAATCTGTAACCACAAGTAATAGATAGAATGTTAACCACACCCCCAACTAACTGCCTCTCTCTTGGCACAAACACACACACATGCAGATTGTAAATTTCCTTAACATCTATGTTATTATGTTTTATTCATCAATAAATGAATATCTGTAAATTATATATCTGTTAAAATCAATTACTTGTTAGAGTAACCTAATTAGCAAATTAATATAACTTACAGCTGACAATTTACATCACATAATACATATATCAGTATAATTTGTATTCACTCACCGCATGAATAAGCACACAGAGAACAATGAATGATCTGATGAATATTGTTCCAGACATTTTGTCAAAGCGTCTCCTACAAATGCACACTCCACGGGTTTGTTTTGGTTCTTGGGTGTCCGGGATTACTGTAAGACTGCAGAATTGTAATGGAGTGCTGTGCAGAGAGCCCCTCTTTAAATACTACATGAATGGGGTGTAGCCCACCAGAGTCAAGCCATGCCACGCAACCCAGAGGGGTGAAAATATTTAAATTCCAGATGGTTTTCCAGAATGTTTGAAAATGCTACAAATGCAGTCGACCAGCTTTTCAATTAATCATACCATAAATTCCAGAGAGTTCACAGGGGAAAAATCTATTTTTTGCACAAAGTGTGACTTCTGTTTGTATTCTGTTTAGGAAATATATTGGTATGGTTCAGGATACCACAACAGAGGTTTGAACATATTTCACATAATTCCATGCATTTATACACTATTGATTTGCATCAATTATTTGTTAAGAAGAGTTCATACTCTCACGATGAACACCAACTTCTAATAGCCTAGCTGTTGGGTTTTGTAGGATCAGTGTTGTTGGTGGGGGGGGCATATTAAAAGTTATATTATTAATACATTTGAACTCTAACTTTAGAATGTTTGTATCGTTACAAAATCTATTTCTCACCACTGTGATGTCATGCCAGACACATCTGCAAGGGCATAGGATATGACACAGCCTTCAATTGAACGTATTTTGTGAGTAAATTACAGGTAGAAGACTGTCATAGAGTGGGGTGAAGGTTGTTTAGTAGAATTGATAACATCATTAAATCATTTTATGTCAGGAAAGAAAAGGTAAATATTTATTTTCGTATCCTCTCTTATCGCAGGTATTTCTGATTGTATGTGATAATAATGTGCCGGAGAAAACAAGTACAGATACACATTATAACATGGTAGTTAAATGAACACATTGCTTACACAACAGTTTACAACATCGTACCCAACAGTTTTGAAAGGTTTTCCTGGAAGATGTCCACATCTGACCCCAGCAGCAGTTAAAACAACCCATCTTTTTAAGAGTACAGTTTATATGCGAACTTAAGATGCATTTGATGCGTAGTTTTCATGTTAGTTTAATGGTAGAAAACGGGTTAAACACACCATATTTATACCTTTATTCATATAATAAAGTAATAGGAGACCAATTTGCACTGTTTGTGGAACTTTCATGTATCTCCAGCACTCAATGCTTTGCAGCAGGATTGTGTAATTGCATGTCCAGCCTGCTATAATGTCCCAGCATCTGCTGTAAATAGTGGCCCTATCATGCTGTAGAATGAGGTCTCTTGTTTATATGGGGATTTTATTTCTCAGAGTTGGGGAACTTGAGGTGCAGGAATGTAACAGCAGGCAATATGCCGCGTTCTCTGTTCTCTGCTCCAGAGCAGCGGGTTAGGGATTGTGCTTTGACAACGGGACACTCAACCATGAAACATCTACATAAGTTCAAAACAGAACCGTAACTAAGGAGTGCCGTAAATATCCTCAAACTGTGAGCTTGTGGAGTTGCCATGACTCTGTTGCTGCGGGACACCCTCTTAACTGTACTCGCGCTCTCTCTGCGTTGCTCAGTCTCCTGGCAGATTTGGATTTAAATGCGATGGGACGCCACATTTAGTGCTGACCAGATGTTGTTGGGTGAAGAATTGTTACTCTGGGCCAAACGATTATGAAACTCCTCCACAGACCGATGACAGGCATGGTTAGTTGTTCATATTAGATCAGCAAACTGTTTTTTGTGTGTCTGTGCTAGAAACACATAAACGTTACCATGATTGTTTTGGCTCATGTCATATGCTCCTCGCAAACGCGTTGCCATACGCTGGGTTGTTGAAATTTGGTTTACATTGATCTGGGGCATTACACCTGTCGCATGTTGCTGAAATCTCACCCTCTTCCGTCGGTGGTTGGTCACACTTACAGTTAAAGAATGTTAAAGAGGTGACAGACTAAACAAATACCTACAGACTTTTCTCTGTCACCTAATGGTGACAATGCTAAAAGCACAGATGGTGCTATCTGGTTGTTGTTAGTGTTTTGAGTGGTTGACATACTGTCTCTAGTATGTTCTAGGTGTTTGCTGACTCATGATCCAAGTCAAAAAAGCTTAAGTATCCATGTAATATGGTTCTCTGGAGCATATGGGTCCTTTCTTCAGTGTAAGCCATAGGATGTTTTATCAACCACCAAACATTAAAAGGCAGTTTCCCAGACAGGGATTAGCTTCGTCCAGGACAAGGCCTTCCTTAAATGTAAAATATATACTTTGCAAAAAACAATACGGGTCTGTTGAGAAAATAGCATATTTTGGTTATGTGGGTTTTGAAGCATGGTAGCTGGTTTGTGCTGGTTTAAACCAGCTTAAACCAGTTACAATGCTTCAAAACCTACCTAACCAGCAGATGAATGTGTTTTCAACAGGGCGGTGGGCATCTCGAGACAAAACAATCACACTGATAAATATTAAGATATGTCAGGGCAATTAAGACACCTATAACGTTAAAGTTAGTTTGGGACTAGGCTTAAGCCCAGTCCGGGGAAACCGCCGGTCTAATTGCTTTTAAATTATAATCACAGTTTTTCTTGTCAAGAAAAAATATTTACCACATGGGGTAAAATGTTTCACTCCTTCCCGGCTGAAGTGCCGTGCGGTTAAGGATTAAGGATAATAGTGACCACAAGAAAATGAAAACTATCTCAAGCTCAACCTTGTTCTGTTTTTTGTTGAAACATCTTGGCAGGCTAGGTATTATTAGATTAGCTTGTTGATGCGGACGATGTGTAAAGATCAGACATTGGTTCTCTGGACATCACAAATAGTGATTTTCTTTCTGATGAAAACCACCCAACATCAGCATCTGATCTTTCCTTTGTTGCGTGAAGATATTTTCTTTCGCCTTTGCGTGCACATTAAAAAAACAAACAGTTGCTGGTTGAAAAACAACATCCACAAAAGTTTAATGGTCAAACATGTTGTACGCAGGTTTACTGCAGTTTGCCATCTGCTGGTCTCAACTGTTTAAAGGAAAAGAGTGGCATGTTTTCAGGACATGAACTTAATTGGCAGGCTTTTATACTTTCCCATGTGACAACATTTAATAAGGACCGCCCTTGTTTTCACTGAATCTGTGTCACTATGTGACACTATGAGGTTTTAAGGAGCTTCGTGTTTAATTCTATTTGTGTTATTTACTAATCACCCACATTTAACCAAGTGATGTCAATGTCATTATTCTTCAGCCATAAGAGAATGATCTGCTAACATACAATATGAATTATACAGAAGCATACTATTATAGGTATGAATGGAATAGGCATGAATGGAAGCTTTACAACTAAACCTAACGTCACTGGGATGAAAGAAGATCGTGCTAACATTGCTGATGGCAACACAAGGACACTCAGCGTGCTCACTAGCCACCATTCTGAAATGTGATGTCAATGGTAGAAGACAGGGGAAACCCATAATAAATAACCCCATTCAAATGAATCAGATTAAAAAAGCCTACTATAATACATTTATATGTTGCTTTCGAAAATCTATATGTTGCCAGTACATACGCCTTTTTGCCAGAGAAAATAACTTTTTAACTATAACTATAGACAAATAATGGTGTAGTTCTCGTGTCTACCAACAGAGGCTTACCAGACCTTGCTAGCCAACCAAACCTTGACCCCTTGACCATATTGCTGGTGTACTGTACTTACCCATCACCAGTTAAGTGCATATATTCCATGTACTTTATGTGTGCAAAATGGGACCCTGTCAACAGAACAAATCTTCCGGTAAACACACCGCAAAACTTAATTAGAAACATTCCATTCCTTTTGGTCAGGAGGATGTAACATCTTCCATCTGAGACACATTAACTTCCTCAACTTGAATCACATGTATCTATTTAGAGGTCTGTCTCTGATGTGTCTCGGCCCCCTGTGGTGTGGAAAGAGAGGGATATGAGAATAGGTCTTGACCCCGTTCCGCAACTCTTCATTACACAAGGTGTTTGTCTCATCTGCACTGACACCTTGCTTCCGTCCGGTAACCTTACAATATAACCTTCCCAGCACTGCTATCATGGGATTACTGAGCAAAAGATCCACGGGAGGACCTTTTGTATGGGTAAGCACAGGTCACATTGTCTTCATGAAAGGCTGCTTTCCTGAAGCTCAGTGGTAAGAGCATGGCGCCAAGGTCGTGGGTTTGATCTCGGGGGATTGCACATAGTTAGAAACAAAAATGTATAGGATAAGAGTGTCCTGTGTAAGGTTCAATTACTGTTGAAGCAATGTAATGTCTCTACATTTCAACAGATGTTTGTATTTGTATTGGGGTATGTATATGTAAGATCAGATCTTGAGAGTATTTTCTAGTAGTGATCTGCTTTGGAACAGTAGATGTCTGATTCAGGGGTAGGGCAGAGGTTTGGGCGCATTTTCATGTGAAAGATACACGTGAAAGATGGCTCTGTTTACAACTTAATCTCACCTTTTTACTAATGCAAATATATGCCCTCATGTGTATGTCAAAGTTTACATTTGGCTGTTAATGTCAATTTCCTCTAAAGCTATTTCATGGATGCCATCGGTTACAAAACTACACAAAGAGATTATAGGGCTCTTGAGCTCCTGTGATTGTGACAAATGTATTGGTGAGGTTTAACCAACCTAATCCCATTGAAAACATAAATATTTTAGGTGTTGATTTTGTCGCTATGGATAAAAGCGTCTCCTAAATGACTATATGTGTGAATTTGAACAATGGGAAAAATACAAAATGTGCTATTATTTAACAAAAAAACGGAGCCCCTCTCCTTGTCATAGTTTTAGTCTGTATGGATTTGTATTCTGTTTAAGTCTATTTAAAGAGTTTGGTTCCAAAATGAGATGAATCATGTTTTGTACTTTGCATTCCAATTAATATCAATCAAACTGCAGTTGGTTGGTTTTGAAAAAAACCTAACTAACACAATAAAAGCTAGCAGAAAAAGCTAACTAACACAATAAAAGCTAACAAAAAACCTAACTAACACAATAAAAGCTAACAGAAAAAGCTAACTAACACAATAAAAGCTAACAAAAAAAGCTAACTAACACAAGAAAAGCTAACAAAAAAGCTAACTAACATAATAAAAGCTAACAAAAAAAGCTAACTAACACAATAAAACACAACAAAAACATGATAACATAACATGTGTTCCTTTGCCTAAATTGATCATTAGTTTACTATCATGTTAATCATGTTCCCCTCTGTGTTTAGTCCCTGTCTGTTCCTGCGTTCTTTGTCGGTTATTGTTTATGGTTCGTGTGCATGTGTACCATTGTTTTTGCCTTGAACAATAGCCTTTGGAAGCTACATCTTGTCGTTCGCATTATATACACCAGCATACCGTGACACCATAGAACATAGTCAGAAGCCATTGTAACTTTATCTGTTAATCTAACCTGGTTGGGAGCAGGTTTGCTTCGGTAAACCCAGAGTATTTTTCCATCTCCTCCCGAGACGTACCGTTTTTCTTTTCAGTGAATTAGATATATCAAAATATATCATACATCAATAACATCAGCCATCTTACGTGTATTACATCGGAGCATAATTTTCTATGGACGATGAGAAATGACTTAATAAAGTGCAAAAATAAAGAAATTCATAAATACAGACATGCATGCTGAAGGTAAAAAAACATTTAATTTTGACGTGCACTGATGTCAACTCCAAGCTGCTCAGAACAGGATTCGAACCGGCGAATAGTCAATCTATGAACGAGAGACTGACACCCTACAGATGTTCTACACTCCATGACATCTAACTCGTATAACTAGAGCCCCTGGTGGTGACTGATAAGATTTGTTTTGTCTTATTTCTATTGTTTCATTCATTTAATGATTAATGTATTTGTTTATTGGTACATTTAACTATTTATTAATTAAACTTAAGTCATTTTCAGCACTTTAGTTAATCCACTGTATGCAGAGCTGAAAGTGTGCCTCGCCCTTAAGTGCTTTCGGCTGCCATTTTGCTTTTTTTGGTGCCGTTGCCATGGTGAATCGTCATATCGGAGCTCCATTGATCATGGCTTGTCGTAGGTAAGTCTACCCAGAGTTGATGGAACTAACTCAAATCAGCTGTTCTGAAACCAAAAACTCAAAGTTTCCCATCTCGGTGTAAATCAACTCAAGAGTTCGCATTTTAATTCGGTGTTGGTTGAACCTCCTTACTGAAACGGCCCCAGATCAAAGAAGTAAGCTGTTGTGCTGTGATTAAATCGATTGCAATGAGTAGGCCTATTCATGAACCACTAAATGCTGAAATCTTAAAATGGTGTGAGGTTCAAGTATGCAAGGTTCTCATAAACGTATTTAAAAAGTTTAACACTTTTGTGAATGCACAATGGTTTGTTACTCCACATCCCTAAATATGACATGGCACTAAACAATACCCGATTGGTTGCTTTTCCTGTCAGTCATATATCTTCTTGGGTGATCCTTGGCTTTCAAAGTGCCCATGTTTATGCGAGACAATGTGGAGCAACTGGACTTTTAAGTGGATTACACCAGAAAACTTTACTGTGTATCAAAAATATTTCATGAGTTTAAACTCTCGGATGATGCATGACCAATTTAATTGATGGATTTATTGCAGTCTGAGCATATTGGTCATGTAATGTGTGATGATTTGTGAATGTAAACAGAAACTCCATCTTATAACCTATAGCCAACACCACATTAAAGAACTACAGCAGTTCCAACCATTGCTTGGTGAAAAAAATACATATTTCTGACATTATAAAACAGGCTGTATCCAAGAACCCAACGAAAAGAAATCCAACAATTTTCTCATTGATTAGTCTTTCAAGCAAGACTAAAGCCAACTGTTAAAAAGGTTCCTTTATTCAGCTCCAAACCTTTCATGCAAAAAGCCTAGTACAAATCCAATATTTCTCCTAATGACGCTGTCTTTTTACTAGTTGCAGCAGGATTTTGCTTCAACATCTGTCTGAATCAGGCATGTATCGGCCAAAACTAACATCTAAAACAACCCAAATGCAATTTATCTTCTTCTCATGCAAAAAGGCAATTGAAAACGAGTCAAGAGTGCGCTTAAAATGGTAAAAACAGTTTTTTTTAAAGAAAATGGAAGTAAAAACAAGGGCCATTTCTCAATTCCAAAAATTCAAAGAACATACGTCTCGTGGAGACCGGTTTTGCCAGGGAATCTCGCAAGAACAAACTCGGATGGATGTGCCTCGATGCCTTCTGGGACTTCAAGCAGGTTCGGTACGTGCACATGTGCATTCAATGCATCCTTGATATCAAGAGCACATCCTGGAACTTTCATGCGTTCTCTGTACTAGTTTTCCTGAGCGTTGACGTAGAGCGAAAACACGAGGATGGAAGATCGCTGAAGAACTCATATTGAGTAACATCCAAGGTCATTTGGGAAGGGGGGGGGGTTAAATAGTTTAACTTTTCCAAAATCCAATAAAGGCTCAGGTGTTAACAGCTTGCATTGGCTGACTGTTTATTGTGTGTAATAAACGGTTCTTGTAGCCCACCTCGATGACAAAAGCCCCTTGTCTTTAATGGTGCAGTTGCACTGGCTAAAAATAGCAATTCTTCACTTTTCCCTCAGGATGTTGTTCAAGCTCCTGGTACATTCCTGAAACGCGGGGCCTGTCTGCATCGTCACCTCTCTTTTCATCCACTTTTTCCACTTTCCCCCCTACCTCAACGTGGATGGGTCTTGAGAAGCACTCTGTGTCCCATACCTGTGGTTTTGTGGTGTTCTGGTATATCGTCTAGTAATGAATAAAGTTTAGACAGCTGATTCTCTTTCACATTCAAATGTTCTCTATTTTTGCTGTCTTTCTGGAAACCTTATGTTTTTTTCCTCTGGCACATGCAGACTGATGATCTTAAATGGGATTCGTGATGCAATAAATACACTGAGGATGAAGCAGCTATCAGACATCCTAGAGGATTGCTGATTCCTGCAATTTAAGTGGGCCTTGGCTCTATTATCATGTATAAAACATTTATTTGTCAATTATTGTGGTAACAGAACTAATAATAATGACAAGGTTGTTAAAGAAATAGTTAACACAAATTAGAAAAATTGTATCTTCCAGTGTATGATCCAGAATGTTAATAAAAGAACATCCATAAATCACTAAAGTATTCCAGTGCGTTAATAAATGCCTTATGAAATTAAAGATACGTTTGTGAGGACAATTTAGCCTTTGATGGCTATCCATTTACACAAACCATTTGTGTGCTACAGTAGGTTTTAGATATGGTGATAAGGCGATAACTTGTGTTGAAACAGTAAAGTACTATTCTAGTAGTCCCAGAAATCAAGGTGTACATATTATCGAAACCATGACCTTGGCATTGCTAATGCAATGCTCTACTTATTGCTCTTTGCAAATGAGCTATGAAACAACAACAAAAAATAGAAAGTTTAAATGTTCCTCCCATTCCGGAACAGCACGTACTTCCAGTTTCCCAGGTTCAAGCTTTTCACCAATGTCAATATTGCCAATGAACGATCTGAAGTCTGCAGCCCAGATGTGCTTCTCTGAAACATCAGTCACATGCTTCCATCTACTTTTAAAGTCTTATGGACTGATAAACATCGTAATCAGGCTTTAACTCTTATGTGTATTGACAATGAATGCATTCACCCCCCGCTGTGCACCATTCCACTTAACAGATGGTCTAAAACATGACTTACTGTTGTTGCCTGATCCAAGATCAGTGAACCGTATGCAAACCCTTGACTGTGGACTCCCTGAACCTTAAAGGTGACCTGTGTATGGTTAAAATGCAGAGGCACACACGATCAGACTTGTTTTACAATGGCTACCATTTTAGCGTACTCATCGTGAAATAAATAAATACATGTCAATGAACTGTGTGATTACTTTTTTAAGCATAACATATACTGTACAGCTGTTTATATCCGTCTGTATGCTTCCCCTTGTTTCCCTAGGCAGGAGCTCATCCATAGTCATATTTAATGAAACAACAAATGAATTGTCGCCCAGGGCCACATATCTAAAAGACGAGAAATAGCAATATCATTCAATCTGTTGCAGTTCTGGCTCCATTGGTAATATTAACATCAGCTTCTTTGCTTAAGTAGACATAACTCCACTGACGCAATTTTGATTCCTACGGTGATCTACTCCTTCAAGCATGTCATTCAGAATTAGCTATTTATATTTACAGTGGCAGGTAATGTTGAAACATGAAGAGAAAAGATGTTCAGTTGGCTTGTATTCAGATCTCCCACACTTGTACGCTCATGCGGGAGGTAAGAGGAAGCTATGCAGCACTGCTGTTACAAAATGTTAAGCTCCATGAAATATTGAGCAAAAGATTTGTGCTCTTTTTATCCCAGAAAAAAAGCCCCACCAACCCTGCAGGGTGGCCCAATGTCTCATCCCAAACTTGAATATTTTGAGAAGCAAAGAAGTATGTCCAACATCAGTATCAGCCCAGCCGTGGTTTGAGTGTTCATTTCCCTGTCATTATCAAACTGGACTCTATTTACGTCTTATTTTCTGTGCAGACGACTGCCTTAACTGTATTGGACGTATTTCTATTGGTGGTGGAGGGGTAATGTATATATTTTTAGGGAGCTTTTGGAGACTTCTAATTAAATAATAAGCTGATGCAACTCACCACGTGGACGTTACGTGGAGCTGTGAGAGACAAAGAGACTTGTTTGCTCAGCAAATGCACAACAGTTATATGAATTATGGTTGTGGAAAAAGTTCACCTTAAAAGCGGATAACATAACGTAAAGAAGCGTGACTGTGAGAGCCCAAAGGGGAAGGTTTTATGACACTATGCATGTAGAACAGCATATTTCAATTCCAGACAGGTAATGCACGAGGGGTTTTAGAATTGACCGGTGTGGACTGCTACACCACAACAAAGTAATGAAGACATAAATTATCCTCAAAGAACAAATAACAATGAGAGACTGATATTTCCAAGTCGTGGTGATCTTTGCATTGCTTGGTCAGTTTCCATGGATAAAAAGATAATATCTTAAGTGATGGGACAATAATATCAATAATAATAAATGTTTTTCATTAAACAAAGTCACATTTAAAGGGATAGTTGACCCCTAGGGGTCATTTTAGGGTGAACTACAACGTGTTACTTTAAAACACCTAATGTCCTGTTAAATACTACTAGACCACATACAACCATGCAGTGTTTACATGGCCAGAAGATCTTGATTTTCTCTTGAAAATTCTCTTTTTGTGTTTGCCCAACCAACAAAACAAATTTGACAGCTTTTGAGTGCAACATCAGTGAAAGCCCAGGCATCTTCCTGACTTTGGCTGACCTTGTGAAATGACCTGTTAATGGGGCTAGAATAAAACACAAGCAGTTTAAACATTTACGGTCCTGGAAATGGTTATATTTTATCTGTAGTCTTTTGACTATAGATGTCAATTTATTGTTTATTACTTAAAGGGACCCAAAAATGAAAATGTGCTGTTTATTTAGCCTCAGGCAATCCAGTGTGTTGGTGACATTTTTCCTAGAGCAACAAAGAAGACATTTAGCAGAAAACTCAGTGCTATGTGATTTACATAATGGAAATAAGTACTTTGAGAGTTAAAAAAATTCATTTATTCAATACAATCTCCATGGCTTCTGGTGACATTTTGACATCTTGTAAAGCGAATCAATCGGTTTCTTTTGCCAGCTGTCATGATTCTGCCTTCTCTTGTCTTGATTTTCTGGTCTAGGGGCAGAATCATGACAGACCCACGTGCCCTCTTGTCTATTGTCTTGTGCTTGTTCGTTGTACCTGTTTCCATGTTGTGTTCCTCAGCCGTGGCTTTTCTGAATATTACCTTGCTCCTTGTTTTGATGCATGTTTAGAAAGTCTTAGTTATTATAGCGTTAAGTATTTGTCTTTTGTTTTATGCTCCCTCGTGGGAAGTCTTTGTTTTCTGTTTTTGTATCGTGCCTCAGTTCAGTTTTCCCCCCATCGTGGGTGTATTATTTGTAATTTGTCTTTTATTAAAGTCTTTGTTTAACCCCTTCGCTGCTGCCTGCACTTGGGTTCTTCCACCCAAGATTTTGTTTAGCGTAATGTTTAGGGGCATGAAAATGTGATGTTCCTACATTTCCTGGAAATCCTGTCATGGAAGTCATGGAGACTATATCTGAGTTGCATTCATACCTCAGTATGTGTATTGTTTCTCCATACATTAATGAAATAAATTAATGACCAAATGACTAACTCTCTATATTTAGCCATTAAAGGTTGAATGGTAACACGTTCCAGAGAAATGCACAACTGGAGAGCCAATTTCAGTGCACACCCACTTCAACTGAATGGTTCACATAGACTGACAAGGAGATTAGAGCTGTACAGTGATTAAAGTGGAAAAAAGATGGCATGTGCAAATTATCATTACATTTGACATTTCCTTCCCAAGACTTGATTTCATACATTGATTGGGAAACACTCTTTAATTTGGAATAATGTGCACAAAAATGTACATTCAGAAAGGAAACAGGGTCTGTTTTCATTCCATGCTGACTTTGATTCAATCTGTAGTTTCTGTGATTTCTTTACTCCACATCTGAGATTATCAAAAATTAATGTAGCTATATAAAACAGGGTTGTGCTTGCTTGTACAATGAGATCATATGTAACTCGTGCTGCTTTTTCAATAAACTTTTATGGTGTTTTGGCGCGCTAGCTAAGGAAAGATCTTTAGGGTGGGACACAAATCTATTATGATGTTCTGAAGTCCCACCATAGGTCTTACTGTAATAAAGTAATGAACTCTCCTGTCTGCTTGAGTGAATGCATTATGTGGCAACCAGAAAAAACACATTCCTGAGTTTGTATCTTTGGCTGCAGTTTTAAAGGACCCTCCGCAGGATATGAGACAGATATAAGAACATTTGGAGGTCTGTGGCAACTCGCAATTTGTGTTATCATCTGTATCAGTCTACCATGACTATAAAAGCTAAAACATCCTGTGCAGATACACAAATACTGTCTTAGAGTTTACATGGACTTTAAGCATTTTGACAAAGATAAAATGAGCTAATAATATTACTAGGAGAAAAAAAGCAACAAGACCTGAGGAATGTTCTTCAGTGCAGCTGCGCTTTGCGTTCGCAGCAGGAAGAGCCAGTCAAACCACAGGAATGCAAAGCGTTGCAGCAGACATGGTTTTCCACCAGCCTGTCTGTGTGTGTGTGTGTGTGTGTGTGTGTGTGAGAATGAAACAGCGAGAAAGGAAAAAAACAAGGAACTGTTGTGGTGAATACACTGTATATACAGAATCAGAGGTGACTGAAAGGTTGTGCTGGACAAATCAGTTTTCAATGTTAAATCAGAAATATTTCAGACCCCAAGATAATGAATGGCAAATTAACTAATAGATGGCAAATTAACAAATTAATAGACTGGCTGAGAACAAAACCATTCATATCATTTATGTTTTGAAATACACAAAGGCATCATTAGATGTCACATGGCCTTAGATGAGTGGTTCTCAAACTTTTTTGTTATAAGGCCCCCTTTGTTAAGAGTCCTTTGCTTTGCCCCCTCCCCAAACAAATACTTATAATCTTAACATTAGAATTTTTAATAAACCAAAAACATATTCATTTATACAATGTTGGAACATCAATTATTTTGTTTGGTAGTCTTATTTTTCTGATGTTTTATTGCATAAAATCGATTCCATAAATTTCCTTATTTCATAAAATGACAAAAAATCTGTTGTCCCAATAGATCAATCTTGGGGCCCCCCAGGGGACCACAGGCCCCAGTATGACAACCACTGCCTTGGATGATTTATTATTACACAATAATGTATTACATAATAAAGGATATAATACACCCAGTAGATGCAGCCTTTGCTCTAGTGGTAAACATTGAATAGTTACTTAGGCACTGGTAATGCAGAACTACAGGGCAGTTAGTTAGAATAGAGGTTTGTTTTGACTGCTCCGTGCTGGCATGGACTATTCCATCCCAGGAGGTTTGACTTGGAAAGACTCTCGCACGGAAATACCTCTGGCACGGTTCAGGCTGACTCTGGGGTGGGTCTCCATTGAGTTGAACGGATGAAATGTTGCACCAGGGCTGGAGACTGAAAGTGGAAGGGAGGTGGGGGTATAAATCGGGTGGGGTAGACAGATTTGAAGCAGTAGACGGAGAGTGGACAGAGAGTTGACAGCCCTCAAGGATGAAACGGGGGAATTTTTCCCATCCAAACTAAATCCCACAGGTGCTCAGCAATGGTTGATGTGGCATATCACATTGCCCTAGCTCTCTCCCAATAACTAGTCTCACTATTTTCCCCCAAAGTGCATTCACACATTCCAGACAGGAGAGGCCCTTGAAGGCCTTCCAGCTTCAACATTCGGCCTGTCTGGAAAGAATTAAGGGCTGGGGGAGGTGGACAAGGTGGTTGGACCAATGTTCCCAGAGTCAGGGAGACACACCCCATTGGAATAGGTTCTTCTATTATTATCACCTCTCTCAGTCCACACTCTCAAGATCATTCCTACAAAGGATCACAACTCTCTCAAAATGAGAAGGAAGTACTTCCGTGAAGGACTTGATATCAAGTAAGTAGTTATTTAGCAGATGATTTCATTCCAAGAGACTTACTATATACTTTTTGCCAGGATAGTACCCTGTACAACCTACTGCAGCAGCTAAGGGAGCAAACTTCCACTAGCTTAGGCCACTGCATTGCACCATCCATGGCAGTGTCCTGAAGTCGGCTTCACTGTGTGACACATTTGTCAAGTTAAGAAACTTTAAGCCTATTTAGAGGCTTCCACACCAGAGGAACGTTTTCAAAGTTCCTGCAACTACTGGTAGACGTACCCTATTTGGGCATGTTCACTTCTTTTCAATGATTTGTAGCAGTCCATGTTGTAGGAAGTTTAGTTTATCAACTACTATCCGTAATTGCTAGCAAGAAACCCACAGCAGCCACAAAAACGCAGCTTTGATCACATCGTCCTCTAGTTGTTAAGATATTTTTATGCCAAACTTGACCCCATTGTCGGCCAGCTTACTTAACTTAAGAGTTTCTTTTGCGTGTGCAAAAGCAACCAGGAACATCACCCTAGGGAAACATTTAGTTATTGGGAACTAACTCTCTCTGAGTTAACGGTTCTCTTTGTGAAAGGGCCTCTTTTGACTTTATCCTTTTTGTAGCTCCGTCAGTACTTAGTCCTTTATGCCAACCAATAATACAAGCAACATGTAATTACTCATGCAGTGTTAACTGAAAGACTAAAGGAATATAAATGTTCATGAAGATTGTAAAATCTTAAGATTTGAAAGGGGTTATATTCAGTTTGTCTTTCAAACATAGTTATTGTATAATATTGATGCCGAGTATAAAGAACCGTCTACAAAGTTACAACACTCACAGTTCCCTCTCTTTAATAGAAATCGCCTTTTATTAATCTACTTAAGGAACTAATCTCTCTTTTTCCAGTGATCCATACATAACAATGTCCTATAATTTGATTAACCTCCGCCCCAAGGAACACGCAAAAAAGGGGACAACGCCATGTTGAGCTGCATTAGAGAAGACGAAAAGCTGTTGCAGAAGTGTTTTGTTACCATGACGAACATTTGACAGAGCTGTGCCCTTACTTTCACTTTTTTCACAGTCTCTGTTTTCTGCTGTTAGCTCTGGTGATAAAGATTCAGCTGTGGACATTTCCACTGGAGCTCTGATCATTTGACCAATCACAACAGACTGTGAAGCCGAAACTGGTAAGGGAAGGAACATTCCCGCCACATGCTCTAAATGGGTGACTAATTACAACAGATTGGGTCAGCTTGACCAATCAGTGTGTATCGGAAGGAAAAATTCTAATCGTTTTGTGAGAAGAGAGACAGTGGTGATGAAGAATAAAGGTAAAATATGTCAAAAGGAATGTGTTTTTTCAAAATCTAAGAGTGAACACCTGTTATGGTGCATCGAAAAAACACAATAAAGATATGAAATACCCTATAATACATGGCATTTAAATCAGTATGAATTAGTCATTCAGTATTGCCCAGCACTGTGAGCTGGCCACATTGTGCTTGTAAAGTACTTATAAAGTTACCATTTGACTCTGAAAGGAGACTAATGATCAAGTCAAAACTGAAGGAAGTTTGAACTTTCTTCATTCTGATGAGTTTTTCACAAGAGAAACTCTGCTGCAAGGGCCAAAATATCGAATGGCAGCTGGCCCCTGATCAATCACTCTGTTTTAAACGACTGCCAGATTAGATCAAGCACATTTTATGCGTTTTAGGAACATCACCACATTTTAAAAAATAATGAGTTTCTTCTCTATGTAAGAGACCCAACTTCCTGAGAGCATTTCAAAGGGACTGGACTACTGAGGTCTACCAAGGAGTATCCTGTACATCCTAACATAAGCAGTGAGCTGGGGCGGTGCCGTACAACTGCCAGAGTATTGACACAGACCTTGTACAGAAAGTTAACACTGATTTTATTTGAAAAACGTGAGAGGCTGGGTGTTGACGCCTGGAAACAAAAAAAAGAAAACAAAACCACAAAGGCACATTATAACCCAGCAGCTACCTAGCATTGTAAGCATGGCTTGACATCAAGAGCGCACTCACATTATGCGAACCATGCCCGGGTACATTGACACCTAAAGTCTGGTTTGATCGGCTGGCGTGAGCGCTCTGAACCGTAACTGGGTGCAGTATGCTGGACCGAGGGGCCCGACTACGGTTTAGCCAGGGGTCCCGGAATACCTAGCAGTGCCCCTTGTGATTCACCGGGTTGTTAGCTTAGCAACATGCAAGATTGTTAAATGTGCTTGAGCACAAATTGCATAGAGTGAGTAATCACTGTTTGCACCACCTTTCATTGTAATGAGATATAGTCTACAGGAGCTTACATTTCACCTTTGAGGATCATCATCATAAAGCTTCACCCATTGACTTTTTTTTGGAGAGAAAGGAATCTTCTTTGGGAGTTCTTGGCAGGTTTGAAAGGATTCTTAGCAAAGTAAAAGCAGCATAGGCAGCACTTTTTTACAATATAGCTATACTTCATGTATAGGGAACCTAACAAAATGAAAAAGAGTTGAAGGTGTGAAGAGGGAATGTTAAACATTGTCACATGTGACATCAGGGCCCATATTTATCATTACTAACAAACACTGCTAAGAATACAATTCTTGTCTCAAAGTTGCACTTAAAAGTTAGATATAAAGCAGCTCAGTCGTAATTTAAGTGAAGTGTTGGACTAAATCTTAAGTGTCAAGCTTAGAGATGATTTTACGACACTTTGCTGTGCCGCAAACGGGATATTGTCAGAAGACATTGGCGTGGACCAATCAATGAATAGATTTTCTTATTTAAGAATATTCTCTGATACATTCACTTTGAATTGTGCAATTCCTAAAAGGAGTTTATATTCAAAACACATATGACAATAAAGACTTTTCAAAAGAATACATTGAGAATACATGATTTAGACATTGGAAATAAAAAAAGATTCCAAAAAAATGAACAGATGCTGAAATTTTTTTTTATTTGCTTTAGTGGAGTAGTTTTGTTATTTTCAATATAAATCTTTTCTTGCATGTGAAATCACACCTACCAAAAGAATATAGCATAACCAGTATATGCGCAAGGATGATCCATAGAGTATATCTCGAATGCCCGTGTCATAGTCTCCAGCCGCAGTGCCCCCTCAAGGTCACTAGAGGGCACTCTCCACATTCACCCGGACTGCCATATACACTACATTTCCCATAAGTCTTTGGACTCATTTATCTGTATTACATTCACCTGTGTCTAGTTACCTCTTGCACCTGTCTCTATATAACCCAGTTCATTAAGTCAGTCTTGAATGTTAGTTTCACACAGCATTGCTGAGTGGATTCGTTGTCGTATTGTGTGTGTATTGTGTGTGTATTGTGTGTGTATTGTGTGTGTATTGTGTGTGTATTGTGTGTGTATTGTGTGTGTATTGTGTGTGTATTGTGTGTGTATTGTGTGTGTATTGTGTGTGTATTGTGTGTGTATTGTGTGTGTATTGTGTGTGTATTGTGTGTGTATTGTGTGTGTATTGTGTGTGTATTGTGTGTGTATTGTGTGTGTATTGGATTTGATTATCGTTTCTGAACCGCTTCTCCTTGCCTCCACCGCTGCCTGTTATATTGTTTCTGCCTGTCCTGACCATTGCCTGTACCGTTTTGTGGATTAAAGCTGCATTTGGATCTTCATCAGTTAAGCCTTGGGGCAGTTCGTGACACCGCAGCATTAATGACATCCCAGCTAACAGTTACGTTGTGACGACGTACCTGGACCGGACCATATTCGTTGCCATGATGTACCAAAATAAAGTTCCAGCGACGTAACTTTGTGATTCCCACATCCGTCTCTGACAAACTATCTTATATGAATAAAAGCCTAAGTTGTATCTGTGTTTTTACGAGCCAAACAATACTAGTCACCACACAGCTTCACTCACTCTCACCAACTGCTGCCGGTAAAAAAACTCCCACTGAATGCTGCATTTTGATTTGAAATTAGTGTGCATTGTTTATCAACTACGACGTTACGTCGACGTAGTTACTAGGTCTGTCATGTGAGAGCGTCGTAGCGAGCTAACGGCGGGCACCTGTTTCACTGCTGGCGGCATTACCAGGCTGCGACAATGAAGGGACAGAAGTCAATGTCAGATTTATGCAAATAAACTGGCAAAACAAAATGAGCCATCTACTCCAGCTTCCACTGTGGCCTCAACAACAGACCCGGAGCGTCCTTCTCCACCACGGACTCCGACGAGCCCTGGCTAGCTGCTCTCCTCTGCCTTCAAGCCAAGCTACCGACAGCCACTGAACAAACGATTGCTGCGAGGGGATCTCACAAAACCCAATCAACCTCACGACCCTGCTGTGCTTATGAAGACCAAAAAGGTACAGAGGACTTGCGCTGAACAACGAGCAAGATCAGTTCAACATCAGTGGTTCAGAGATTTTAACTGGCTGACATTGTGGGAAACTTTACTTGTTTTGTTGTTGGGTGTTGACTTGTAATGATAATGACTATGATGTTGATTTAGATTCAAGGCAGCAAGATGAGTTGTGGTTGTGGACTGGACTGGATGTACTTTGTGTTTGCTATAGTTTCATCTGTGCGTTTATGTGTAAATAGGCTTGGCCTGTTGTGTGTGAATGTTAGAGTGGGATCAGAGGGGTTAATCTGAGGAAGCATGTGTGCGTGTTCATCATGTGTGTACTGGAGATGTGACTGTGTGGTGTCGGAATAAAATAAAGTGCTCCGCAACGTTATTTAATATATCAGTAATATTGTCTGTTTCAATGCATATGTGCCCCCACCCCCGCCGCGTGACTTGAAATTATGGCCCCCCCTTGTTCAGATGCGTTCCGCGGTCCATGCTGTGCTTTATATACCTGTAATTATCTTCACACACATACTGAGCTCATCGGTAGAGGTTAAGTGAAGACGCTCCGTATAAAAAAGCGTACTTATTTGATTTGTTAAATGTGTGGATAAATTTAATTATATCTGCATTGTGACAAATAAGCAATAAGCGATATGTCTTAAAAGAGAAAAAAGACATTCAATCCCTGGTCACTCAGTTCCGAGATGTCTTCTCGGAGAAACCCAGCAGACTAGGATAACACAGCATGAGATCCGAACACCACCTGGAGTCGTCGTGCGGCAGCGACCCTACCGGGTACCAGAGGCTCGTCGACTGGCTGTCGAGGAGGAGATCAGTTGGATGAAACAGCTTGGAGTGATAGAGCCCAAATTTCACGATACATGGCCCCATTCATTCTTCCCTTTACACAGATCAGTCGTCCTTGTCCATTTGCAGAAAAAACAGCCCCAAAGCATGATGTTTCCACCCCCATGCTTCACAGTAGGTATGGTGTTCTTTGGATGCAACTCAGCATTCTGTCTCCTCCAAACACGACAAGTTGAATTTTTACCAAAAAGTTATATTTTGGTTTCATCTGACCATATGTCATTCTCCCAATCCTCTTCTGGATCATCCAAATGCTCTCTAGAAAACTTCAGACGGGCCCGGACATCTACTGGCTTAAGCAGGGGGACACGTCTGTCACTGTACCTGGCGGCGTAGTGTATTACTGATGGTAGCCTTTGTTACTTTGGTCCCAGCTCTCTTCAGGTCATTCACTAGGTCCCCCCGTTTGATTCTGGGATTTTTGCTCACCTTTCTTGTGATCATTTTGACCCCACGGGGTGAGATCTTGCGTGGAGCCCCAGATCGAGGGAGATTATCAGTGGTCGTATGTCATCCATTTTCTAATAATTGCTGCCACAGTGGATTTCTTACCAGTCTTACCAGCCTGGTGCAGGTCTACAATTTTGTTTCTGGTGTCCTTTGACAGCTCTTTAGTTTTGGCCATAGTGGAGTTTGGAGTCTGACTGTTTGAGGTTGTGGACAGGTGTCTTTTATACTGATAAGGAGTGGAGGAAAGAGGAGCCTCTTAAGAAGAAGTTGCAGGTCTGTGAGAGCCAAAAATCTTTGTAGGTGACCAAATACTTATTTTCCACCATAATTTGCAAATAAATTCTTTAAAAATCAGACAATGTGGTTTTCTGGAATTTATTTTCTTATTCTGTCTCTCATAGTTGAAGTGTACATATGATGGAAATTACAGGCATTTCTCATCTTTTTAAGTGGGAGAACTTGCACAATTGGTGGCTGACTAAATACTTTTTTTGTATATATATATACTATATATAAATATATATATATATATACAGTATGAGAGACCTCCAGTGATTAAATCATGTATGTATATAATAATTTACTTGAGTACAGAAGAAACGCAATAAATATGTTCATGTGATCTTGCTTTGAGAGGTACTGTGGATGCCTGCATTTTAGGGTTGCATTCAGAAAGGTATATCAAACCTCTTTGAATTTATCCAAAGCATTTCAGTATGACCAAACAACATTCCAGATTATGTGTGAATAGATCAGAAAATTTGTTAGGTCAGCAATGCTAGTTATGCTGTCGGTGGAGGCAAAGTTTCACAACTTTTTGATACAAATTGAGGAATTTATTCAGTAAATTTTTTTATCAGATATTGCACAAAAATACATTTATCAAACACAGTTTATCTTTTTAAACCACATTGCTAGAATTTATACCCATCCTAGCATTTCCATGTGTTTTTATGCAATATCTCAAAATAGGTGAATGGAAAAATGGCTAATGTGTGCACAAGCTTCTTATAGACAATACAAGAAAATCTGTAACACTAACCATTACCTCCTGGTGAAATTGTAATGTAGTAACTGGCATGGATGACAACATGTGGGTTATCCTGTTGTCATACATGCCAGTTACTACATGACAAAGAGGACACAGCTGCCCATGTTCTTATAAGTTTCCACCTGCACTGCCATAGAGGGATTACAAATATTCCATTGCAGCCTCCAGGTGGATCAGAGAAAGATAAGCAAGAAATAGAAAAGAGATTGCATAATAATACAGACAGACAAATAAAAATACACATGCAGCACGAACATCACGTACAAAATCTTTCATGTGGCCTAGTGGTTCGAGCGTTTAGTGGTTAGAGCGTTGGGCTTGTGGTCAGAAGGTTGCTGGTTCTAATCTCAGTGCCAGCAGGTCATGACTGAAGGGCCCTTGAGCAAGGCACCTTACCCCTGATTGCTCTGCAGTAATGTGCTACTGTAAAAAACTACTTGTAAGTCGCTTTGGATAAAAGTGTCTGCCAAATGAATAAATGTAAATGTAAATGTCATGGGATGGGCACAAAATGATTTGCACTTGGATTTTGAATGTAATGCTTCTCTGTAAATATTGTGGTACAGACATTATTCACGGAAAATCTCTGCCTCAAATGAAACTCACAAATCTGTCAAAACTGAAGCCAGGAAAATGCTACAGTTGCAGAGCTTGTTTGAGGTGAATAATAACTTCATTTCTGACTGTTGTTTAGATGAAAGCTCTAGAACACAATCTTCGGATTTGGGTGACATAAGTGAGAATAAATATTTACATCATTTGCATTATATGTACAGTACATGTAGATTGATAGCTAGCACCATCCTTTTAGAAAGAGCCCTCCAGTTGATCTCCTCTCACTAAAGGTTGGAAATAGTGATGAGGATTGCTAACCTCACTGACGGCCTCGAGTTAGGGACGATCTATTAACAGATCAAACCCGAAGGCCTCATTGTGCCTGCACACTGATTTATTTTTAATAGAGGGCTCAGCCACATATTTATTCTCATGGACTATAATGTAGTTTCAGTAGGTCACAATTGTTGCCACGGAAAAATACTTAATCGATGTTATTTTCCACAACATCTAATGTGGTGTTATGCTCTGCTCGCTAATGTCATGGTATTTTTTTATACTTTAGAGAACCTGTGGAATTGGGAATACAGAAGACGTATATAGTAGCACGTCCATCACTCATATAGGGTAAACTCCATTAATATTGTGAGCTTATTTTGTCAAAATAGATTGCCTTTTTTTACGTGTATAGATATGAGAACTACAATAAAGATGGCACATATCTCAACACCAAATCTCATTGATTCTAAGACTAGCTTTTTGTATCTAAAAGGTTCAAGTTGTTATACACTCTAATGTAAGATTTTATTGGACAATATTACATTGGCGAATGGATGCCACAGGAAGGGGAAAGGACGCACAGGTCAGAGGTCATCGGTTAAAAAGTGCAAGCGCTTGGTGATGAAAAGTGACACACTGTTTGGGCACCCAGAGGCCCACAGGATCCCTATACAGACGAAGGTGTAACCAACATCTGCAACCTATTGCACCCCGTATTATCCTCGGGTGAACCTCATGGAAAAAACGACACAAGCAGCTGGAATGTAAACACGACCCAATGGGAACTCCCATTTATTTTCTCTCTTGCGTGAGCAGCGAACGCTATTTTGTTCTGTTTTTCTTCCCTCCCCGTCTTGCTGTTGGCTGTTCTTGTTTGAATGTAGATAGACATCACAGGTCCCTTTCATCAGTGTGTATCCCATTGCAATTATCCACATTTAGAATTGTTTGACCATTCAAGGGCCGGCACATGATTCATTCTCTTTTTCCCAGGAAATGGTAGTTGCTTACTCCAACTTTTGAAATGAGGCAGTGTTTTTAGGTCTTGTTAGTGTTGTGGGTTATTCAGGGTACATAGACACTAAAGTATTGAAACTCTTCACAACAGTGCGCACGTGTTCACACACACATTAAAGGCACACCACAGGTCTAGATCAGTCACACACATTTTCTATTGTAAAAAGGAAATCGTTTTTGGTAATGCTGACATTTGCATGAAATTGCACATGTCAGATCGTGGTACTCGGCTGCATTCTCTAAAACCTAACAATCAGATTATTTCCCAAGATGGAAAACTGTCATGTGCAATTTACATACAGTACAAATTGTTTGCAATATGTCCTGAATAGCATCATTTTCTTCAGTGCATAAGGCACTAAAATGCAGATAAAGGGGGCTTTTCAAACAGTTTTACCCTCTTACATCAACTCCTACAAGTATGTTTTCTCTTGTCATTTACGCTCTGTAAACGAGCGACCCATCGTTCCATCCCAACTCATTCTGTTCCTGGTGCAATGAGTTGCCTGTGTCCACCCATGTAGCGGTGTTCATCTCAACTGAAAACAGACTTGTTCCCCACTTCTTGACTAACCCCTTACTGTAGCTCTGTTAGCTATTTATTAATACAAAAATATTGCTGTTAACGAGCATGAAGTTAACACACTTAAATTGTAATGCAAAGTACTTTTTGGGGAGGATTTGTTTGCCTTTGTGCAGAGCAGTGAAGCTGTTGACAGTCTCTAGGCTTTATCCTTGCACACCAAAATGGTTTGCCTGACGAATTTCAGACAGTGAAGTTGCACATTTGCATTGTTGATCGATAGAAAGTTGCCAAAATAAATAGACTAAAAGGCTACGCATTAACTGTAGCAGTATTTACATTTAGTCATTTAGCAGACGCTTTTATCCAAAGCGACTTACAAAGATTTCGGGGAGCAATAAGTCATAAAAAGAGCATCAGGTGCTTATACAAAGTTACTAGTTTCAACAAAAGCTAGACCACTGCCTGTTGAGAGAAGAGAGAGGGTTAGTGTATTTTTTTTCTCTCAATTTTCTCTCAATTCCTCCTAACTGCTTTAGTCTAAATATTCCTTATTTTTACTAAATGCAGAGTTAAGTGGCTTTTCTGACTTCAAAAATGACAGTTACGCAGATATCAGATATATTAGTCTACCTGATATTTAATCTTGCCATATTCTATATTTTCGCTATTATCAGAAATCCAGCTTGGAGGAGCGAGCTTGTCATTTTAAAGTAAACCTTATGAAGTCAAAGCTCCCTGTTATACCAACAAAACCACCAATCCACATAAAACCAAATTTACAGCTGGGATCCACAACTCGAATATAATCTATTTCAGGAAAACACAACTTGGGCATAAACTTGAACAAATAGGTTAAACCTAAACTTGTCCACATCATTGCTACCCAGTGAAATGAATGTTTTACAGCATCACATAAATCAATCAAAACCATTTTACTGACTATACTTTCAACTCTTCATTTCTCTCGACATGATTATAACTGGCTTTAGCGGTAGTAGGAATATGCTGATGTTTCAGAATGTTGCAGTGCTCTTAGTGTTCAACCAGTAAAATGGATATACAGTATCGCAGTCTGCTTGTTGTCGATCTTAAGTTGCCCTCTATAAATTTCAAGACTCGTACGCTGGTCTTCAGTACCGCCTCTGAATCTTCCTACCGCAGCACATTCCTACAAATGAACGTTTACTCCCATTCTCTGTAATCAGTGTCCTTGTACAATGAACAAGACACAAAGTTACTTCACATTCACTGTCACTCAATGCTGATACAAACTTCAAACCGCTACTGTTGCTGAGATCACAACCTTGTCACAAAAATGTTAGTAGTCTTTCGACGACTAATTCTTGAAATGTGGCAAATATGGCACTGCTTTACAGCACCTGTAAGATTAATCACATTGGGTTTTTCCGTAAGCCACTTGCCTGCCAAAAGAATAAATGCGAATATAACCTGAGTTCCAAAACTTTTACTATTACGTGTATTGTATGTTTGTGTAATCCTTTGTATTTGTCACTTTGCACACAAAACATTTATTACGGTCTTTGCAAGAGTTTCATGTTAATTACGTGCACTACCATCAATCTTTTTACAAATCTGTTAGAATTCAAAACTGTTATATTTTAACATTTGATTAAGCCTAGGCTTAAAAAGCCCTGAACTACAACTTTAGGACAGCCTGATTGACATTCCTGCTCGTAACCAACTAGCAGAAAAAGGACAACAGAAGACAGAAAACAGAGAAGTCCTTCACTACTCCAATAAGAGCGTGATTTGATGTGTCAAAAAGTACATGCTGTAAGCCAGTGTTTGTGTGTGCCAACATAAGCATAGGGGGAAATGAGACATTAGTGTTATATTGAAAGAGTCTGGACAACAAACCAAACTTCTGACTGTCACTTGTGGCTTGGTTATGTAACATTTCAACTGGAGTTGTGTGCAGTTGGAGTGTGCTATAGCCCCAATTAAAAAGAACGAGAATGCCAAGAAGAAATAAAGCCGCAAGCAGCATTTTTTGGGATACAAGCAGATTTAGAAAATGGGGAACAGGTCCTCAACAGCACAATAAAAAAACAGATACGGTGGATACGAATACAATTATTTGTGAGAGGTTATGGAAAAACTTTTTGACTGTTTCCCTAAATGTATAAGTACAGACAATACCCTTTGAATAAATCATAAATCACTTCATCTGGTTCACCCAGCAATCGGAAAAATTAAGTTTGTCTCGTGTTTACAGTTTCAGTGACACTAACGTTGCAGTAACATATTTCAGAAAGCGAAACAGTTTTTCTCGCATATGAACAATACCTAACCCATTCGGGTCTCAAGGTTGACAGAGCGAATCAGGTGAGATGTGTTCACAAAACAGAAGTGTCAACATTTCAACAGCAACTGAGGAAGGGCCTCAAAACAACAGCTTAAAGTATATTGGGCACATGGTTAAAAAAGGGGTTCCCACTCTAAGTAAGTAAAAAAGTAGTATCATTAATTTACAATATGGATCATCAAAACACTAATTCAATCTCCAACAGGGGTCTTTAACCGTTTCCAAACCAAGGGCACCTTGGAGGATGGAGAGATGGGGAGAGAATGGGGACGACTGCCAGTCTATAGTATTATTATTAACTTAATATTTTTATATTATAGATATTGAGGAGATCCCCCCGCATCGATGTGAAGCATGTTGAGTACCCAGAAAGCGCTATATATGTGTAATGAATTATTATTATAAGATATTATATGTTAATAATATATTCAAAATAACTTTTTTTAGATCAAACTGGATAGATCCCTTGCAATTTCCCGGTTAAAGAGCCCATCTCTACATTAACTACATTAACAACTCAGTATGGAGCATGTGACCTAAGATTCCTCAACCCTGAACAAAGATGAGACACTCATTAAGATCAGGAAATCTCAAAGAGATCAAACGAGAGAACAATCTGTGCCCATGTTGACACCTCAGCTGGAGGTTTGGAGCCAGATTAACAATAGATGCTCAGGAAAAGCAGCAAACATCAATCTTAAAATACAGTATATACACCCATTATCCAGCCCAATGTATTCCACACCATTTTCAGGATTCACCTGAGGATCCTGCCCAGCCACGGGACATTAAATGAAGGACGTGAGCAGCATTGATGGGAAACCTACATGGCTGAATGAGATCTCTTCATGGCAGACAGCTCAACATAACCAAGCCAGGAACTTTATTTCATATTAAAACACACCTGGAATTTTGCTTCATCTTAAAGCTTAATTGTTTGGAATTGCTAACATTACACAGGACAGCTGTGAACACAGAGACTTCACAGAGAAATCATAAATCTAGAGACGCTCTTGAATGTAACGTTTCATCCAACATAAACGCACTTGATGTATTGTACATATAGTTATAGTTTGCCGAATATTGACAATTTTTCACAAGTATTATGACAATAGTCACAATACTAAAAGCAGGATTACACATCATCTGTTGCATTTTAAGTTTAATTTGTAACCAGCAGTCATTTAACTGTAAAGGGCAAGAAGCTTCTGGCATCAAACACTTACTACACCACAGAATGTGAACAACACATTCATCATGATTTCTGGGTTCAGTCATAGGCCCGCAACATTGGCTTAGTCAGACTAATAATGAGTCAAATGTTGAGAACAATTAAAGGTTAGACATTTTGTTAAATGACACAGACTTATTTTAGGTTTGTGCATCTGTTCTTAAATCTTAAAGTTAATGCATGAAGACATAATTTCTTTCAACCCAAAAAGAGGCTTTGTGGGAAAGAGATTTCTCATTAGTAAGAGTTTACTGTCTGAATGTACCACAAGAACCAATTCTAAATCAAAAGGCAAAGCACAAAAAGACATTTAATTCATGGGTATTTCTAAGAGACATGCTTGAAAGCTGGCTATAGGGACAGATCTTTATGCTTAGACGATACATGAAGAAACTTTCTTAAAAACCTGCTTCACACTGACCTCTGCTGTTGGTCTTTGACATTTTTATGGGAACTAAATATATACATCTCTAAAAGAAAATCTGAATGATGCCTGTTGGTCACAACTTTTAGTTTTTGCTTATATAAGGATGTTCCTTCAATGCCTGTCCACCATGTAAAACAACTACTGCTTATGTGCTTCTCAGAGTGGATAGGGAATAGTTAAACTTCTGGCATTCTGTCATTTCAAACCTGTATGATTTGGTAACTAAACTACAAAGGAACCCTTGACCTTTATTATCAAAATATGTTTTTGCTCTTACCTGTGAAAATCATTTAATTGTGAGCATCAGAGATCATGACTTCAACCCTTCATTTCACTATGATTTCGATGTGACTTTGATATGGTATTACTCAGTCAATATAAAAGATATTAAGGTTATATTGGAACTGAACTTTCTACAGTATGTTTGCATTTAATAAAAGTGTACACTTTCAGACGTCTATAACGGTAACCAATCCAGACCAGTCCCATTCTCAATTCACTATTTAACATGGCTTAAAACATGGAAAGCAAGAATCTGACATTCACAATCAGGAGTGCAGACGTAATTGAGACATAGTTCTTTACTCAAGCACTCAGTCATTTTTTTACATACAAAGACAATCATTTTTGCATGTTTTAAAAGTTTAGGGGATTTGTTTTACATCATTTTAATGCATTGTTCAGAATTTTCATGTTGTAATATACAAATCTGTTTCAGCCATAATATTGATTACAAGTTCTTATACAACACATTTACAGCTAAATAATCACCATAGATTTGACTTATACAATAAAACGATGAGTTAACACCACAGAATAGGCAGACAGTATTGAAACTGTAGTTCAGAGATATTTGTGATTGAGCATTAGGTGTCATTGCTGCATCATACTTGCAACTCTACTATTGGACTGGTTATACACATCATCAACATCATGTTATCTGGTTGAAAATGTCATGCTTTTGCAGCTCATCTAAGCATTCTGTCCTAAACTCCCAGGAGTGTAGTTTTCAGTAGAGACATCTAAAACTCGCCAAAGCAAAATTATATTACAAGATGCAGAACAAAAGTGCAATTTTTACACCTTATACTGCTACAACAAACCTGTCGAAATGAAACGACCTGCTTTAACTTGGACATGTAAGGTAGTGTTAGTGCTAGAAATATCACAAGAATCAAAATGAAGCCTTAAGGTACAGAATTCCTTTTCCCACTACATTTGCAATCTCATCCTCCTTCATTATCAATTAAAGGTCCAGAGAGGAAAGGGAATGTTACATTCGGTTTACTCACTTTACATTGCAACTATCCCTGCAAACATCCACAGACAAATCTGCAGGTGTTGCTACTGACCTTCCTCTCTATATGGATGGCACAGGGTTTGTGAGCGAGAAAAAGAAAACAAAGATATAAATAACGAAAAAAAGAGAGGGAAGGAAGAGGAAGGAAATTCACGCGGTGGAGACTCGCCAGATGATAATGCCAATGATGAGCAGCACTAGGGAAAGAACCACTGCCAGGATGCACATCTTCTTACGGGACTTTTGCTACAGTGGAATGAAGAACAGAAAATGTTGGGTCTTCGTTAAATTGCAGGATTATTATATTGTTTTTAGTATCTGATAGAAATATTTTAATAGCATATATAACACAAGTAGCATCTGATCTAATAATAGCCAATAATACACTTTATATGAGGAGACACAAAGACACTTGATTAAAAGCAGATGATTTTCAACTGGCAGCATATGAGGGAATTATAGGAGCTTTCAGATTGAATGCACCTACGAGTTGTCAGTAAATTGGCTTTTGAAACATAGCAAATAATATTTTTTAATTATTTTTCCTGTGTTTTGGTTGTGCTGTGGGATGCTGGTATTCAAGCTCTGGTGTGTGTGTGTGTGCGAGTGTGTTTGGTAAAGTTGTAACCTGGTATTGAGCTGCTCTCTGAAGCTGCTCCGCTCCTCTTTCCACATGCACCTCTGCACTCTCCACGTTAGCCTCTATGCTGTCTGTAATTACAACCATTTACAAGCCTTCAGAAGAACATTAATAAGCGATACTTGTACTGAACATTGGCATAAGGGCTTCTTAACACGCGAAACATCAAACTAAACCCTGTTGAGACGGCATGGTGATTCCAAAAAATGTTCACTTTTGTCACTAGACTCTTGCTGCTCTGTGCTGCGGGCTGCAAATCGGGTTGTAACCATATATGAACGAGACAAAACCTTGCACTGTACAGATCAGACTAGCCTGACTTTATAACTGTTGAGCTATAAAGAGGACGTGCCTGACTTTATAACTCTATAAGGACGACGCGAGATCTGCCTCACTTTATAAAAGAAAATACATTTTGCTGATTATGATGTGCTGAAATATAATATATATTTTATATATTCGATGGCTTGTTAATATTATTTAACAGAACAGACATCAAGCAAATATTGATTACACAGAATTGTTCATTTGGGTGTTGATTTTAGTTTTCAACACCATTTCTCAGAAATGCTGTACTCCAACTTTGGGGGAAACTGGAAGAGAAGTCACTCACTGTTTGGTTTTTTATTGTTTCTTAAAATATAAAGAGAACAACATTTTAGTCATGAGACCTTTTTATATTAATCAAATATCAATTGAAAATGTGTGCACTGACTAGTAAAAACATTGTGGAACATTGCAAAAAAAAAACTATCCGACGCTCAAAGACAACCAACAGACGCTTGGTGTGTCCAGACTCCAGGCCCTTGAGTAAGATCAATCAATGTTTGTGAACTTACAGACTGTAAACTTATTTTTTCTTACCTATCATTTCACCTTGATCATGAATCATTACAGCAAGATCCTTAAAAATCTGATTGACATCCAAAATATCAGACTGCAAAGAGAGAAATTTAGACACGGAAAAGAGAAATTTAGACACGGAACAAATACATCACTTCGGCATCAAAAACTAAATTTACTTCAATATTTTACCCACGGCACTAACATTAATCTCGGATGATTCAATTACAAGTTGTCAGACGAGACAGATCACCTGATATGGATCTTAAAGATGTAAACAATACAGTACAAGAAAACCTCTAAACATGCTTCCCGTGAACACTGGATTTAGGAGGAAAAGGCTGAAGCTAACCTCAAGTTGTCGAATGGCAGTTTCTCTTTCCTTTATGAGCTCCAGGTCTTCCTCTGTTATAGCTGTATCTTCGGTTTGTAAGGTGGTCTTACCCCAATCATCATTACTGCATAAACACATGCACAGAACGTTTTAGTTTGGTGGTCCATTACAACTCAAAGCACTAAATTAAAGTAAAATGTGGAACATACTTTTCAAAGGACACCAGCTGATCATCATGACCCCCTTCATCAGCCTGTAGTAAAATCACAAAACAATAAACTGCGAGGGACATCAGGACAGCTGTTTGAGAGTCAATTTATTGCAGTTTGATGAAACAACTAAGACAATATTTCATTGGAGTAACGTGCAACCAATAAAATCTTCCAGAATACCTCAAAGAATGTGTATTTATTAAGTAGAAGGGCTGCCAGAAACTACCAGAAAGAGACTTTACATTTTCATGAAAGGTTATAAAAACAGATCAAATGTGCACAATAACACCTGAGGAATTTATTCATGGGTAGATAAAGCTACGGTTACTTCCTAATCTTCCTTAGACAATAAACCTCCCTCCTATGCTGAAATACCTGTTTTTAGTTTACATTTACTTTACACATATGTCCTCTTCTCTTTCATTGTATCTTGGGTAAACTAGCTTCTTGACAATGTGAAGCGCTGAGCACCAAACTATTCAAAGAACAATCGTGCATGTTTTAGAAAAATAAACATAGTTTTTTCTTATAGAAAGGAGAAGGGAGACATCTAAAGGCATCTTAACATCCTGGAGGGCTAAACAGGTGTTTAGAACTAATGCAGAAGTGGAACAACTTATTTAAGTTAAGTACCCTGACTGATTTGTAAAACATTTCTAAAACCTCTACCAGGTTATGATGCTGCCTTTGTAAACAGCAGACAGTGGGAGTTTGAAGCGGAGGGATTTTGCCACAATTTAATGAGAGAATATACATGTCTCTTACAGAGAGGCGGGATCCTGCTCGAGCTCTGGCCACAGATTCCTTCTCCTTCTCTGCGGCTCGACGTTGCACTGCCTGGAAGTTGTTTAGCGCAGCTGAGAAGTCGTTCATCAGCCGGTCCTTCTGGATTTTTTGCTGCCTCTGTTAAAAGAACAAATGAAACCATTTTTACTTTTATACACCTTTTAAACAATAATTACAAAATCTTGTCCTCTAAACTTTGTATTTTTTCATTTGGTTCTTTTAAATTATTAATACTGTAACTGTAGCTCAATTGGTAGAGCATTGTGTTAGCAGTGCAAAAGTCATTGTTTGAATCACTGGTAAAATATATTCCTTGAATGTACTGTTTTGGATAAAAGTGTCTGTCCAAAGCATGTAATGTAAATGTACATTTTAATGTCGTTATTCTTTATTGAGGTTAAAAAGTGAGCTTAGAGGTGTGGTTATTCTGTAAACACTTCAGAGTTTAGCTTCGAACATACACCCCATGTAAAAAGGTTTGGAAACATAGCGTGGACTGATATTACGGTTCTCGTATTCTTTTTGTGATCCAAAAGCTTAAATTGCTTAAAGGGGCGATTCGCCGGAAATACATGTTTTTCTTTGTCTTTGGTGTGTTATAAGTTGCCCATGCATGTATTAGACACTTACAAAAATGTAAGTGTCAGAAACAAAAGATGCATTTTATATAGAAGCGAATGCTCACCCAGACCTTATCTACGTCAGTTCGTGGCACGATTTGACTAAAACCGCCCAAATCTAAACGCCAAACTAAAGTAAGGTGTGCAGTCTTGTAAATCAAATTTGTACCGTCACAGGCGCAGCCATGTCGCGAAAATGATATGTGTTGAGCATTGCGTTAACAACGCAAGGTTGTGGGTTGGATCCCAGGGGTGCAGATACCCATGTATAAATGTATAGGATAATGCAATGTAAGTCGCTTTGGATAAAAGCGTCTGCCAAATGCCTAAATGTAAATGTGTGTTTCGTTGCGAAACGAAAGCCTCTTTATTTGCCCTTTCAAAAGACAATACAACAAATACAATACAACAAAAAACAAATGGTTAATTTTATGAACATTACTGTTACAGAAAGGTACAGTCCGAATATTCAAGTGTGTGCAGTGCAATTCACGAATCTGGGAGAGATCAAGATCGGCTGTGCACGGAAGCTTTTGTTAAAAAGTGGGGCAATTCCAACAGTTAAAACTCTGCAAGGACTGTCTTGCGCTTCAGATTCCCAGCCTGTAAGTATGTTTTCATTGTAAAAGACTTTGTTACGGACTAACGCGAGTTGAGTTTGATGTTGTTGTTTCTTTGTGTGATCTGCAAATGCAAACAAGTGCGCAATTTGGAAAAAAAATCTGTAATAATCAGTAATTCTGTTTCCACTAGAGGCACAAATATTGTGTTTATAATGGGGTTTATTGTCTTTGTTGAGTAGCGACGATACATGGCATAACAATGGTTGATCAAGAAGGGCCAAAGCACTCGCAGTATTTATTATGTTACCATTCCCTGCTGTAATGCGAGCTTGTTTCTATCTCACACAAACTCTTTATGATGTATATGGTTGTTTGTTTATAAGAGGCGTTTCATTTCCGTGCAGTATTCGACCAAACACTACGCACTAGTGAACTGGCCAATCATAGCACACCTCGCTTTTCAGAGCGATGAGCTTTGTAAAATATCAGCGCGTTTCAGAGAGGCGGAGCAAAGAGGAGAAACAAACATGTGTGGAAAATACAGCATTTTTAAACCTTAAATCGTGATTTCAGATTGTATTTCATCTAAAGCAAACAATAATATTCATTTTAGGCCGCCTCAAATGACCCCTTTAAAATAAACAAATATAAATTCATGTCTTTTTCTTCATTTTATTGAAATAAAAAAGTAGTTGGAGTGGACACTGAAGAAAAGGAGCAAAAGGTGCCTAGTACAGATCGCAGAATGCACCTCAAGAAGTTGGTAAAGGGAATGAGCAGAGCTGTAAGGTGGCTACTAGGAAGAGGCCACATGGTCACTTCGTAATTTCTGTTATTTCATGCTTTTTATGTTGTTTTTTAGGAGAAAAATGTTGATAAAACAAGTAATATTGCTGGGAATATGACATAGGCAGAATGACTCTGTAAATTTGGACAACCTAAAAACAGCGTGTGCAAAACTGTCTAATAAATGTGCTGATAGCATGTAGACACGCACCTGTTCGGACAGGTAGACAGGGAGAGAGCCCAGGTCTTTTAGGTGTTTGTTAGTCTCTTTGGCCAGCTGGTTTGTGTAGTGTTGCACCTGCTGACTGTAAACAAATCAGACATATTTAGAATATAAGAGCACAGTGCAATAAATGCACAGTCAAAAATAAACAAGGAACACTCACAGCCTCTCCCGCAGGTCACTTGTGTCTTGTTTGGTTCCCAGTTGGTTGACCATGCTCTTGATTTGAGCCGCTAATGCAGAAAATGCACAATTAGAACAGTCAATATTAAGTCCAGAAAACCGGTCTCTCACATGAGATGACTTTACAGAACATTGTGTGTGAATCTCACAAAGAAATAAATAGAAGATCGGTTGACAAAGGACTTATCGCTGATGTGTTCAAGAACATCTGGATAAAATGTAACAGAGAGGAACAGAACACAACTGAGACGACTTCTATGACAACAGTCATTATGTGTCCTGTAGGATCATGTTCAATTATATAATTACATAAAAAATTTCACTCAATATATTTACACATATACAGTATATATATATATATATATATATTATGTTAAAAACCTCTTAAATTGATAGAAAAACATGACTTATGTTATATTCCCAGTAATACTGCTGTATTTCTGAAACCTCATATCTTTTTTTGTTGTTGCCATAAATCAATATCAGTCACCCCGTCATCACTTGGTATTGCAAATATCTAATGAATAGAAAGTATTAAAAAGTGCTTGTCAACACAGCAGTTAATCATTTTAAAAGTAGTTTTTTTCCATTTCCTGAAAAACTGCGAATTTGGACATCCGTGGTTTCAGAAAGACAGGGAAGATCATCCAGTACAGCCTGTGCTGTCAAACTAATATACTGGCATTACACATAGTAGCATCGTGAAATTTAACATGCATGCCTCTCGTTACAATGTATATTGTAAGAATGCAGATTTATATCAATATTTACAGCCCGTCGAAACCAATTAGCTAAAACTTTCTAATCGAAGTAATAGTAAGGAAAAGCACAGGGACGAACTTACTGTTCTGTGTGATCTTTTGAATGTTGGAGCTGCATGTCTGGATATGGCTGCTGAAATCTTTTGGGGCGACACGCTGCTCTGTTCTTCCATACGACATGACTGCTGGATATTCCAGAGGCCCTGGATGGATGTCTCAGTAGAAATACCAGGAGGACTGGAGCAGGAAATATGTCAGTGCCTGAAAATGCTGATGTCAGAGAAACATTGTTTCAGAACACAAAAATAAACTGTGTTGATGTTTAGGTATGCATTTGATTGATGGGAATGATATTTTCCAACAATAATACGAGTCGCTTGCTCACTTATTTTATCATCAACTCATTTTCATTGACCACGGATTGGATACTTTTAAATGTCAGCAATGACAACTGCAAAAGTCTTTCCTTTTTTTCCATAATGTGATGAATATCTGACTAAAGTGGCTTCTGAAATGAGAATTGGAATGGGATTTCAATTGTTGAATCATTAGACCGGCAAAACAGTTCCACCACTGATGAAGAGATGAAACGTTGTTGGAAGGAAGGGTTAACGTTTGTGATCGACGATTATGAATTTAGTCATCGATAGTAAACACTGCAAAATTAAATTAAATAAAGTATTGTCAATTTTGATTTCATTATGACTTTCAACATTATAAGAGAGGCACAAAGTAAGATAAAACACAACATTCAACCTTCAGAGGGTTTTTTTTCCACAAATGTGTGTAATATAAAACGGATAGTTCCAGTATGTTATATAATTCCGTGTCTTCACACAGTCAATATGTTGTATCAGCCTTTTAAATGCTATAGCCGAAATGCTGATGATTTTAAATTGATCAGAAATTGGCATCAGCAACCAATTAATGTGTATATTGAACTGTGGTAATACACAATAATAGTGCATTTGGCTTTCAAGAGTAGTATTCAGTCACCTTAACCCCGTGATGATTAGATAACAAGATAAAACACATGACCTTAAACTCAATAACAGTACTAATGTTAGTATCATACAACTCAACGAACAATGTGGCAACAAACTGCTTACTTACTTACGTCACAATGTTAATATAACTAACTGTTACTCTTACAGCCATATGACACCGACACAGTGTTGTTAAACTTCCACTGACAGTAAATAACTAAACACACGTCAGAAGACTGTTTGAAGTCTGGACTGAATAGCATCGTATGTATGCATACAATATACTTGCTTGTAAATCTGGGAATCAGGACATTGGTTTAATTAATTAATTTAATTCAAATTAAACGCATAACACTGACAAATATAAACACGCATCAGTGTCATTTCGAGAATAACTGATTTCAGATCAGCCAATGCTGAGCTCACGCGCTAACCAAACATACTTTAAAAGAAAAAAGCGCTACTATGAAATGATGTCACACGACAATTTCGCTGTTTGTTTCATTTGAAATCGAACCCATGATGACTTAACCCCAAACAACAAAACATAAATGAACGCGAACCACAAAAAACCGTTAAACTGTAAACCATCAGAACCACTAGCATACAATAATCCATCATGCCGTCATCTTCTGGGATCACGCGCTCCCAACAAAGATTCGCTTTCGTTTCTTTACTGCAAATAGAATAATTCAGTCGTTGTGAATTATCTGTTAATTTGGATAAATAAGAATAATACCTTAGTTAAGCTCGGGGCCTCTCCTCACTCTGGACTTCCGTTGTGATGTACTTCGTTCTTCCGGTAATGGGCAGCGCCCTCGTGGCCACGTGACAAACCGCTAGCAAGTCAGATCCGTGGGCACGGCTTGTTGGTTTTGCCTAAATCCTTGGTGTTTCGAGTCTGGCGGTACCCTTACCCTTACCCACTCCCTAAACCAAACCGTGTAGTAGAGTAACTAACCTATGGTTCTTGAACGTGGCAACAAAACACGCAAGCGTCGTCTGACTCGAAACGCTAAGATTGGCGAGAGCCATGGGCTGACAGGCTCTGCACAGATGGATCGGAGTGTGACATCCCAGTACCGCGAGAGACAGTCGGAGAGCCGACAGGAGTTCCTTGTTTTTAATGGCTCTCGCGGTACTGTGATGTCACACGCCGATCGGTCTGAGCGCAGATAGATGCATGACAAAGTACCACAACAAAGTACATTAAAATGTAATTTAAGCACACAGATAGCAAATTCTGCGCAAGTGCTATTGTTAATAAATAGAACTTCGTTAATAAAAAAACTGCTAAAAATCACCTTTTGGCAACTTTATTTAAAATAGAAATAAACAACTCATATATTTCTTGAGGCTTTCATATAGGCCTACTTCAAACTCCAGAGGTGGATGAGATAACAACATTACTAAAGGTTAATGCCTATCTTCAATCGCAATTTGTTAAAGAAATGTAATCATAATTTTTAACAATTAAGTTATATTTCTACCCAGTTCATTTGCAAAACATTTACTTTGTGCTTCATACAACACAAGAAAAAAATATACAAAAAAATGGAATTGTTTTATCCACTTAAACAGCACCATAACAAATAACTCATATTACTGCTGCCTTCTTTGACTTGTGTCTTCTAATATTAGTGTATTAGTTACTCTGCACATTCAATTACTTCAAGAATAGGTTGCAATAGCCTATAAACAAATACTACATGAAAACAAATGTATTTCTTCACTAGTTAATCTCCTCGTATTGGTAAATTGGCTCAGGTAGGTAGCACATGACACTACACGGGACCCCGTCCCACGACTCAGGGGGCTGGAAAAAGCATCCGATCAAAGCACTGTAAAATTCTTCACTTTGCTCCATAAATCTCTGATTTTCCTGTGTCACATTGAGTTCAGAGTCTGGATCTGCAACACAGAGAAACAACACGCAGCTGTCACAGTAGAGGAAGTGAATTTAGTGGAATTAAAAACAACATAATAGAGAACTATAATGAGAATGGGAACCCCTCAAAAATAAACATTTAAAGCGACTCATCTAATAGCTTAAATACACTACAAGACTTTTAAAATGTAAACAGATTTTTTTTAACTAGACATCATACACTGAAAATCTGGGCAAAATCTGAGCAAGCCCTGTAGTGTATTTTAGATGTAAATGTAAAAATGCTTTCTTACACTCTAGGTCATCATCTTCTATTTCTCCATAATCCTGTATTTGATCATTTCAAATAAAAAAGGATACAGTTTTATAGTGAGGAATACACATTTATGCCAACTGATAAAAGAACACGTGTTAATTTCACATTACCTGTGGGATGTTCTGAGAGTAGTTCATGTAGTTGTAATCATGGCTCCAGTCATATGACGTGGATTGGTCGGGGTACTGTGCATAACAACACTGGTTCAAATATAAGTTATGGCTGTTGTAGCTTTCTGCATGATATTGCCAATTTTGACTTTCTGTTGACTCTTTCTTTTTCCTAGCATAGAAAAGGATAAGATCAATTTGTTTTGTGATAAGCGTATGGGTAAAACTTCACAGTTCTAAATCAGAATTACACAATTCAAACATTAATGTTTAATACATACACAATGATTCATGAATGAACTGAAGAGAGACTTTCGACCAAAACACTGGCAGTGACAATGCGTTGTTTTTTCTCAAATAAAGTTATGATATGTATGCTTTTGATGTACACAAAGTAATGCCAATTTTGACAATTAGTCAAAAGTCCCTTTCAGAAAAAGAATACAGAAAACTAAAATAAAAACAAACCACTCTGATGTAACAACCTCAACACATAATTTCCTCACAGTTTGTTTGTTGCCAGACTCAGGCGTAATGGTTTTTTCCCAAGTCCAATAGCACCCTGGTGTTCTGCCAAGGCCCGCCTCTGATCTCTTTCACTCTCAAAGCTCACAAACCCACAGCACCTAGGAACAACACCATTTCAAAAGGGAAATGTATGGAAATGAAGAGCCTCGTGCAAGAGCTCAGTAGTCAGATCTCACTTTGAGTAGCCGTTGCTGTCCAGAACGATCTTCCCACTGCAGCAGGATGAGAAACGATAATGAAAGAACTCATACAACATGCCGTCATCCACGTCTGGAGTGAGATCTGATACAAATAGGGAGAAAGTAGAACTGCAGAAGCAGCAATGAGATAGCGAAAAGAACATTTTAAAGGCACGTGATAGATTGCTCATGGCACAAAATATTATGTTTTGCTGCTCATCGTCGATTTTCTGTAATGTTAATAAAATGCCCTTTTATATTGCATTTACTTTCAGGATGGTCTTAAGACAGTAAATGATGTATTAAACGTAATAGAACATAACTTAGATGGTTTTGTTTTGTTATCGTGATACTTTACCCCAAAGTTATCTATAATGGTTTAATGACACGGCTGGGGTTTGAAAGCAGTATTAAATTGATAGTTCACCCAACAAATTCTGTCAATTTATTCACACCCATGCTATTTTAAACTTGTATATGGCTTTCTTCTGTGGAACACAAAGGAATGTTTCAGAAATGGTGGCTTGCGACCATTACATGGAAGTCCACAGGGGCCAATGTGGTTTGGTACCCAGCGTTCTTTACGTGTGTTTAACATTACATGAGGACGAGTAAATGTTTTAAGGATTCTCAGTATATAAAGGCTGCTACAATATACTGATTTCTGGGAGTTGCATCGGATTTTACATAATTAGTTTGTACCAAGTAAGAAGTCAGGAGATGATATAAACACAAACATTTTATCACCTGTTTTCTCCATGTTTCCCATAAGTGGCACGACTCAACTTGAACCTTTTAGGCTGTAAAGATCACAAAAATGTATATTTATTAAGATTATGTAAGAATTGAATCTCATTTCTACTATGAATGTGGTGCATGAAGTGTGCTGTTCATATTTACAGGTGTGGCTCCAGGAAAAGGTTTTCCATTCACTTTGCGAAGGCATCTCTCTACTGAAGTCTCATCCACCAGCTCCACAAAACCATAACCTGCAGCTTCCCTAGAGAGATGATCCTCATTCCCATCATTCAGACACACACGCACGCACGCACGCAAGCAAGCAGGCAGACGCACACACTTCCCTTACCCTGTTATTTTGTCTCGAATCAGTCTGACTCGCATCACAGTTTCTCCCATGTGAGCAAAAGCTTTGGATATGAACTCTTCATTCATGTAGGTCTCCAGCTGTTAACACATACGCGCGTTAAAGGACTTACTGCCATGATGTATGCGTTGTAAAAAACAGATCAAAGGTCCTAGTACACGTACAGATGAATATAAATGTGTTGATTGTTTGTCTTTGACTTACGTTGCCCATCCAGAGGCTGTTCATTGTACTATAATGTGGATGAAATCGAAATGATTTTATAGTAAGGTGCAATCCGGTCTTTATTCATCTTTTGAAGGAACAGGCCGTAAGATTGAAACGCGTGTCAGTGTTTATAGTTGGAATATGCTGTCCAACAGCGCCATCATGAGGCAATAATCAGCAGCGTGTTATAGGACAGAATCTTTGGACGGAGTATCCCTTTAAATAATTGAACCAGTAAAAATACTGTTTGGAAAATAACAAAACCTTGACACAGAAAAAGCTATTTGCTCAGACTGAAATCTTGACCTTGATATTTATTAAATAGTTCAAATTGTATGTAAAATATAATATAAACACACAAATTGTTATAAAATTCTGTTATACAGATTTATGGTTACAGGTACTAAATTATAAAGTGCTACATTTTATAGAAAGCGGCATTCATAACATAATTTTTCACAATTTTGCAATGTTACTTTCAATATTATATGGGAGACAAGTGTATTTAAGAGCCATTTACAGCCAGCACCAGTGAGAGTCCAGAAGTAATAGTGGGTATAAATAATTAACTACAGATCCCTCATTTTGTGTCTAAATCCTGTCTGTATGTGCAGGAACATGTCGTACATGTGCAAAGATAAAGATAATCATGTCAGGTGCCACAGTATCAGGCCCTACATTTAAAACACTCATTCAGAAGTATCAATGCACTTCTCTCATGACATGTAATGAAAATTCGAAATGAACAGGATTTTTATGGTATAAATTAGAAACACTGTAAAACAATGAAAAAAACTAGATGTAGTACTTTGAAATATATAATTTTACTGTCAAACATCATTGGTTCTTCTGACAATTTCTAAATTGTGTAATATGCTAAACTATATTCATGGAGTACAACAGAATATTTTACATTTAACATTGATTTACGATAAACCTCGTATTTAGATTAATCCTGATCCATTCACTCTTTTATGAATGTACATATGTTTAGTTTCGATGTCGCTTTTACTAAATATATAGGTATATGAATAAATATCCTGTAACGATAATATGCAACATTTAAAAAAAGTTACATTTATTATGCATTTTTATTTGACCCATACATCGCAATTTCACCATCTTCTTGGAAGACACAGCACTTCTTTTCCTAATTGTTGTTCTTTTATTTTTGGCCTAAAAGGGCATTGGTCCAAAAGCAAAGCAGTACAGCACGAAGAGACAACAAGAACCATTACAAACAATCATGAAAGAGTAAGATTCACAATCATTTAAACAACCAGCTGTCTGTGTCAAATCCCACAGTCTTGAACTTAACCAACCAAATCTGTTAGATGACTTTAAGACTGGCAGCAGCAAACATTACAGATGCTTGATCAAATCAATAAACAAAATAGCTTGATTCAAAATTGTAGACTGTGCCAAGTACATAAATATAGTACCAATATTATCAACACAATGTGTCGCGAGATAATTGCTTAAAATGTCAATGCTACGATTTCCAAATAACTCCGCAATAGATGGTTGGTGGAATTGTGGAATGTCAACTTTTCCTTGTGGAGTAATTCAGCTACTGCAGAGATTATGAACTCTACGGTTGTGGCAGAAGAACTGAGCTCATCATAAACCCTAGGAAAGTTTACATTGTTATTCGTACAAACACCAACATTTAGTGCATTACAAGAAAAAAGTACTGTTGTATATCTGCATATTGAAAATGAAGCCTAACTGGGACCATTTAGAGGCACAGTTTCTGTTCCAATTGAGCAGATATCCCCGGGTATATTTAGTTATACAATAAAATAAGTGTATAAAAAACTTTTTCCAATTAGGTATTGTAATAATTAGCAAAAAACGAAATATGGACACATATGGTAATGAGAATCGATTTTGTCACAATAGAGAAACAATGCGATACTGGTCATAACTTAGGCTTCATTTTCTTTCTCTACATTTCTTTTTTTCTTTTGATTCTAGGGTGGATATGACCGGGAATTTGTAGACTCTAGTTTTGGTCTAATCAGAGAATAGAGGCATATGCCCATATGAAAAATACATTTGCACAGATATTAATTGGCACAGTTCAATGGAACAGACCACTTTTTGACTCTGAAAGTTGGGAATGTTAAATGGAAATCTGTTTCAAGCAGCACACCTGTGGTTTAAACACTGTTGAACGAAACAATACAATGCAACTGATTCACACATATTGAAAATGATGGGCTTGTGTTTTAAAGGTACCAACACACAACCAATTTCAGATCACAGGTTATTAACCATTTTCAAATGATTTATCAGTACTAAAGAAAAGAATATGAAGGCCATCAAAACATTTATTTTGGTCCTGGACAGAAAACGGTCCTTGTATTTCTTGGACTTTGAATTAGTTCAGTCTGGTTGCAACCCAGATTAGTTGAGCTAATTACGTCCAAGTGCTCAGATCCAAACAAGATTAAGACAAATTAGTGGCATTTATGCATCTAAGAGAACACGAGAGAGCAAATAACAGGATAATCAATATAAAAGCACAAAGGGAAATGTGTGACCGTTAAGGGTAAACAGGTGGGTATGTGCTTGATTGTGTTTGGCATGTGGCATGGCATCGATACATAGGAAGGTGGGTACCACCAGCGGAGCAGAGGGCGACAGGTAGGCCTCCCTTCGGTAATGTGTACATTGCGAAGTGAAAGGAAGAAGGTGTTGGATGCTACCAGGTTTAGCTCTCATTTAATCTTCAGAAACTGTTCCACTGTGTCTTCCTCCACTGAATCAGAAAACATTTCATAGTTCTATAAGAGGAGGAAGCATACATACAAACAAACGTTTCATTTTAGTAATATTATCCATGCAGTTCAAGTTGGAAAATTTAGATTTCTTACTGAATTAGCATCTTGCACATGACACATTGGGCCTCATGCATGAAACACGCAGATAACATGCAAATTACTCGAAACTTACTCCTATATTTACGAATGTTTCATGAATGAGGCTCGTTGTGTTAAAGACATTGTTTATATTGAAAACAACACCAATAGAAGGAATATATTAAAGGTTTAGTTAATTCAAAGTTAAGTACGGTTTTCCACTACATTGAAAGTGAATGGGGAAGCTATTAAATAGTTCTTCATACAACATATGTGTTTGGTTTCTTAAGTCCTCATGTTTTATGTAAGGAGGAACAGACCAAATTTTAATTCATTCAGATTCAAATGGCATCTTGATGCAGTACCAGGTATGATGTTTTTGACAAAAAATGGCACTAGTTCTAACAACATGTCTAAATGCATACGAAACAAAGAATAACATTTAAAACTGCAAGAACTTCTGAAAAAGACTTTGTTTCCCACACAAAGTTATTGTATTGTTACTAATTCTAAGACACAGCAAAGATCTGATTCAAAACTACGACAAAACATAGGCTGCGTCCAAAAGCTTAGGCAGTTGACTTGTTGCCTAAATTAAGGCAATGGCTTTGGAGGCAGCTTTACAAACAAAGGCAGCTCAGTGAGACGGATTCGGACTGGCTTCATAGGCAGCGTAAAATGCGTATTTGTACCAACCAGTGACATAATAAGTATTGTAGTTTTATTGTATTATTGTTTAACAAAAGTGAAAATTTTACTTAAATTTGATGCATTCTTGCCTTGGAATACAGCCTCTGAAAGCAACATTTTAGTTTTCATAATTTTCTGCCTTTTGGATCAGAATATGCTGTACTGTTTCATAAGGTGGGTAACCACCTACTATGTAATAGGAAAAACATGGATTGCTGGAAATTTCTCTCGATGGCGAAGAAAAGACAGACGATTCAAATCAACGATGGGGAAAGTGTTGAAGTATAGATAAAGTAAAACACCCTCCTGCCAGTCATCCTTACCCCACAGTACACGTCTTCATTGAATATCTGAGGCGGGATTGCAGTGGGGTTACCCGATTTACTCCTCATCTCATCCCGAACTGCACCTCCCACTGCGATGTCAATCAATTCATACCGGATGCTCTTACTGTCCAGAATACGCATCACCTCAGCCTGCTGAGACTTGACCTGAGAAACATCCAAAACTCTAAGGTCTATGATCATGCAAAAAGAAGTTGCAAAAGACATTTTACATTTTACAGACTGGTATTCACAAGAAATAATAAAAATGACTGCGGTCAACCTTTAGTTTTGGGTGCGTAGATTGATCAGTAACATCACTTTCAGAGAATCTATCCGTACTCGCTATATCTTCTTAATAAATTGTTTATTTTTCATTTGCAACAGAGCAATCAACAAACAGACGTTGCGGCAACAAGCCGATGCTGATATGGTCACCGAGGTTACACAAAAATACTGCACACAGTTTCCACTGATGCTTTACACATCGAATCTACTCTTACTAGTTGTAAGATCTTAAAGGATCAGCGTGTCGTTTTTTGGACAGAAATGCAATGTAATATACGTAACTGTTTTCAGAGATGTATAAAGACCTTACATAATAAAATGTTTTTCTGAGCTATTTCTATCTACATACATGTAAATGTTGTAGCCGCCGTGTTGTTTTTACAGTAGTCAGACGAACTGCTCCACAGAACGTGTTTCATAAATACGTTATCTCATTCAGGAAAGAAGCGAAAACGTGACGACATTTAAATCCTTTCGCAGCATCCATAGTGCTTAAAATGGGGGGGTAAGTGTGGAGTGAGCGGTTGGTTGCAAAGCAGAACTTCGCTGCTATTAAGATGCCACCACTAACATGACACTTTAGTCCTTTACAATTACTCCAATAATGATTAGAAAGCATTTCAAAGGGCACTAGTGACAATACAAAGAAATTGACCCTTTTTACTTCCTAATAAGGCAATGTCAGACCATTGAGGAGGAAGTTAACTTGCCTGAACCAAATGTTTAAATACAGATAACACAAAGAGTCTTTATTTGTTTATTTTATCAACCAAATCAAACATTACAACAATGTAGACCAATTTAAAATGTGCACTTTGACTTTTAAATTCCAGTCTGACTATAACAAGCCGAGTTGATGATTAACAATGAAACGCTGTCTGGAAAGTATTCGCTTTCTCGCTTCAGCAGGAAGTGTGCTTAGGTCATCTGTACCATTTCATTAAAGTAACATTAAAAGTTCAGGTATAACCATAGACAGGCTACTCACATTAACATTTTTCTATAATTCTTCTTTATAACTGCTACATACTAACTACAATATCTTCAAAATGTCCATAAAGTTGTACGTGAAGGTGAATGTTTTTTTTATTAAAAACAGATGCGCAATACAGAATTTACGAGTTCTCAACTGCGCCGAGCGGAAATGACCACCGTATGACATCGAAGTTCTGCGAGCAGCATAACGCTACTGATGTAGGACACGCAGTCGAATCGCTCTCGCGGTACACTGACGTCATGTTACGCCGATCGGTCTGCCGTCTGCGCATCGCCGTTATCGAACTGTTCCCATCTCATCGTTGGCCATCACGACTTGTACTCGTTTCAGAATAAATAAATGAAATACAACTAAAGTACATCAAGTTTTGGGTTAATCCGTTGTTTTGGGTCACGCTTCCTTTAAACCAAGCGCGCTGTATTTAGTCTTCTACACATCGTTACCAGGAAAGTAATTACAGAGGAAACATTTAACGGAGGAATGCAACAAAACAACATGACTTCCGCTCTCAATGCGATGCGAGTTTGTTTCCTCTCTGCAGCTCACTTATTACAACGACTACAGTTGCGTCTGCGAGCTAACTAAAGCATATAAGATGCTAAAACAACACCATGCCTATGCATTCTTATTTCGCTGCAACGCTTAAACCTGGTTAGATGTGCTATGAGGAGAGCATGGGTGTGTCCTCAAGTCTAATCCTCCATTTCACTACTATATAAGCATGCATTGTTCAACTGCTAGGCTTCAATTCTGAGTTGACATGGCAACATGTTTATACTCACCTCCCTTGATGCAGTAACGGTGGTGTAATACAGTTTGATGCTCATGGTGGAGGATCTTGATGCGTCTGCGTGAATATGAAGGCGAGCAGTTCCCTGTTCTCTTGTTCCTGCAGTCGCTCGTTCCGCCACCGAGACCCGCTACTCTCTCATTTAAAGAGACAGTAACTTGTTTTTGCATAAGGCTGCTTACTTTATTTGGTTAAGAAGTACTTGCTAACTAATGTTAAATAAATGATACAAATGTTAATAGAAATAAGTAGTGTATGTAAAAAAGTAAAGGTACGTTAGGGTCAAAACTATTATTAAGTTTATTTTTAGGTTTGACAGGGCAGGGTTAAAAAACAACTCCTGAAATACATCCAACATTTCAATCAGAATAGTAACAAGTAAGTCATCCTATATAATTGATTCATAATATATTACAAACAATCTTAATAAGTCAATACATGGGAATCATACAGTAGATTACTTTACGGAAAAAGATTTTAAGAGCATAAAAGTAAGTTTGTGCATATTTTGTCTGTTCATGAGTTGTGTATGCATGTGGATAATGTGACTGCAGACCGGGATTTATGCAAAGAAGATGAATTCTCCTTTGTTGTGTTATCGAGAATGCACAAGGTGGCCTCATATCACCTTTCACTCGGTGAAGGGAGAGAAGCAGATGGATTACCAGTTTTCTAGCAGAAGCGTTTTTGTACGGAATATATCTTGATATAGGCATTTCATGACAAACCATATAATATCTGCACCCGAAAAATACAAAATATTCTAATGTGACATTATGAAATAATTTGACAACAATGTAGCACACTACTGTTACACGAAAAACAACATAAAACTTGTTTGATTGAAGTATTCTTATTAAACAATGACACAAACTCCCTATTTCGTTTCATAATAAAAATGACTAAAGTAACAATTATAAATGGGGGATGTACGTTTACTTTTTCAGATAAGGTTTATCTGTGTGTGGGCAGTGTTGAAGGTGGGCCAATACAAACGTACCTCATACAATGCGTACCAGAAAGGAAACTGCCAAAACTGTGTTTCCAGTTCGCTCATATGGTACTTTCAAGATCTGCCTTTTCCCATCACTTTTCTGGAACACTCTAAATTTGTTTATATTGCGTGTAATGACATACAGATTTAAAATCAGGCCTGACATAAGAAAACATTACCTATGAAAACATAACACATGAGGGCAGTACAACATCTCTTAACAGTGTGGCGCTTTATTGATAGAACTATATATTATATTATAAACAGCTGTATTGAAAATACCTTCACGTGTTAAACCTCCTTTTTGGTATTTGGAGTTTTATCATAACGGTGTTTTTCTGTAATCTGCTTTATAATGTTGGTAAAATAATGTATTTATAAAAAAAAGTTTAGAATTGTTATGTGATCTTACCACTTTCATTTTGTTGTGGAATTAGTACAGCGATTTTGCAACGTTTGACATGTTCCTGGTTCTGGTTCACTGTCCAGGAACAGCATGCCAATCTAACAAACACAGACCTAACCCAATCTCTCACTCTCACCCCACAGTCTCAAAATTGCAGTTTGAAATGGTTTTCTACTTCATAAACCTGAAATCAATCACATTACACCGAGTGGATCAGGTAGTTCCAGGCTTGGTCTGTGTCAGTGACATGGTGTTAAAGGAGTAGTTCACCTTAAAAAAAACTCTTGTCATTTCAAACCTTTATGATTTCTTCCTTCTGCAGATCACAGAAACATTTATTTGGAAAATGTTGGAAACCTATTGTAACCAATACAAGTGAATAAGTGGGCTGTTGAGAATTCTCTGTGTTCTGCGGAAAAAAGAAAGTCATAAAGGTTTGAAATGACTAATGTGCCGAGGTGGGTAGAGTAGCCAAAATCTTCACTCAAGTAAAAGTACAAGTAATAAGAGAATTTGTTACTCAAGTAAAAGTAAAAAACTATGCAATGAAAAAACTACTCAAGTAGCTAGTTACTTAGTTACTTTGTATCTGATTATACTGCATATACTATTCATAAAATTAATTTTAATGTTTATATTAAAATTATAAACAAAATGTTTATTTTATATGTTAATCAATATTTTAATTTAACAGCTAGTGTTTATTACAAGTAAGATTTGACTGATTTTTGTTTTATCCATGGTCATTGGTTAGGTACGTTAAAAAGTGTTAGAAAGGTAAGAGTGTAAAGTGACATTCAAATAATTTTAAGACATGAAAAAATGATCACAGGTAAAAACAGACCTTCGGCACAAATCCTGAAAAGTGAAGCCAAAGCAGTTTGATCGCCCCTGATGGCTGGCTGCAGTACAGGTAATAAACCCCGCCCTCTACATGTAAACAGGACGTAAACAAAAAAAATCTAAAATACATATTTGATTAAGGTGGATTCTCTCATTTTTGTTCAATTTTATCACGATAATGTATGTACAAGTGTTTGTTTGTCTAATAAATGAGGTTTTAGTATAAGAGTGGCAACATGTTTGTTTGTTTGCAATTGGGTCATGGGTAAATATGGGCGGGACCTTGATACTGGGGCTCCACCTCATGTTGACTTCTGAGCAAACTTATCTGTGCCATATCTGGGATATTTCAACCTGATCTCACGGAAATGCGTACTTATTTTACGAGTTGGCTTTTTCATAGGAATTTGTACGTTGTGAATCTAGAAAAAAGCAATACTGAAGCCCTGCCCCTAACGAAATCATACAAATCAGCCAAAATTAGCCACATGGTAAAATAGTTACGTTTTTGCTGTGATTGTGTTGGACATTTTTTACGGTCTATAGAAAAGCTTTTACATCTTAAGCTATATTTCTGCACAAGATGAGTTTAAAGTGAAAATATTATAACTTTATGTACCACAATTTCATGATAATTGTATTACTACTGGATATCATAAAATGTGTGCAAAGCTATCCACCTACAATAAAGATGCTATTCAGATGTTTTACTTTGTTTTATCTCTGAGCAATTTTTTTACATTTGCAAGCATATATATGGCTATAAGTGCACAGGTGACCAATGTTAAAACATATAGGAATAGAAATAATAATGCCTCCCTATCAGCATGGAAATGAATGTAGATGTGTCTTCGGTTGAGGTAGTCCAAATATGAAGCATTAATCTGGCAAAGGGTACACAGAACCAGCAGAACATGGAATATTTGATGACCCTGACCCAGGAAGTCACAGTGACCTGGGAACCAGCACTGCGGTAAAGGGTGTGTAAAGAAAAAAACACTTGTGAGAAAAAACACTACTTGGCCAAAGTGGAAAATCAAAGCAGATGTGCTTCTAGAATCACTCCATGTCCAAGAAAGTAACCAAAGGCTAATACGATGAAACACAGGACTGCTGTCCCAACAATAAGCTATGGCTGAAGGCACCACTTGGCTAACTTTCCGAACCCACGAAGGTAGGCTGTAATTCCAGTATGTTCCATAGCAGCAGCAGAAGCAGGACAGACAACACAGCAGGCTAGCAACAGGCATGAAAAGGCCTTGGACGTGCTCATACCAACTTTCCTCGATAGCATAGTAATAATGAGCCACTGCACTCCCATACTGATACAGTGCCACACCTACATAGTCCAAGAAGAAGAAGGCATAATGACAAACTTCAGATTTTGCTGCCAACAAGTGGGCCAAAGTGCTGAAGGTCATGTAGGCCACTGAGGACAATAGAAGGATGAGAAGAGCCCAAGAATGAGGGTCGTTAATGAAATCTACTGTCTCTGTAAGATGTGCTGTCTTTATCAGGACCACTAGCGCCCCAAGTAGGTGAGTCCAAACATTTATTGTCTCGTTGTGACACTGTAAAAGAGACCAAAAGTAATACCGCCAGTTCCGGTGGAGCGGCCGGTAGCCAGAGTGGACGTATCGCTCACGGAAAAAATGAGGAACCTCTGTGTCACTTAGAGTGTCAGGCATGCAAGGCATCGCCTCTGCAAACATCTGAGGAACCCGCCTCACCTTCTGCAGGTTAATGAAGGGTCTCCCAATCTTCTCCATAAAAGTTGATCTCTAGAGCACCAGAAAGATCAAAATAATAGAAAATAAGCAATCCATGCAGTTTAAATGGATTCAGTCTCTCATTTATTCACCCACATTCCATCCCATTATATTATGCATCATTAAACTTTTATGAATTCTCAATGACTTTAATCATTAAAAACTTATCAAGGGAATCTAATAAAACATAATGTTGTATTCCAGTGTTGGACACACTTCTAGGGAGAAAAACATTTAAGGAAAGTGAGACATGAAAATTAAACAATAAAAAAGTCATCTTCCTAGTCCCTTCTTAGAGCATTAAATACTCTTTACACTTCTCTTTTTCTCCATTTACTCTAAGCAACACCAGGAAGGATATTGTGGTGTTGGACTTTCAAAATAAGTTAACACAATGAGAAAATATCACATTTGCCATACTTGGGGTGGTTCCTGTAATCGTTTAACTATTATTTAGTATAAATTCAGTATATTTAATCCAAAGTATTTTATTACTTTTGTAAAGTCTGACTGTCTGTCATCTAATTATAATTTTAAATAGTCTTCTCCCTCTGTATTTTCGTTATTTAAATCTTTTGATGCCCTTTTTTCTACTAGGCCTACACTAAATTCTACCCCTTAGTAAAATAACTAAAAAATAGACAAGAAAATATTCTGCCATACACAACAACGGATTGACAAACAACCTTTTTCTTTACTAGATGCAGCAACTGGTCAATAAAGTCACTGTATAATAGATGCTACAACTACAAACTGATGAACTAAACAGGTTGCACTTCGAAAAATGATCGACACCAGCATGACCTTTTCCGTCAATGGACAAGAGTCAGACGCAATGGCCAAAAGACGAATTATACATTTGTATTGGCCTACCTCTACCAATGTCCTCCGTAAATCTTGCACCACAAATAATATTCGAGATGGAGCTGACATCCAATGTGAACGAAAGGAGAACTTGCTCGTGTATTATCTCTATTCGTCACGCCTTCTGCCTTGGGGGCACTGCACAAAATAGACGCACTGCAATACAAAAACATTCCATACAATTAGAAAATGAAAAATATTGTTATTATATGGAGGATCTTTGAAAGAACGGGAGTTTGTACAATTGCTGATATACTGTATCTTATTTTCTCTGAAATAGCAGAAGCCTATGTCACTGACAGTTTTCTTAAAATATGCATATTTTTAAACGGCCGCTAGAGTTCCTCAAAGCACATGCTATTATTCACAATGTACTCTCTGAAATTTGTCCTTTAATCTTATAGTACTTTTTTTTACGACAATTCTTGCAAAATACTACTGGTTACACATCATGTCATATTTGACACATATTGGAATGGAGTAAAAACATGTGCAGAATAAAGGTATAGTGCACCATAAAACCTTGAAATACCAAGCAATACCGTGTAATAGCTTCTCTTTAAATGAACAATGATCAAAGTAAATAACAAAATAATGCTGTATATTTTTGATTTATCTTGAAAAAGCAACCATTGTCAAAGCACATGCCAGTGGTGACTACAAAGCAGAACAAAGCCTCGATAAAATAAGAATGAAGTAATGCAGTTTGATCTTTTAGCTTAAACCTTTAACCATGTGTGAGGTAAAATAGTCAGTATTAGCTTGAACCATGAGGTACTCACCTTCCCACAAGAAAAAGTGTTTTAAACTAAGTTGTCATGAAGTTGTTTATTTTACCGTTTTACAGCACTTTCATCATCTGGAGAAGAGTAGCGAGGAAAAATTAAATGTTTGGTTCATGTAACCACTAACAACCTGGCAGAAAGCCATAGATTTAAGAATTGTTTTTGTACTTTTGAAAACTGTTCTCATTTATTCTTTATTCACTTTTACACCAGAGTCATAGATTGCCCGAATACATTAGCAGAAATAATCTTCTACTCTATTAATGTGGTCAAATTCAGTTAATTTTGACATAATTTGACATAATTTGACATAATTTTGACATAAATTATTAAAATTTTTATTTTTAATGATGGAAGATTTCTATATTTTTAACACATCTGTAATGTTTTGTGCAGAATCGGCAAATGCAATACTCTATAATGACGGATCACAGAGTTTTACAAATGATTTATAACCAATCCTTAATGCACAAGAAAGAGGTTCAGTGAATGTGGTCTGGACTCTGTGAATGTGGCTCATTTTATCAGAGATGCTGTAGAACGACAGTGTTCCTGTACTGTGATCTACATACACTCCAACTCTATTGGATCTGCACTTTACACGGATTATAGTCTGTTTATTATTGTGCAAGAATGAGTAACTGGAGGAAGAGCAGTACAAACCCCAGGACTGATCATTCCATCCAAATCCACACTCACCCCCCCCCTCCCTTCCTGCTGTTGCTTTTATACGACGCTGATATAAACACACAACTAAAATCAACCCGGCTCCACTCAAGCTCCCAGTAACAGCGTCCACACACACTCTCTCTTAACAAAACCTGACAAAGAGTATCAGATCTGTCTGGATGACCAGGATACTGCTGTGCCAGTAAAAGTGAGTTGCCAGGGTGAGTTGACAGGTGTCTTATGGGGACATAAACATCAGCTAAATCTCTGGTAGCTAAATTTAAACATGTGCAATGTATCAAGAAGAGTGTTGTGTAAAAGCAATGCATTAAGATACTGTTAAGGGTATTTTAATAGGGTATTTGTCGAACATGACTAAATCGGGAAAAAGTCTTCTTACACCTACTCGTCTATAGTAATATTAATATGTCAGTCAGAATAAAATGAAAGAACTGTTTATATCAATACACACATATTATGGACATGGATACGTTCATATAAAAAAAAGAAAGGCATTTTGAGTAAAACAGCTTTAGTGTTTGAGAGCATACAACAGTTTGTTGTGTTTGCGTATATAGTAACTAACATTGGAGGAACTCCTCTCGGATCTTAGGAACAATGTGGTCTGTGAAATCAGCAAATGTATGGTGTAAATAATATCTGCCCTAATTGCTGACTTCTGACATAATCTCAGATTTTCTACTGATGTACTTTATTATTTTAGTTGATGGATGTTAAAACATGCACAGTGTTTTACCTGAAATCTTTTTATCTGCTCTTGGCAGAAATCCTGCAGTTTCTGTCTCAGCTGACAGACAGATTCTCTAACACCATTAAAAGAACATTGAAAACTGACAATGGTGTTTTCTGTAGGTTCAGGAAGTGGAGAAAGAGACTGGAAACTCTGTAGAAGCAGAAATTGTCATGATCCTGCCTCTCCTTGTCTTGGTTTTCGAGTCTTGTGGCAGGATCATGTCAGTCCCATGTGTTTTGTGTGGAGAAAGAGCATTGTTTTGGTTTGAGAAGCCATGCTCTCTCTCCGGTGTCACGTCCTTTAGCCCCGCCCCCTTGTTTCCCTGTTAGCAGTCCGTTAGTGTTAGTCTTGTCTCCAGCCCTGATCCATCCTTCCCTTAGTGTTTCAGTCCCCTCACCTGCCTCGTGCAATCCTCCTGTTAGCTTTCCCTTAGTGTTTCATCCTTGTCACCTGTGGCCACTCTCCCTGTGTCATCAGTCCTTGTTAGTGTTTTCCCTTTATTAAGCCCCAGTTTTCCCTCTGTCCCTTGTCGGTTCATTGTCATTTTGTCATTATCGTACCTCCTCACGTCACCTTGTTGGATTATTCCTGTCTATGGATTATCGTGTTTGTTCCTGCTCTAAGTTTGTGGATTTTGTTGATTTATTATTCAAAGGACTTTGTTTGTTTTGTTCCCCTTGTGGAAAGTTTTAGTTTACACTTTTGTCTTGTTTTAGATCATGTTCTCCCCATCGAGGGTCTTTTGTTTAAATAAAGTTTTTGTTATTTAACTCTGCTGCCTGCGTTTGGGTTCTGTCCACACACCGTGACAGAATGAACCGACCACAGAGAACCCAGCAGGCAGCCAGGGACCGTGAGCAGTCCTCTGCCAGCCAGGACCACCAGCATTGGTGGCAGTCGACTGCTGACTTAATTCAGCGGGGCGATGGTCCTTTCCAGCCTCAGGGAGATAGATCCCTTAGTGAGTATGCTCAAGCGTCTGTGGCAAGACGGGGTTTTCTGCCAGAGACGCTCATGAATGCCTACTTCCTGGCGGGCCTCGTTAAGCCTCCACCGTTGGAGGAACGGGAGAGGCTGATCCGGGGGTCCTTTCAGCAACTGGTCAGCAGTCTTGCCTCCAGCTGCCCCTCGGCTGCACGCTCTCTCCTGCCTTCGATCCCAGAGAGTCGTTCCCTGAGGATTGGGGTTTTGGGCGTCACCACACACTCTGCTCCACCACCAGCTAGCCTCCGTGGTAGGCGTGGACGGCGGGAGTCGTGGGACTCCCCGTCCGACTCATCCAGCACGGAGATAGTGGGGTCCCCCACCGCTACTCTGCAGCCGGCCACACGTCCTGTGAGCCGGTCAAAGAGGAAGAAGCAGAGGAGAGCTGCACCATCCTGCCCTGCCCAGCACCCGGTATCCAGCCCTGCCCAGCCCCCAAGTCCGGTGGTCCCGGTGGTCCCAAGTCCGGTGGTCCCGGTGGTCCCAAGTCCGGTGGTCCCGGTGGTCCCAAGTCCGGTGGTCCCGGTGGTCCCAAGTCCGGTGGTCCCGGTGGTCCCAAGTCCGGTGGTCCCGGTGGTCCCAAGTCCGGTGGTCCCGGTGGTCCCAAGTCCGGTGGTCCCGGTGGTCCCAAGTCCGGTGGTCCCGGTGGTCCCAAGTCCGGTGGTCCCGGTGGTCCCAAGTCCGGTGGTCCCGGTGGTCCCAAGTCCGGTGGTCCCGGTGGTCCCAAGTCCGGTGGTCCCGGTGGTCCCAAGTCCGGTGGTCCCGGTGGTCCCAAGTCCGGTGGTCCCACCTGCACCCAGTCCAGTGTCAAGTCCTGCCCTGCCGGCCCTCCAACCTACAACCCAGTCAGCCTTGCCCCAGCCGTTCCCTACTACGGCCGTCCTGTCATGCCCTACCCCTTCTAGTTCCTCCCACTCCGTGAAAGGTATCCCTACCATGCCCAGGCCTTCCTATCCCATCCCTCCGCCCAGCTCTAGGAAGCAGTGTCCTGTCCCTCCTATGTCCCCACCCAGTTATGTTCCCAAGTTTTTCCCACCTATTCCGCCTCCCCCCTTCCCATTGATGTTTATTTTATTGTCCAACCCCTTTCTAGTCATGTCAGCCCTGCCCCTAGTGTGTTCTGTTCTGTGTTTATGGTGTCTGTCCTCCTGTCTGTCAGTCTTGTCATGTTTAGTGTGATCTTGAAGAACTCCTGGAGGAGTTCTTTAAGGCGGGCGCTCTGTCATGATCCTGCCTCTCCTTGTCTTGGTTTTCGAGTCTTGTGGCAGGATCATGTCAGTCCCATGTGTTTTGTGTGGAGAAAGAGCATTGTTTTGGTTTGAGAAGCCATGCTCTCTCTCCGGTGTCACGTCCTTCAGCCCCGCCCCCTTGTTTCCCTGTTAGCAGTCCGTTAGTGTTAGTCTTGTCTCCAGCCCTGATCCATCCTTCCCTTAGTGTTTCAGTCCCCTCACCTGCCTCGTGCAATCCTCCTGTTAGCTTTCCCTTAGTGTTTCATCCTTGTCACCTGTGGCCACTCTCCCTGTGTCATCAGTCCTTGTTAGTGTTTTCCCTTTATTAAGCCCCAGTTTTCCCTCTGTCCCTTGTCGGTTCATTGTCATTTTGTCATTATCGTACCTCCTCACGTCACCTTGTTGGATTATTCCTGTCTATGGATTATCGTGTTTGTTCCTGCTCTAAGTTTGTGGATTTTGTTGATTTATTATTCAAAGGACTTTGTTTGTTTTGTTCCCCTTGTGGAAAGTTTTAGTTTACACTTTTGTCTTGTTTTAGATCATGTTCTCCCCATCGAGGGTCTTTTGTTTAAATAAAGTTTTTGTTATTTAACTCTGCTGCCTGCGTTTGGGTTCTGTCCACACACCGTGACAGAAATAAGAAACAAATAACCTCACTGCTTCACAGCACGCTTTACAAAACAATCTACACTATATCAGATTTGTAGTTTGTGTTTTGCAGTAAGAAACAAATAACCCCACTGCTTCATAGCACGCTTTACCCAACAATCTGCACCATATCAGATTTGTAGTTTGTATTTTGCAGTAGCCAACTATGGCATTTGAACTCGGGCTATGTTACACCAATAAGCCCTTCCATTCACACAGGCCGGAAAAACAGCATCCAAATAACTTCACAGTTCAAGCCGAAACAATCAGCCTTCAGATTGACACAAGAATGACACAGGCCTACCTATCAACACTAGCAATGCATGATCACTCTGTTGAACTGTTATTTGTCTAGTATGCCAATCACTCACCAAAACGTTATGCCTTCTGCAAATTATGTTTTATTTAAACATAAATCAGTCCATTTACCTCAGTCAACTTATTTAGTCATTGGGTTAGATGATAATGTTATGCCAGGACCCATTTAGTCTTCCAAGTCTAGATAAATTATTATTTCCTGACAATAAATTATTCGATTTATCCAACCATTGTTTTTGTGTTAATTTGCTATTTGCCTCTGTTCACTCACCTAATTGCATAGTCATGCTGTCTGCATTTGCTGTGATTGGTAAGTGCAAAAGACTAGCTATACAAATAAATAACAAAACCAATCTAAACATCGGTGGCCAACCCGATTCTGAAGCAGTGACGGAAAAATAATTTACGAGCGGGGGGCCTGTCCGTCACTACTTAAGCTAATGTACATAGGGGAAACCCTGATTAATCCTCAGTTTTACAGATTTATTGCCTCTCGTAGGGACAGTGAGGGGCACCGTCCCTAGTGCCATCTCTGAATATGTGGCCGCTAGTTCCCATCCCCACGCATCTCCTTCAGGCCATCTTTCAATCAGTTGTTCCTGCTCTGACTCATATCAACTCATCCCTCACCACTGGTACATTTCCTACAGTCTTCAAAGAGGCCCGTATTATACCGCTACTGAAGGAATCCCCCGATAATCATGCACTGTTAGATGACTACAGACTGGTTTCTCTCCTTGCCTTTGTAGCAAAACGTGGCTCGCCTAGTACTGACTACGCCACCCCGAGTTACCGGGGAAATAAGCTAATAAATGGTAAGCAAGTTCATTCGCTCAAGAAAGGCAGGAGGCGTGAGTTCACAATTAAACAAAACCTTTTTATTAAAGAAAACAACTACCCAAATAATAACTTTAAATAAATTGTCTCGATCCATAAACAGACGAAAATTAGGTAAATCACTGCAGGTAAAAGACTCTCCGGTTTGCCTGCTGGGCTATTAGCTTCTCCTGCAGTAGTTCAGGTGAGCCAAGGGACAGCTTATATACCTGTGGTTAATGTTGGCATGACTGATGTAGTGCTCTATCCAAGGTCCATTATGGGCACGTTGAGTAGCGTTTATGTGGTAAGTTTACCAACAGGTGTTACAGAGGTTCAGCCGGTTGTGGCTCTTGTGGGGGCGCAAAGCGCGGAAGTAGTACCTACTGTGCAGGAGCAGATGGAGGCCATGGACTTGTCAATTTTGTCAGAGGACGAGCAGAGTCTTGTAAAGTCTTTACTCCGTAGGTTCCAGGCAGTGTTCTCAACCCAGGAGGGGGATTTGGGTTGTACAAATCTGATTTCACACGATATTCCCTTGGTAGATGAGACTCCAATTCGACAGCGTTTCCGACGCATACCCCCATCGGAGTATGAAGTAGTTAAGGCCCACATAAATCAATTACTCGAAGCTGATATTATTCGAGAGAACTGTAGTCCGTATGCTTACCATTTATTAGCTTATTTCCCCGGTAACTCGGGGTGGCGTAGTCAGTACTAGGCGAGCCACGTTTTGCTACACCTTCATTGCCAAAACTCTAGAGTGTGTTGTATTTCGCCTCCTCTCTCACGCAGAACAACCTCCTGGAAAGCAACAAGTCTGGTTTCAAGAGCGGTCATTCCACCAAGACCTCGCTGCTCTCGGTCATTGAAGCCCTGAGACTGGCTAGAGCAGCCTCTAACTCGTTTGTACCCATCCTACTGGATCTCTAAAAACATGGCTACACAGCGGCATACCGGACAACGCTATTGAGTTAGCAGGCTACAACACACACCGGGCGGATAGAACGGCAGAGGAATCCGGTAAGACAAGAGGAGGTGGATTGTGCATTTACATCAACAAAGCTTGGTGCACGAACTCTGTTATTGTCGGGAGACACTGCTCGGCTAACCTTGAGTTTCTCATGGTTAAATGTAGACCGTTTTATCTGCCACAGGAATTCACTTCCACCATTATAACGGCAGCTTATATTCCACTGGATGCTGATGCCAAGCTTGCTATGAAAGAACTTCATGCAGCCATCAGTAAACAACAGACTGCTCACCCGGAGGCTGCATTTATTGTTGCGGGAGATTTTAATCACTCAAACTTAAAGTCAGTGCTCCCTAAATTTCATCAGCATGTTTCCTGCCACACAAGAGGAAACAAAACTTTGGATCATGTCTACACAAACATGGCTGAAGCTTACGCCGCGACCCCCCTCCCCCACCTGGGTCAATCTGATCACCTTTCTGTGTTCCTCACCCCCAAGTTGATTAATCTCATTAATCGTGTGAAACCATCAGTGAAGACCATCAAGGTGTGGCCTGCGGGGGCAGACTTTTCACTCCAGGAAAGGTTTCTACACACAGACTGGAGTATGTTTGCTTCTCAGGCCACCAGTGGCTCTCACACGGACATCGACAGTTGCACCTCCTCTGTATTGGACTACATAAATTCCACCATTGATAGTGTCACAACCCAGAAGCAGATCACCACGTACCCTAATCAGAAGCCATGGATGAACAAGGAAGTGCGCCTCCTGTTGAAAGCACGCAACACTGCCTTCCGATCGGATGATGCACAGGCCTATAGTACTTCTAGGGCGAATCTGAAGAGGGGCATCAAAAAGGCCAAGCACTGCTACAAGCTGAAACTAGAGGAGCATTTTTCCTATTCTGACCCTCGACGCATGTGGCAGGGCATCCAGGCAATCAGTGACTACAAACCCAAACACTCCACCCCCATAGCCACAGATGCCGTCTTCCTGAACGATCTTAATGACTTTTATGCTCGCTTTCAGAGAGACAATAAGGAAACAGCTACCAAGCTCACACCCTCTGCTGACCACCCAATCATCACACTTAACTCCACTGATGTTCACACTGCACTAAGCCGGATCAACGCGCGCAAGGCTGCTGGCCCAGACGGCATCCCTGGTCGTGTACTCAAGGCATGTGCGGAGCAGCTCGCTGGGGTCTTCACTGACATCTTCAACCTGTCCCTTGCCCAAGCAGTGGTTCCAGCATGTCTTAAATCCACCTCCATTGTGCCCATCCCAAAACATTCGAACCCGACATGCCTTAACGACTACCTGTCACGAAATGGCTTGGACAGAACCCAGATGCAGGCAGACGAAGGGTTAACGTAAATAAACTTTTATTAAATGAAACATCCACAATGGGAAAACATGAACCAAAAAACAAAGGCAAACAAACACCTTCCACGAGGGGAAAAAACATATAAAAGAGAAATAATAAGTCTACAAACTGGAACAGGAACACCATGTAATCCAAAGACAAGACATCCGTGTTGCGCATGAACATTAGACAATGCACCGACACTGAACAGAGGGAAACTAAGACTATATAAAGGGAGACACTAACGAGGAGTGATTACATGGGGAGAGTGGTGACAGCTGATGGGAATAAAACCCTAATTAAAGTGAAACACCAAACAGACGATGGGAATGAAACCCGTAAGAAATTACAGGAGATAGGAGGGTGGGGCTCAGAGACATAACAGGAAGACACGTGGCATCAAGTAACATCATAAAGCCACATGTCTCCACACATAACACAACAGAAACCCGAAAGACGTGGCAATGTCATGACTCTGCCCAGGGAGCTTGAAAGCTCGAGACAGGAAGGACAGAGTCCTAACACTACCGCCCTGTAGCACTCACACCCATTGTTATGAAGTGCTTTGAGCGGCTGGTCCTGGCACACCTAAAGGTCTCCCTACCACCCACACTGGACCCATACCAATTTGCCTATCGCAACAATAGGAGCACGGATGATGCAGTGTCCATGGCGCTGCACTCTGTGCTCACACATCTGGACAATAAGGACACTTACGCACACATGTTGTTTGTAGACTTCAGCTCTGCTTTCAATACCGTCATCCCTTCCAAGCTAATCGTCAAACTTGGAAACCTAGGCATTAACAACTCTACCTGCAATTGGATTATGGACTTCCTGACGAACAGGCCTCAGCTTGTTAGGTTAGGCCACATCTGCTCCACCACCACAACCCTCAACACTGGTGTACCACAGGGCTGCGTACTGAGCCCCTTTCTCTACTCCCTTTTCACACTCGACTGCAGGCCTGTGAACGGATCTAACTCCTTCATCAAGTTTGCAGACGATACAACGGTGATTGGTCTCATCAGCAACAACGATGAGACTGCATACAGGGAGGAGGTCCGGCACCTGGCCACATGGTGCTCAGACAACAACCTGCTCCTTAACACCTCCAAGACAAAGGAGATCATCATGGACTTCAGGAAGGCGAAAGGAGGCACACACGACCCCATCCACATTAATGGGATGGCTGTTGAACGTGTTTCCAGTTTTAAGTTCCTGGGGACTCATATTTCGGAGGACCTGTCCTGGACCACCAACACCTCATGCCTGGTCAAGAAGGCTCACCAGCGTCTCTTCTTTCTGAGGACACTGAAGAAGAACCAACTGTCTCCAACTATCCTGGTGAACTTCTATCGCTGCACGATAGAGAGCATCCTGACCAACTGTGTCACAGTCTGGTACGGCATCTGTTCTGTTGCTGAGCGCAAGGCACTGCAGCGGGTGGTGAAAACAGCCCAGCGCATCACAGGGACTACACTTTCTCCCATTGAGGACATCCAGAAGAAACGCTGTCTGCGTCGAGCTCCCAGCATTCTCAAGGACTCCTCTCACCCCGCTCATAGACTGTTTACTCTCCTGCCTTCCGGTAGGCGCTTCCGGTGCCTCCGGACAAGAACCAGCAGACTAAGAAACAAATTTTTTCCCAGAGCTGTTTCATTATTGAACTCTGCCCCCCACTGATTCCACTACCTCTCTTACCTTGAACTCCAAGCTGCTATAACATTGTTTACATTGCACTACAGGGCTGCATGCATGACTGAACTGTACACACCAGTACTTCATGTTATCTGCTCTACTGGACTGTTTACACACGCACAGCATAATTTGCACTCTATACTGCTCACTTGCACATCTGAAATATGCTCATTTGCACTAATGGACCACTTTCATAACTGCACTAACTTATCTACTGCACTGTAACTCTATTAACTGCATCTACTCATCTATTGCACTGTAACCTCAATAACTTCATTAACTAATCTACTGCACTGTAACCTAATTAACTGCATTAACTCATCTTCTGGACTGCAACCTATTATTAACATGTATACTGCACCGTAACTTTAATAACTGCATTAACTCATCCACTGCACTGTTACTTCAACAACTGCAATAACTCACCTATTGCATTGTCACTTTAACAGCTAATGTCAATAATCTATGCACACTTAAATCACTTGCACTATTGTTTAGTCTAAATTATTATCTGCTTATATCCACCTGTACATTAATGTTCATAGTGTTAATGTTCATAGTATATAGTCATCTGTATATATTGTTCATAGTATATACCTACTGTCATATTTTCATAGAACATACCTACTGTAAAATATTTTCATAACTGTATAATATTTTATCAATATTGTATTGTGTATTTATTCTAATTGTATATCCTGCACTTGCTAACTGCACTTCTGGTTAGACCTAAACTACATTTGCGTTACACTGTACTTGTATATGTGTAATGACAATAAAGTTGAATATAATCTAATCTATCTGCTGCCTTACCACCATTCAACCCTCGAGGTTATGGGAGTCTCTGGAATGGTGCTACAGTGGTTCAAGTCTTACCTCTCAGGTTGGTCATTTAGATTATCCTGGAGAGGTGAGGTATCAGAGTCCCAACATCTCAATAAAGGGGTGCCTCAGGGCTCAGTGCTTGGACCGTTGCTCTTTTCCCTAGGTTCTCTCATTTGGAAAAATTGATTTTCCTATCACTGCTATACAGATGATGCACAACTCCACCTAGCTTTTCAGATTGACGATCCAACTGTTTCTGCACGCATGAAAGCATGCCTGAGTGACATTTCGCTTTGGATGAAGGACCACCACCTTATAATCCCGGCCGACCCAAAGATTTAACTCCACCTGGTCCTGTACATTCATCCTCTACAACATTAGAAAAATTAGAACTTTCCTCGATAAAAGCATTCTATGCAAGTCCTAGTACAGGCTTTTGTCCTGTCCAGACTGGACTATTGCAATGTGCTACTGGCTGGACTTCCGGCCTGCACAACCAAACATCCACAGATGATCCAAAATGCACCAGCAAGAGTGGTTTTCAATGAACCGAAGAGAGCACACGTCACTCCTCTCTTCATTAATGTACACTGGCCCCTTTTAGTCGCTTATAGTCAATTTCAAATCTCCACTCTTGGCCTACAAGACCACCACCGGTTCGACACCTCCATATCTCCACTCACTAAAACAGATTTATGTACCCGCCAGATCCCTACACTCTGCAAATGAACAACGTCTTGTAGTGCCATCCCAAAAAGGGAAAAAATAATTCTCACGCACCATCTCCGGATCTGTTCCACATTTGTTGAATGATCTGCCTGCTGCTACAAGATGAGCAGATTCTGAAGCCATCTTTAAGTATCCCATTCCGTCTGAACTTGACCGATTAGTTCTGACTTCAATCCCTTTTCTACTCTTTCTATCCTTAAAATAAAAACTAAGCATTGTATCATGTTTCAGACAGGAAGAACCCAAGTGCAGACAGCCAAGGTGCAACAAAAGACTTTTAATCAAAACAAATACCCACGATGGGGATAAACAGCAAATAATAAAACATTCAGAACAAAATACTTCCCACGAGGTGGCAAAACAAAAGAAAAAAACTCCACTTGATAAGACGGGCAAGAAGCAGGGGAAAAGAGTTCACCCAAGCATAGACTAGACTCTGCAAAGATAGCAAAGGAACCGACACGGGACAGAACAGAACAGAGAACACAAGGGCCTTAAATCGAAAAACAAACAAGGGCTAATGACACTAGGCAGGTGAGGGGAATGGAACATTAAGGGAGCGGGAAACAAGGGGGCCAAGGCATGCGACTTGAGCACATGGCGCAAAGTAACCACCAAGGCCACATGCTTCCACACAAACACACAACAAGCACAAAAGACATGATACTGTCACAACCCTGTCCACAAAACTAGAAAACTAATGACAAGGACAGAATCTTTGTATATAGCTTTGTATACTGTGGTAGACTATCTGAGACCAGTTTTACTACGCTAATGAATTTTGTTGTCCTCATGATATGCCAATTGCTTCCATTGTTTACCTCATTTGTAAGTCGCTTTGGATAAAAGTGTCTGCTAAATGACTAAATGTAAATAAACAACCATAAAATACAGGTATTTTGAGTGTGTGATAGTGAATTCTTAAGTAGAAAATCACTTCCTGCCCTACATCTGCACTTCGTGCATTGACGTCCTGTGCAAACAACAACCTATTCACTACTCACCATCTTCTTCTTGACAACATCTGTAGCACCTGGTAGTATCATGAAATAGTTTAATGTTCATCTGCCCATTTATGAGAAATATGGACTGTAATGGATGTGACCATTTGCATACCTGCATGATTATGGAAAACTATGCATTAAAAATCATGATTTTTAAACTTAAAACTTCAAAAATCAATATGGTGATAAGATGTTTCATCTTGTGGCTAAAATAATAAATGTTTATCATTTAATATATCAGAAAGTGAAATAGAAAATCTTAAATTTCACTGTTATGTTTTCGTAGATCTGTAACTTTTAATTCAATTCAATTCAATTTTATTTATAGAGCGCTTTTCACAATTTGCATTGTTCCAACGCAGCTTTACAGGGGAAAATAAAAAAACACAAAAAGGTAAAACACAGTACATGAATAGTTTAACTTTTTATATAAACACCTAGTAAATAATATGTCAGCAGTCTCCCGGTGGTTTATTTTGCATATTTTGCATTAAGTGAATGCTTGGCTGAAAATATGTGTCTGTAACCTCCTGGAAATGGATGTCATTATCTGTGGATAAAAACTGCTCCAGTTTAGTTTCACTCTTCTTCAGATCATGAATCTCCTCCTTTAACTTGATCATTGCAGCCTTTTCCTGATCTCTGATCAGCTGTATTAAAGTAGAGCAGCTTCTCTCAATGAAGAGAATCAGTAAAAAAAAAATTCACTTACTGTCCTCCACTGCTGTCTGTGCGGAGAGCTGCTCGCACACACATCACAATCAGCTATTTTTCTGCTATATCACACAGGCTGTGAGACAAAAGCTTCAATAAAAGATATAATAATAAAAGATAATTAAACTCACATTATGAGACTTCACAGCCTCTCTTAGCTTCTGAAGATGTTTCTGTCTCTGCTGGATTCTGTCCTGGATGACTCTTTGTGTCCTTTATGTTTCTCTGTAGGACAGTTTTTGACTATTTTGACGTTGCTGTTAGCCAGGCCAAACTCTTTACAAACTGTAAAAATAGGAAAACTAATAGTAAATGCAACAACACTTACAGTAAATCCACACTGCTGTCTAATAACTGCACATTAGTGAAAAGCACCATTCAAAAAAGATGCTTCAAAAGGTTCTTCGATGCTATAAAATAACCTTTTGGTTCCATAAAGACTTTAATTTTCACAAAAGGTCCTTCGGATTATAAAAAAGTAAGAAACTTTGGCTGAATGGTTCTTTGTGGAACCAAAAATTGTTCTTCTATGGCATCGCTGTGAAGAACCTTTAAAGCACCTCTATTTTTAAGAGTGTACGTTCTTAAGATTGCAACACCAAATATAAGATGACCCCTTTCTCCTTTTACCCCGCGCCACCGCATAAGTAATTTCACCTAACCATATAAAATGATGCAAATGGATCATACAATACGAAAAAATTATTTCAACACATTTACATTTAGTCATTTAGCAGACGCTTTTATCCAAAGGACTTACAAAGAGTTCGGGGAGCAATAAGTGATATGTCATACAAAGAGCGATTGGACAATATGCTAATGCAAAGTTACCAGTTTCAACAAAAGCTAGACCACTACCTGTTGAGAGAAGAGGGTTAGTGTGTGTGTTTTTTATTTCAACACAGTTTAATAATTTATTAAGAAAGGATATGCAAGAACAACTAATACAACCCTAAATTATACTAAAACTAAAAGATTGTAAGGAAGGACAGAGAAAAAAGTGCAAGAAACGGGAACTACAGATATGAAGATACCTTTACTCTTCTTTACCTGGTTTAACCTTGTTGCAGATGTTTTGCCATAGAGAACCTCTCCGGGTGGGCAACTCAGAACTTTGGTCATATTATCTGTTTCAGTCTCTGGGTCTTGGTAGATCTTTTCCAGTCTCTGTGGGAGACTTGAAACAAAGAGTGTCTGTTGAAAGGGTACTTTGATCCCTTTGAGATAGGAAAGATTGCAGTTTGGTGTTTTTGGTGCTGTTCTTAGTGTTGTGATTGGCTTTGGACGCCAGAGAAGCCTTGCAAAGGATCCCAGAATACATCAGCCTCTACACAGGAACCCTGAGATGGCTAACTCACACCGTCAAATACATTCAGGATCTCCCGGCAAAAGGCAGGAATGTTTTCAGACTGAAGACCCAGAGCCAGTCGGCATATGGATATGTTTTACTAGACAAACCACAAGGTTATGGGATTTCCTAATTTAGATGCCATTCAATTTTATACTTTTTCAGTATTGCCTCTTACATCTCATGTTGAAAAATGCTTATGTAAAAGCTGGTTGGAGAGTTAAAGAGTGATGTCACAATTTTCAATGATGTTTATAAAACCTTTAACGATTTTTTAAAGGTGTTTTAAAGACCTTTCTAAATACGTAATGTTATTCTTTGAGAGTGAAGGAGCACACTAGAGGGTGCTCTTCCCCTTTAAAACCAGAGCTTTGGGTAATTTTTCACATGGTTATCAAATTTTTGTTTTTTTAATAGTTTTAATTTTCACATTTGTTCCACAAGTTTACGTGTACTGTTTACGTGTACTGCAAACCATAACGTACTATGTGTAAGTGTTACATATTTACACGCAGTAGTTGCGGTGTACTATTACTGACATTCACACAAGTGTGTGTACCCTGCCTGGGGCCAAAATGCCAGAATTCCATTCCACTATGCACCTGCAAGAGCTCAGAGAGTGGATGAGTATTCAGATATCTAAACTAAAATGTTCTGTAAATGTAATCTTATACATTTTTACCTTCCTCTATAATATGCCTTCATAGTCCACAAAAGACCTCATTCATGCAAACAGTTTCTCCATGAGCAGAGGTAATAATAAAAGATTATGCAACACAAACAAGCTTCGGTATTAAGTTTGCTGCAAAGATTAATGTGACCTTTTAAATGGCATTGCTTCACAGCTTCACAGGGATGCTCAATTAACCTCTGTACATATGGCTGTGGTGAAGGTTATTATTTTATTCCACATAAATATAGATGCTCCCCCTGAGATCCCTGTCTGTTGCCCACTAAGGATGATATATGTGAGTTCAATTCAAAGGTCCACAAACACTACAATCATTTAAAGTGCAGTTAATCTCTAGGGATTTCTTTCTGTCTGGCGGGTCATCAAATGATACTGTGATCATATACAATGGTTTTGTGACTTTAACCAACCTCAATGTAAATTCTTTAGGAAAATCATTTAAATTATTTCTAATGAGCATAGAAATGAAAAGTCCAAGAGAGATAAAACATCTCAGAAGTGGAATGAGGATGTATATTTGAAAGCTACAGACACTGCCCTGCACATTTTCCGCTCTAATTGGGTTGGATGCTGTGGGCAGAAATTGAAATGGCATTTTCGTAGAAGAACTCCCCCAGCTAGCAGTATCTGTGTCACCATTCCTTCGTTTATCAATGTCTTTCTGCTTTTGCTGAGTAGTTTGTTTTCCCTGTGTGCTCCATATATCACCTGTCAGGTGTAATGGGGCTAGTGAGTGGGACATATGGCTGCAGAGCATTCCCGTGAGACTATCCTCTCCTTCTCTTGCCTGAATGCAGCTCCATACAGGGAAACCTAGGGTTAATTGATGTATAATTTATGATAAACTGCAAGTGCACTGTTAAACATTGAGCAATGCTGACCAATTATGACTGGCAAAAGATGTAAATAAAATGTAACTGTCACTGTCTAACAGTTGTTAAAGAATTGTACACCATGTGATGCCATACAGCAACTACCACTATATAGACAGATAACTATTATGAAGAAAACAGTGCATGTTACATACGATATGTGTCCTTAGTTGGTTTTAAAAATATTCTCTTATATTGTAGCCTACTGACATAACATGTATTTTTGTTTTAATAAACAACCACACATCAAAATAAATGTGTTTCGCCTAGAATGTTATTTGTGGTGTGTTAAAGGAATAGAATGAAATGTAAAAAGAAAACATTGTAACACTTTCTATGCAGCCTGCATTTATAATGCATTAAAGGTATGCATAATGCATAATAAACAGCCTTATAATATGTTTTACTGTCTTATAAATAATAACAACCACAGTCTCAATATATACACACCTATTTGTGGTTATAACTTGTACATGTATAATAATCTATAGCACATGATGAGGTCTGCATTTATAATGCATTATAATGTAGTCTTATTGCATTATAACAGATGCATAATACCTTGTTAAATAACCTTAAACAATTGATTTTATAAACTTAAAAAGCCTTTTGAATGTTTATAAGAAGAGCTTTTCATTTGTCACTTAATTTAAGTAGTAAAAATCTATTCATAAAATGTAGTAAGATACTGTACATTATAACTAAGTATGTGGAGTTTATCATGTGTTATACATCTCAATACTCTTAAGTTTTATTCACAAATAGGCCTTACATAACAACCATTGTTTGTTTATTCATGAGAAGATGTTGGTTTTGATTTTGTAAGGTTATTTAACGAGATATTATGCATCTGTTATAATGCAATAAGACTACCATTATAATGCATTATAAATGCAGACCTCATCATATGTTATAGATTATAATACACATACAAGTTATAACCACAAATAGGTGTGTATTATAATATATTTTAACTGTTGTTATTATTTATGAGACAGTATAACATACTATAAGGCTGTTTATAAGGCATATACATACCTTATAATGCATTAAGAATGCCCTTATAATGCATTACAAGCATGCTTTATCGAAAGTGTTACCGAAAACTCATATCAACAGGCTTTTAACTGCTACAATACTTAGCAGCTATGTATGTACATTTTCTCACAGTTATTGTGAATAAATGTGTGGATTTTCGATGAATGTGTGTATATAATGCAGAATGTGTAAATATGGTGTTTAATTTGTATTCATAACTGTATGTATGTCTAATAGCACACTGTGTGTACTGAGTATGTGTATGTGTATGTGTATACTGCACACTGTCATCTGTATAAGTCTGTATGTATGTAAATAGAACTGTCTATATGTAAATTGTAAATTGTCTAAATGTTAATTGTTTCCGCGCTTTCTGGAGCACGCTCTCAAGAATTTCACTCACCTAGGCAATTGTGGTGTGGTGATGTGACAATAAAAGTGATTTGATTTTAATGGCTATTTTATTTAACAATTTGTTCATTATGCAAAGTTGTTAAATGGCTTCAGAAGACCATGAATACAGCAGAAGTCATAGTCTTTACTCACAATTTCAGGCTTTTATTTGTAAATTTTAACAGGTTTTGCGGCCAGAAAGCACCTGTCAGGGTCTTTGGCAGGTGGGACACCTTACAGTGTAGCTGATTGGATTGCTATGTGCTCGAATTGAATTTAAGAGAGGAGGAGTTTAGGATGTCCATGTCATTTCATTTCATTGAATTGTATTTCTGAATCTTGAATGTTTAAGATTTATTTTTTCATGGTCCTTATGAGGGCCCATTTAGTTAAAAGAAGAATTTAAGAGTAAAAAAACTATTCATGTATCTTAATTGGTAGCCTAAAACATAATGCTTGTTTGATTGCAAGGGCACACACATAGGGCTTACTGACAGTGTAAGGGGTAAAATGCAGTTTCTTTGGGGGGAAAAGCATCTGTTAATGCGTAAATGTAAATAACACTGGTAGGCTATACCTGTATGACTGGTGTGTCCAGTACCATTTAGAACATTTATGAATTTATAACAAGAACGTCAACACTCAAACTTTGTGTTCAGTGAAACAAAATAATAAACACTCAAATTTTAAATTGGTAAATATTAATACATTTGTATCTTCATTTATATTAATGTATGCACGTGTGTGTGTTTCATGTCTTCACTTCATCGTTTGAGAGTGATATTTCCCTATTTGGCAGACCGCAATAACGCAGACTGGGTTTCGCGTGGCGCTGCGCAAGCCGTTCGTCTTATGATATCAAAGTACCGCGAGAGCCATTCAAGAGTAGGGCTCTTAAATTGCTCTCGCGGTACTTTAGTGTCATACTCTGGACAGTCTGCGCAGTGACCAATGCACGCTCAAATGCACGTGCTGCAGTCCGCGAAAGAACCCGGAAACGCGCCGCTCGCGTCGGCAGCGCGCTACAGCTTCCAGGAAGCGAAACGAATGAAGTTCATTTTCCGCAGCTGCTGATGGCGGATGCTGTCGAAACAGATTCCATGAAGAATTATAACATCGCGTTTGAGAGGATAGACCCGAGCGCGAGTCGCTACCCCTACTGTATCGTATGGACGCCGATCCCCGTGCTGTCGTGAGTGATTCCCGCATCCTCCGTTGCTTTCGCGTCGTGTCGATGTTTTGACAGCTTTTGACGTTACAGTCGCGTCATCTGGCGCTTGCAGCTTTCTTTGTTTTGTGTTTGCGTTACGCTGACGGCAGTGAAAAACTGAATGTGCTTTTTGTTCTGAACTTGTTTCCCCTGCAAGCCCGATCCGGGTAGCCCATTTGTAGAAGCCTAAGCCCACAATTACTATGGTCTCAAGTTTGTGGTAAAACTATTAGACGGTTTGTAATTGATTTGCCAAAATACATGGTTATTCACATTTACTGTAATCCCCACCATAAGACTTTTTTGTGTGTGGGGTGGGGGTTCATGTCGAAAATATACAATTTATACAAAATACACAATATATTTGATCATAATATGCATAACTATATTTATTCAAAACAGGCTTGTATAAAAGAACAGGCTTTTACTGTGTTTTGGATCAAATCAATACAGGCTTGGTGAACAGAAATGACATTTAATGGTTGTTTGGCGTTTCAAATTTAAAGTGACATGACAACTAGCCCATAAAAAAACTTAATATAAATTATTGTATATAATTTGTGTACCAAAATGTACCAAATCCATTGCATGAATTTAATCACATTTGTCAAAATCATTATAATTTTTACTCAAATAAAAATATCTGAGGGACCCCCTTAAGTCTATTTTTTACTTGTTATGGGGGTGCCTAATGGGGGTTCCTGGATCCCCCCAGCCCCCCTTCAATTCAAGCACTGCTGTAAACATCAAACCATGGGTAATGTCCTTACGGGCTAAGCAGTGTTTCTGTGACTTTCTCAACTGTTTCTCAACTGTTAAAGCACTGCTCTAGCAAAACAATGGTCATGGGTTTGATTTCCAGGGAACAACAATGCAATGGAAGTTGCTTTGGATAAACAACGCCCTTAAATTCTGCATAAATTTATAGATTTTCTTTAACACATAAATATGTATTTTCAAGAATGTCCTGCTCTTTTAATGCAAAAAGAGTGAGTCAGGCATGGGGCTGTTGATCTCCAAAATGACAAAACAAATCTATAAAAGTAATCTAATGTGCTATATTTTGTCGCAGAGCATGGTTTTAGTAGACTTGGGTTTGTGTCAGGTTGATTTACTATACTTCTGCTAATCATGTCACAGAAATTCTGTGTGTATAATTTATAACGATTCGTTCCCAACATGACAGCTTTTCTGAATTTGTATGTATTTCTCTTCTGATAGACCTTGAGTTGTATAGAAGCATATTGGTAGCAATTAAGAATGCAAAATGACAATGCATTTATGTTATGTATAACATATGTACATCATTAGGTGCAAATGAAAACGAAAATTCAATAATAAAATTTAAATTAGTCAGTTCCTACATCAGTTTTAATATCTGATTTAAATAAGATATTTTAACGCTATTTAAGTTGCAAAATAAAAATGCATTCCCCAGATTGATTTTATGTTTAAGATAGTCAAGCAAAGCTGTAGCAAAATGATCATTAAAATTTTATGCATACTAAATGCATTAGCATCAACAGGTTGAACATTGGCGGCCGTGCTTGCACGTGACGTCACCGCATACCAAAGTCAAGAGTGTCTAGTTTAGAAAGGAAAAACGTTGTTGTGTGATGGATTGTACAGCGCGAAATCTGAGATTTCTTTTTATAAACTGATGAAAGACAGAAAAGAAGCAAATGGATCGCTGCAATTTGCAAATCAAATGGGATATGAAATATTACTCGCTTGCCAGTTCAAGTCAGACCAAGTCAGGTAACTTGTGTTATTTAACCATACCATTATAGTGTTATCTACCTACTTTATAACGTTACACTTATAAATGTTGCGTAAATGTTACGTTTTCCCAGCGGTTACTAACAGTGTTGGGTGATCCTCTATTTATTTTAACATTCTAAGCAGGTATATTTTATACAGACCTTAGAAATACACAAGAAGGAAGCTTTAGGTGAAGAAGAACTGTGCTGAAGTGCTCCATGCTCACAAAGTTCATCATTAACAACCGCATAAAGATTCTATGTAAGAAAGAGATTCAGTAGACTCTTTACTGTATGACCTGAAGCCTTTAAGTGTTTTAGTGATGTAGGATGTTCTTTGTTTGTTTTCTATTTATTTCCCGTTTAAATAACAGATTTTTATGTTCATTAGAGAATCAAAACAGTAATAAAAGAATTCATAAAACGGCTTGTTTTATAGCGTCTGAGAATTTTTCACGTATCCTAATATCTGAATGTAATAATCAAAATGACAACATCAAGGGCAATAATCAGCATCAGTGATTTTGTTTCAATCTTACAGTCCTATGGAATGAGTATATGTTTATGAGCTACAGCGTGACAAAAAAGTATTTAGCCAGCCACCAAATTGTGCAAGTTCTCCCACTTAAAAAGATGAGAGAAGCCTTTAATTTTCATCATAGGTATACTTCAACTATGAAAAAAATTAATCCAGAAAATCACATTGTCTGATTTTAAAAGAATTTATTAGCAAATTATGGTGTAAAATAAGTATTTGGTCACCTACAAAAAAAAGCAAGATTTCTGTCTCTCACAGACTTGTAACTTGGCTACTCTGTCCTCCACTCGTTACCTGTAGTATTGGCACCTGTTTGAACTAGTTATCAGTATAAAATAATAAAATGTAGTGTAACTCGATTTCTGAAGAGTCGTGTCACAAAACGACCCTTTTCTGAATGACTGTGTGAAGACGATAGGACTAAAAAGACAACAGTCACAATACTGAATGTGTTCATGATGAAAACGCGTCTTCACGCTTAAGTCAACATGAGACGTTCAGCATATCATCAGACACGTAGCAATCTTAAGAAACACTTAATTAATAATATAAATTGTAAAAATAATTTGTGTGCATGCGATTTAATGTTTTTTTCAGCTCTGTTTGACTATATTAAACATATAAAATCAATCCGGGAATGCATTTTAATTTTAGTTTTGTGACTTTAAGAGCATTAAAAATATCTGTTTAAATTACATATTAAAACTTGATGAATGTAAATTATATGATTTCATTTTCATTTGCACCTAATGATGCACATATATTATTTTAAATGTATATTTACATATATAAATGCATTGTCATTTTACACACTGCATTTAAATACCAATATTCTTCCATAGAGTTGAGGACACCATGGGACTGTGCTAAGAGTACCTCAACTCTATGGAAGCATATTGGTAGCAATTTTCAATTAAAAATCCAATAATCTGGAATTTTTTGTTTTTCTGAGTTTGAGTCAGCAGCTTGCCCTCTAGAACACTCCGTGATAAATATGCACATTGATGAGACCATATCTGGGGTGTTGGCGTGTGCCCTACTCTACTTCAGAGTACTGGTGCTGTTTAATTCCAGATATTTATACTGTGTTATTTATAGTAAACCTGTCTCTTATACTTTTTTAAATCACTTTGAGAATAATTCTGGTCTTGTATCTAATCCACCTTTTTTATCTGACTGTCCTTTGGATTGCTGGAGCTGTTGCCGCTTAAAATGCAAATGCAAAGAATATAATCAACCGGGGAATGTATAGGCCCTATAGGCCCCTTGGAGGCGGAAAGATTCCCCTGGTCGTTTTACTTTTGCTAGCTTGCATGTCCTTTTGACACTGACGGGAGAAATCCGATTTCATTTGAATGTGCAAGGTCAGTAACTACCTGGGACTGTGACTGTTGTTGAAAATGTGAACTTAAACTGAAGGTACCAGATTGGCCAACCTGTACACACTCACTCAATAGATGGACGAACTGTCAGGATTACCTTCCATACCAGTTAAGTGGTTTGACATCCACACATACCAGATAAAGAAACCAAGTGTGTATAGTAAAGAGAAACTACATCACTACATCTTTAGATGCTTATACTGTATGTGCTCACCAGTGTTACTCTGATAAAGTAATTAATAACTAGTTACTCATTACATATTCAATAATTAGATTACGGTCTCCTAAAAGTATTTAAATAATTTTTGTTAATTACTTTCTATCTCCTACAAAAACCTTGATTTGAATTGATTCAAGGATACACATGAAACGGCTTATTTCATTCATTCAAATAAGTAATTGCATAGAATTCTATTATTAGCTTAAGTACACAAATGCAAGACGGATACATTAAATCATAAATTTTAAAGTTAGTCTTATAATTTTGATATAATTTCCACTATTGAATATATTACTTGATATTATTTTGTTTATTTACACCTGAAGTAAGAATTATCCCTTACTCTACTTTTTTTAAGTAAAAAGTAATTAAATTACAGTAACTAATTAGTTGGTAACTAGTTACACCCAACACTGTACTCACAGTGTCAAACGGTAGCAAATGCAACTACTAAACATGAAAACTGTAGAAACAGCAACTCTAAACTTGTCATGATCTCGGGTGGTGAGACACGGACAGAGGACCCAGGTGCAGACAGCAGGTAAGGGATTTACAGAGGACTTTAAAAGAAGTTTAAAACAAACACCCACGAGGTGGTGTAGCACTAGTGCTAACAAAAGAAAACACGAGGGAACTGCATGTGGTAACTCTCAACGCAGTACGTTTATTGAACCACAAGAACATCACAAAACACCAGAACACCACAGAACTAGAATCCCGGCTCCGCCTACTTAAAGGGGCAGTAAAGCTTCTCAGTGAATACTGTTGGTGAATTGTGTGTTTGGCACTTGCATCTGCCACTACACAGGTCCCCCCAGAATTCACCAACAGCGGCCACATCAGCTTGTTAGGGAACCGAACTTGTCTGCCAGAACGTGTGAAAGAATGCGGCTCAGGGGCCGATGGCACAGGTAAAGCAGGCTGGGAAACCTCCCTGGAGACTGTACTCTTGTGAATGGACGGGCGACCCCGCTTAGGTGCCCGAGCAGGAACCAGTGGGCAGCCTCGTGCTCCATGAGCTGGCTTGAGTCGGTCGACCGTAACTCGTTCTGGACGACCTCCAATGTCAACCAGGAAAGTCTTATCTCCAGCCTCCAGTACGCGAAATGGCCCATCGTAAGGAGGGCGCAAGGAGTGTCGGCGAGTGTCACAGCGAATAAATACAAAATCAGCCGTAGATAGGTCTCGGGGTATCCAGGACTGCCCCATGCCATGTGGGCACCGGCCGAAAAGCCTTAATCTTGTCAACAAGGGTAGACCGTTCAGCGAACGGGCTCCATGGTTCAGTGCTGGGTGGAATGAAGTCGCCTGGGACACGCAGTGGCTGACCATACACCAATTCTGCCGAAGAGGTTTGCAGCTCTTCCTTAGGAGCGGTCCGTAGACCCAGAAGGACCCAGGGCAAACGCTCGACCCATCTGTCGTCCGTTTGACTGGCCCTCAAAGCGGTCTTAAGAGAGCGGTGAAAACGTTTACACAGGCCATTGGCCTGCGGATGGAACGCCGTAGTACTATGGAGCAGCACTCCGAGGATGCGGGCCACCTCCGACCACAACTCTGACGTGAACTGCGGGCCACGGTCCGAAGACATGTCTCCAGGCGTGCCGAAACGTGCCACCCAATTGGCAATGAAAGCCCGTGCCACACTGTCTGTGGTTGTCGAGGTCAATGGAACTGCCTCCGGCCACCTGGTAGTCCGATCCACCATGGTGAGAAGGTGAGTGAACCCCTGGGAGGGCGGTAATGGACCCACCAGGTCGATGTTGACATGTTCGAAACATCGATCAGGTACCGCAAATGTCTCCAAGGGTGCTTTGACGTGCCTTTGTATTTTAGCCCGCTGGCATGCCACGCAAGCAGCGACCCAGTCCCGAACATCTTTTTTTAAACAATCCCACACATACTTCGATGAGACCAGCTTCTGCGAAGCTCTCCGCCCTGGGTGTGACAAACTGTGGACCTTATCGAAAACAAGGCGCCGCCACTGCATGGGTAGAACTGGGCGAGGGTTGCCCGTGGATACATCGCACATTAGTGTCACACCTGCCTCAGTAAAAATGACATCAGCGATTGTCAGACTTGAGTCAGCCGTCCTGTATGCCTGTACCTGGGGGTCGGACTGTTGGTCTGCAGCCAAACGGACAAAGTCCATACCCAGATGCACTGCCTGCACTGTAGCTCTTGAAAGGCAATCTGCCACAACGTTGCTTTTTCCGTCAATGTGCTGGATATCCGTTGTGAACTCAGAAACGAAAGCCAAGTGACGTTGCTGGCGGGTCGACCAAGGCTCGGAAACTTTTGCCATTGCGTGAACCAAGGGCTTGTGGTCCACAAATGCTGTAAATGCACGGCCCTCCAGAAAGAAACGAAAGTGTCTGACAGCTAGGTATAGGGCGACCAACTCTCTGTCAAATGTACTGTACTTTCGCTCGTTGGGGCGTAGTTGACGGCTGAAAAATGCCAGGGGCTGCCAAACACCTCCTATAAGCTGCACCTACAGCCCAGTCTGAGGCATCGGTGGAGATAGCGATAGGAGCGCCAGGAACAGGGTGAGATAGCATGGTTGCTTGAGTTAGAGCTTGCTTAGTGTCCACAAACGACTTGGTCATCTCCTCCGACCAGGTGATCGGTTTTGCTTTGCTGTGTCCTTTGACGGCGCCGTACAAAGGTCGCATGAGCTCAGCGGCCCGAGGAATGAAACGGTGATAAAAATTGACCATCCCCAGAAATTCTTGCAGCGCTTTGATAGTGTGGGGCACAGGGAACTGTTCGATGGCGTCCACTTTGTTTGGTAGCGGGAAAGCCCCCATGTCTGTTACTCGGTGACCAAGAAAGTCGATGGCCCCCAGGCCAAAATGACACTTGGCAGGGTTAATTATCAAACCGTGTTGACTGAGTTGGGCAAAAAGCAAGCGTAGATGAGTGAGATGTTCGTGTGCGGAGGAATTGGCTATCAGGATGTCATCTAAATACACAAATATAAAGTCCAAATCCCGTAAGATTGAGTCCATCATGCGCTGAAATGTTTGGGCCGCATTCTTGAGGCCAAAAGGCATCCGTAAAAACTCAAAGAGGCCAAACGGTGTTATCACAGCTGTTTTGGGGATGTCCTCATGGAAAACTGGTACCTGATGGTATCCACGCACCAGATCCACTTTGGAGAAGATGGTTGCCCCTGCCAGGCGCGCTGAAAAATCCTGAATGTGAGGAACGGGGTATCGGTCGGGCGTGGTGACATCATTGAGCCGACGATAATCCTCGCACGGGCGGTAACCACCATCAGTTTTGGGGACTATATGTAGGGGTGAGGCCCAAGGACTGTTGGAGCGTCGCACAATTCCCAGGTTTTCCATGTTAGTAAACTCCGCCTGAGCCGCTGCCATCTTTTCAGGATGCAAGCGTTGGGCTCAGGCATGCACTGGGGGTCCAGACGTCAAAATATGGTGTACAACCCCATGGCTAGCTGAGGCTGATGAGAAAGTGGGTTTAGTGAGATTGGGAAATTCACTGAGTATTCGAGCAAACTCGCACTCCACGGTCAACGAGCTAGAGAGTGTGGTTGTTGCAAAAGTGCTTCGTGAACAAGGCAACACATTGAAAGCTTCCGCAGTGACTAAGCAACAGTTCTTTACATCTACCAAAAGTCCATAAGAGCACAGAAAATCTACGCCCAGGAGGGGCCTGCTTACATCTGCTAAAACAAACTCCCATGTAAAACGTTGTCCATTGAAACACAGCGGGACTAGCCGTGTCCCATACGTCTTAATTTTACCTTCGTTGGCCGCTTCGAGCGGTGTGCCAGTTTCGCCGGATCGTCTGTCCACAGGTGATGCCGGAATCATGCTAACTTGTGCTCCTGTGTCACACAAGAAATGTCGGCTGGATAGCGAATCCGTGATGAAAAGGAGATATTCAGCATTATGTGTCACTACGCTGCTGACTGTTGGGATTCCTCGGCTCCCACTGAACGTGCAAGGGGCACGACATTTCTTGGCTTTTGCTCCGAAACGTGCGTGAAAGTAACAAAATCCGTGATCGCCTGGCTGCCGTGCCGGAAACGATGGTGCGCTAACGCTCGTGCGGCTGTGGAACTGTTGAGAGCTGCGACCACATAGTAGTATCTCGTGTCGTCCGCGGTTATCTCTCGTAAAGCGAACTGAGCCTCGGCTTGAGCGAACCACACAGACGCTTGTTGCTCCCAAAACTCCGGAAGCTTAAGCGATACAGCATTCGTCGACATTTTGCGTAAATAGTTCTGACTCGGGGTCACCAATGTAGCACTAGTGCTAACAAAAGAAAACTGAAACATGAATCAATAACAAGGTAACGAGAGGATGGGAACAGAGACGAGACCGGAGAGAGCGTATTGAAGGCCGAAAGGGCCATACCTCTCTCCACACAAAACATGAGATTCTGTCATGATCCTGCCACTATCATGACATAAACTGTTTCATTGATGTTTAGTCTCCGGTCGTGGGCTAACTGCTAACAATGTTAGCTTATGACGTTTAGATGCGCTAATATGTGAGAAATAACTTAACTTGTCCCCCATGTTGTGATTAGGTGGGCAAACATGAGAAGTCTTTAGACACATACCCAAGCCATAATCCATACCAACAAAAGACAGAGTTTATTTAACTTTAAGTGATATAAAGTGTACGGTGAAAACGGCAGCAGTTTTTATGATAATTTCTACCTGTGATTTTTATTGTGTTAAACTAAAACTGTCGTCGTTTTTTCTGCCAATTGCAGCAGGTATGTGCAAAAATATATGTAATCTGTCAATTCTGGCTCTTAACACAGCAAGATTATGTTGTTAATTCATTATGTAGCCGACTGCGCTGGTTTGTATTGGCCGCCTCCAGTTTTCCACTAGTTTTGGCTCCAGCTAATGCTGTGATGTAATCCTGACTTCGGCGTAGTAATGTACAGAACCCCTCATAAAACAACTTCAAAATACACAGCAATTCGGCTTCTTTTCTTATAAAATAATAATAACTTTGTTTGTTTTTGGTGGAAAAGTCTAAACAATAGGTCAGTTGACATAGAATACAGCAGTTAACTATCACCGTGAAAAGTACGGACGAAAAGTAGGGGCCACATTTGGGCCACAATTTACAGAGGGGGAGCAAGTAGTGCATAATTATTTTTCATGTTTCAATTGCTGCTGGCACTACCACATTTCTGAACAAAACACTAGAGATGAGTTAGAGAATGATGCTGGTTTATTCTTGATAAACAGAGACCATGAGTACAGACTACTTGAGTACAGGACAGGTCAGTAAACCAAAGCAATACAACAATTTTGACATTTCACTCAGGGTTGTACTCACTTTTGTCGCCAGCGGTTCAGACATTAATGGCTGTGTGTGTGTTGAGTTATTTTGAGGGAACAGCAAATTTAAACCCATATACAAGCTGTACACGCACTACTTTAAATTGAAGCAAAGTGTCAATTATTCAGTGTTGTCACATGAAAAGATATAATAAAATATTTACAAAAATTTGAGGGGTGTACTCACTTTTGTGAGATTCTGAACTTTTGGTATGACCGAAGACAAAAGGTTTTAAGTGTCAGACACTATTATCCATCCCTGAAATATTTTACTTCCCTGGACTATGCAACTGTAACTAATATGTGAATTATCAGTGCCGTTGTCCACTTGGAAATGTTTACCTGGAAGTGGTAGAAAGTCTACAAGCCAAAACGCTTCAGGGGCCAATAAGATTTCAACTGGGGCCAGTGCCCCTCTGGCCCCACCTCTAGAACCACCAGGGCTATACTGTTGATCTGTTAAGTCAAGTCTGCTTTATTTATATATTACATTACATTTATTACAATTTTCATTGTTACAAAGCAGCTGTACAGGAAAAATTACTATAAGCAAAACATATAAGGTTATGCAAGTCAAAACACAGGTCAAATATCAGACAGACTATAAATTCCTATACGCAGTGTTAATTAAATAAAACTATCAAATTCTGTGTCACAAAATCTGTGTTCAGTCAACCTCTCCTGAGGTTTTTGGTATGTGCCGTTCAGGTTATCGTTCACAATGCTCAGCTTTACTTTTCATTCCCCTCTGTTCTGTCAGGTCTACTACTGTAGAGGAGGTTTGTGGTAAATATATTATAAAATACTTTTATTGATTTCATTCATGGTTCAAGCTGTCAGACACACCAGTTATTTATCGATAGTTTACATTAATAGAAAGCCTTTGATATGTCCTGCTAGAACTTCCCATTCCAATGCAATTTACATAAATACAAAAAACGAAGTAGTTTTAAAAGAAAAAGGGTTTTAATGCGACTTTAATCCTGCTTGTTTCAGGTGGCTGTTTCCATTCATTGGTCATATGGGCATCTGCACCTCGGCTGGAGTGATCCGGGACTTTGCTGGGCCGTACTTTGTCTCAGTAAGTACAAGACCCCCCAAAATAGTGTTTGTTATTGTTATATGCCACAGTTTTTACCACTGATTTAAATTTTTCCAATAAATGATGCCAGTATCTAGAGATCAGTGTTAAATATGTTAAGATATAAGATATTTTGCGCTGTAAGGTTTGAGATACTGTGATTATTATTGTGATTATAGTCAGGTCTAAATGGCATTGTTGTATTGGCATTATCTCCAGTGTCGTTTTGACATGTCTTTTTTATTTTGTCCTCTGGGGTATCATTTTATTATTACTAAAGTGTTGTGCCCCAAAAACACAAAATTAAGTTATTGATGACATTTTCAATCCTGTTTTTATCGCAGTTCTCTCTTACATACAGCTTCTCAAACTCAAACATAATAGGGATATGTTAAGCCCCATGTATTAACAGAATGCAACTATACACAGGAAAAAACAAAGCAGTATGGAATAGTCCGGAATCAGTGGTGTAAATTTAAGTGTATGCATGGGAATTTTGGATGTATAACGTTTAGATTTATGCCTTTGGCAGACATTTTACATTGCATTGTATTATGCATAATAATACATTTATATAAATTAATTATTGCATTTATTTGACTTAATAATTAAAAGAGAGATAGATGCGTGAATAGTCAATAGTCAATAGTCAAAATAGTCATTTTTTTAATGGATTTGATGCAGATGTTTATGAATGAATGTCAAGGGTCAGGGCAGACTGGCCAACTGTAGTACCGGGACTTTTTCCAATGGGCAGCTTTTATAATGTGGGCCAGAACGTGAGCGGACGGGGTGGGATCCCTCCGGAACGCAAGCGCTCTTGGCGAAGAAGTCACATGCTGCTTTTAAGGCCCAGTCGAGACTCACAAGGGCAGCATTGACAACAAGTTTAGGTGCTGTTTCTGTGAGCACTTGAAGCACAATGCCCGATCTGTGCAGGTGCGTCTGGGCAATATGATTACATTAATGGCAGCGCATTCATTTATAACAGTAATCAAACTGATTGGAACTAACTGTGCATTAAATGCACACCTTCCAGCCAATCTGAATCGAGTATTCAGACATAGCATGGTATAATAGCAAATAACATGTCCACTGATTTGCTAAACACCTAACACAAAATTCCCTTAAAAGTCACTCTATGACCAAACTTAATGATCCAGGCCAATAAATTGTCTGTCACTGCAAAACTCGGGATCTCAAACAGCCTCATGCTGACATGGATGTTCAATTCCCAGTGCTCTTCTAGAAAAGGTCCTCTGTCATTTTTCCTTGAAATCCCTATATCATTAAATTAAATTCCCACTGGTAATCACTAGAAAGTTCAAAACTAGGTATCTTGGTGACCTTGCACAGACTTGTCCTATTATTTCCAAAAGGACAATCTGTACCTGTGCACAAGGGTGCTGAGCAGAGGAGGTATCATGCTGTAATATGACATGTGATAAAAGCTCCATGTCTGTCCTGTGTAAGCTGTCTGAGTTACAAATTGCCGCCATCTCAGCCATTTCCACAGTTTTAGAGTCCTCTTGTTAAAAATAAATGATATTATCTGATTGTTCAACATCAGGGCAAGTCTATCCCATAATGCACATGGTATTTAATAAACCTATGTGACAGATGCGACTGCTTGTTCATAAATTGCAAGAATCCAACAAATTCAGACTGGCTATTCAAACGAAAGAAAAGTTGATATAATATAATGGATTTAGGCTAGGACACTATCTTAGTCAACAGAAATGTCTCAGACACAAGACAGAGGCAAAAGGGAAACATCTTGGGTAGAGCGGAGCCAGTAACACAAGAAGTGGTTATTTGACCTGCTGTGACACGGACCAGCACACATTCAAGTGCACCGCAATCTAGTGCACTTAAGTCTGCTCGTGGCAGACAGGAACTAAAGCTTGTCTTGCATGTGGAATGAACTGGTCAATGTGGCATCAGGTTATCTGAAAAGTTACTTCAGAGTCTTTGTGAAATATAAACCATAATAGCTTTGAGATAGCTTTTGATAGTGGCATAGAGTCACATTTTACTGGGCCACAAACATATTTTCATTTAAAAAAAATTACACTTTACAAAGTGCCAAATAAATTTTCCAGATGGAGTTATGGAAAGGGATTATCATCTGGTTCTGATCAGATGCATTGCATATCCCCGGGAAGCATCTTTATTAATATGAAAACTCTCAATATGCAACGTTTCTAAATTGATGTATTAAGAAAGTGTTGACACGCTGAACAGACTTGTTTTTTTTGCAGGAGGACAACATGGCTTTTGGAAGACCCACAAAGTGAGTTTGGGGAGCATCGTTTTGAAGTCCTGAACTGTAGGGGTAGACCTTGTATGATACATACAGTATAATAGACACGCTACATATTTTAACACTCTGCCTTTTTTCTCAGGTATTGGATGTTGGATGTAAGTAAAGTATACATCAGTGGATCTAACGCCTGGGACACAGCCATTCACAATGCCTGTGAAGAGTATAAACAGAGAATGGTATGTGTGTTTCCTTTCTAAACCAAACACCTCCCGTGCACTTCTATTGGTTGTAAAATGTTTGCAGTGCCTGTGGGTAATTTTTATTAGTATACATGTAAATAAACTACAATTTGGCCTCCTGACAATTATCTTTGTTCTTTGTCCAGCACAACCTATGTTGTGACAATTGTCACTCGCACGTTGCCATGGCTCTGAACTTGATGCGCTATGAAAACAGCACTTCATGGAATATGGTGAACCTCTGTCTGCTCGCTCTCATTCATGGCAAACACGTCAGGTGAGGACATCTTGAGAGTTGGGTAAGCAATGAACATGGACAGATACTTTAAATATTAAAATTTCTTGGTTTAAAGGGATTCGTTCAATTGTTGCAGGTAATGTTTCTAAAAGAGTGTGCCTTAAGGGCCCTTAAACATTTTCAGGCGTCTGGGTACATGTCTAGTCTACGTACGGTGAAGAATCGTACAGCTACAGTATGCAAGAAACATTACATGAAATCAAATCCACTCGTAGGTGTAGTATAAACTCGTGTCGTTTTTTCAAGATTTAGACTTGCTGCCAACTTAACCCAGTACCATTATCAAACCCTGACTGAATGACTAGACATAGTTCAGGACTGAAGAATTGGGCTCAGTGCACTGGATGTCAGCTAAAAGTGCCTGAGCACCTGAAACTGTCCACCCTGCAAGTTTAATAAGGGATCGTATCAGACACAGCCTTCTTCAGAGTACCAGTTGCTGTCTGAGAACACAGTGCCATGGCCATCAGGGACTAAGAAAGCAAGGGTGTGGTTTTAGTAGTAATTCTCAAATGCATCTAGGTATAATTGAAGATATTGTATTGAGTGCATTAGGGGTGTAACGGTTCTCCACCAACGGTTCGGCACACGCTTGGACCACGGTTCATCTTAAATCTGACGACGCATTTATAATATGGGTCGTTAAAAATTATAATGCATAAAACAGACTGATAAAGTTCAGCTAATGTATGTTTGTCGATGGATACACATTAAATACCTACGAACACTCAAATACCGTAGACAAATTTCAATAGGATTTACGTATGCTGTAATATGACCAGTCATTTATGCTTTCATCACCCGGGTGTTGCAAGCGCTCGAGTGCAGGTGTGACCTGAACAGCACATGTTGCTGTTTAAACTAAAATCATTCAAGCCTTGCCAATTTAAACATTTTAGTGCTAGATTATGCACAAGAAAACTTGCGCGCTGTGAGAAGATCCGAAGCGAGCACAAGGAAAGTCTCAGACATGGTGCAAAAATGGAGTTGCATTTAAAGTCTTGCACTTAAATGGACAAATTCACAACCGAAGTAGGTCAACATGCCCCTCTTGTCGAGTATCTGAAAAAACAAAACAGACGAAAAACAACGCATGTGTACAGTATCTGTGTACTGGAATGTTGTGTTGCTCTTAAAGCGACAGCACCATATTCCTGCTGTCTATTAAAAGTCAGGGAAATCACTCCCTGCTTGTGACTCAATAGCTTCTTTATCTTCAATTATGATTCATTTTTATTTTATTTGTACATATGCAATGTTATGTTTTATTTGATTACTTTAATACATTTCTATACCTTGAAAAGGTACTGTATATACACTCACCTAAAGGATTATTAGGAGCACCATACTAATACTGTGTTTGACCCCCTTCCGCCTTAATTCCGCCAGAACTGCCTTAATTCTACGTGGCATTGATTCAACAAGGTGCTGAAAGCATTCTTTAGAAATGTTGGCCCACATTGATAGGATAGCATCTTGCATTTGATGGAGATTTGTGGGATGCACATCCAGGGCATGAAGCTCCCGTTCCACCACATCCCAAAGATGCTCTATTGGGTTGAGATCTGGTGACTGTGGGGGCCATTTTAGTACAGTGAACTTATTGTCATGTTCAAGAAACCAATTTGAAATGATTCGAGCTTTGTGACATGGTGCATTATCCTGCTGGAAGTAGCCATCAGAGGATGGGTACATGGTGGTCAAAAAGGGATGGGCATGGTCAGAAACAATGCTCAGGTAGACCGTGGCATTTAAACAATGCCCAATTGGCACTAAGGGGCCTAAAGTGTGCCAAGAAAACATCCCCCACTTCATTAAACCACCACCACCAGCCTGCACAGTGGTAACAAGGCATGATGGACCCATGTTCTCATTCTGTTTACACCAAATTCAGTCTTCAACTGTCCAATTTTGGTGAGCTCGTGCAAATTGTAGCCTCTTTTTCCTATTTGTAGTGGAGATGAGTGGTACCCGGTGGGGTCTTCTGCTGTTGTAGCCCATCCGCGTCAAGGTTGTGTGTGTTGTGGCTTCACAAATGCTTTGCTGCATACCTCGGTTGTAACGAGTGGATATTTCAGTCAAAGTTGCTCTTCTATCAGCTTGAATCAGTCGGCCCATTCTCCTCTGACCTCTAGCATCAACAAGGCATTTTCACCCACAGGACTGCCGCATACTGGATGTTTTTTCCTTTTCACACCATTCTTTGTAAACCCTAGAAATGGTTGTGCGTGAAAATCCCAGTAACTGAGCAGATTGTGAAATAGTCAGACTGGCCCGTCTGGCACCAACAACCATGCCACGCTCTAAATTGCTTAAATCACCTTTCTTTCCCATTCTGACATTCAGTTTGGAATTTAGGAGATTGTCTTGACCAAGACCACACCCTTAAATGCATTGAAGCCACATGTGATTGGTTTATTAGATAATTGCATTAATAAGAATTTGAACAGGTGTTCCTAATAATACTTTAGGTGAGTGTATACAGTATCTTATTTTATTTTGTTTTATTGGTCCTGTTACTTGTAGCTTGATTATTTGATCTTATTTTTATTTGTCAGTAGTTCCGTTTCTCTGAACATGGCACAAACCGAACTGAAACGGTGACCCTTAAACCGTGACACAAACCAAACCGTGAGTAATATGAACCGTTACACCCCTAGAGTGCCTGCCACTGGTGCCTGCCACTGTTTATTATGTGAATGGTTATTTCAGTCAGTCACTGAAAAAGGAACTGAGCTGATGATGCAGCTATTTTGTACTTCAACTTTCAGACTGTGGCAGTTGCATCAAAATGTAGAGTAATCTGTAGTCTCACAGATCCAGATTTTTAACTGTCATTATAAGGCCTGGTTCATTTAGCAGTTTTCTCTAACCAAGGACTGACAGTATAATTTAAAATCATGTTTAATTCATCATATGCTTTGTGAAATATTTTTAAATAGGTTTTTGTTACACATTAACTATTATTGTTCAGGTGACGGATGGCTTGTAACTTGTAAATCATAATTTTAAACATACATGTAGCATCAACTCAAAACACTTGCGACACACAGAGCATCCTAACAATGTCCCGCAATCATCCACGATACATTACCTACCACAAAGTAATGAACTTAAACGGACAGCGTACCAAGCCCCTAAGCATTTGCACTTGTGAATTTTACATAAACACCTCTTGTGAATACACATTTCTTTCTTGACTTTAATTATCAACATCTTTCTTTTATTCGGACAGCTGTGTGGGATTTCTAAAGACATGGCTGCCGTTCTTCATTTTGACCAGTGTCATTCTGGCTGTGGCCCTATTTCTAAACCTGCGATGACCTAGCTGGGTGAGGTAGAGGTGGAGCGGTCGAGGTTGGCTGGGTACAAAACCCACCCCTCTGCAAAGGACCCACTTTTCCAGCTTAAAGTGGGACTCTGATGAATATCAGCCGGGCCAGATGTGGTGCCTACAACCCGGTTCAACTCTTCAAAACATAGAGGAGCATAACTATGAAATCTAATGCTAGGTCTCTTTGTCATAGGGTAGAGACAGTGAATACGCCATGCCTTCAGTGTCTTGTGGTGATGTACAAAATGCTATTCTCTAAAAAGTCTTCCAAAGGCATAGTTTGGTGTCACTCATGAAAGTTATGGTGCTCATTTATTGTTTGGTTACATTTTGATCTCTAAACTATAATTTCTATTTATAACAAGTAACATATTTGAAACAACATTTTAAATTTGATATGTCATATTTAAAACACTATACTGTACATTTTTAATTATTATGTTCTCTTTCTGAGAACACATTATAGGATAGAGAAAATGCTTTGAAATAAATTGGAAATTGATCTCTTTTCAAACACTCATGAATATGACCTCTCTCAATATTAACTTAAATTAAAACTTTTAATATTTATCTATATTTGGGATTCTTTAATTATCTTAATGGCAATTCTTAACATTGTGGTTTTACAACAAATTGAATGGTTTTTACTTATAATTCTTTACAGTACTAGCTTGGCATGCTTTCAAGTGTCATTTGTTCTATTTTATAACAAATTTACTTATCTATGTAGGCTAGCACTCGAAAATGTACTGTTAATTGCTAAGCAAGGTCTCGTTTGCATTGTATATTTAAGAAGCATCCTTTGCAACAAAATGCCACCTGGTTAGCTATTATTATATTACATAGATCACTTTTCATACCAACGTGAAATTCACAACCTATTTGTTTTACTTCTGTAATGTGATGCTGAAAATGAAGGACATTCGATTTTATCCACCAGGGACTGAATGCATCATGACAATGGTGCAATACCAGAATAGAGCTATGGCTGGTGGTCCTGCTGAATATGTCAACAAGTCATCACATTTAAATTAATTGCGTTTTATTCACATGCAATGATGAATCATAAATAATTAGACCAAAAGTATCTTTTAAATTAAAATGATTCATGTTTATTTCATGTTGAACGCATTGTTAGCCAAATACAGAAACTATTGTTTAAACTGTCAAAAATGTGTAGTGTTAACAGATTTTGCTTTGACGGGAAATATCAAATGAAATGCTGTCATAAGTACTGTTGGTTTTATTTATTATATGATGTAAATGTGTGTTCCAAAGGTCAAGGGTTTGTGTAATATTTATGAAGAGACACGCAGACGGGGGTACATAAAAAGCAAATAACTGTTTAAATTGATAATAGTTACTGAAATCTACAACATTGCTCCTCATCTCTGCCAAATTATGTTAAAGATCGCTTTTTCTCATTTAGTTTCAAACTATACCATAATCCGGACACAAACTCTGTTACCATGGCTCCTGTGGCTGAATCAGATCCTTCCATTGTTAACACTCAAACAGAAAAATCGCTGGGCCCATTACTTTCCACATTTTGCTTTTTCTCTTTCACACTCTCTCCCTCTTTGGAATTATTGCCAAGATCAGCAGGTAGCCAAGTATCTTAAGCTCTTTGGAGACGCTCACTAAAGATCTTCAGATGGGCTGGTGTGTGTGATGAGTGTGGCCCCTGCTGGTACCGGCTAAAGCTGATCAGACTAGAGAGACGCTGTGAAAAATCATTGGATTTCACTAACATTCTTACCTACTGGTTTCCTGTCTTCAAAGAAATGAAGTGGTGGATCAGAAGCAACTGTTTCTGTGTTTTCATTGCATCCTATAAGTCTTTGAAAACGGATAACATTCCACATGTATTGTAAAATATTTATTAGTTCCCTGGTGGATTTTATTTGGTATGATATATACAAAGAAACAGCTGTTTCGAAACTACACCAGTATGCCACGAGCTAGCTTGAGAGAAAATATTGGTATGCATGGTATATTATTGATATTTATATTCTCACATTACTCTTTACATGTCATTTAAATCCAGCCAGTTCTTACAAAGTAAATCCCAAAAGTGTGATTCCACTTGCCATGAGAAAAGAGTCCAAGTGATGTATTAAAATTATTGTACCAGTCAATATGATTTGCAATAACTGCTTTTTCAATAAACATTATAGCCAGCCATGCCAGGTTGTAATAAATGGATTATCGGATTATAACAAAGTTATGAGACCGTTGTTAGAGTTTAACTGGTTGATGTAGTTGAGGAGGGAGGGTACAACCTAAAATAATCCCTATTTTAAGGCATTATCTTATTTTGTAGTTTAGTGAGGGAAGTTATTTATGTATTATGCATATTAGAATCCACTTTTAATAGGAGACTTCTCATTTCTGCCCGTTTTAAACTTTTCGTAGTGTTTACAATAAAAATGGTTAAATGCTATAATCAAATTCATTACGTTGACGTCACGGAATTGCAAACAAATTGTCATCGTTTTTAATATTATTTCCAGTTCCATTATTATAGATTATTGTTTATAAACTAGTGCGTTCTTTCTTATTTTGGCTTGTTAACGCGTTCACCTCTGTAAACTGCATGCATGCGTTTATTAAGAAAGTCTGATCCTCCTGGTTGTATTTAACAGTTGGCATTGTTAGTTCTTTTTTTCTTTAGCTCTTGTTAATAATCAAACATTTGTAAGTGCATATCTTGATAGCAAGTTTTAAAACCATCTTTGTAATGGTGTATTTTGCCTTCTAAGGGACTGACACCATCTTGAATAGATGCAGTGTATGCTCTCTTTCACGTGTGGTTGACTTTGATGAGGCAGAATGTGTTGCATGTCCAACCATTAATATTGTTAGAGCACATTTAACAACAGAGGAAAAGATTTGTGAAAACTTACTTTTTTCTTGTTTACCCTGACTTGCATCCAAATAATAACTACTGCAATATAAGAGACTAACTGCATCATCTGTCTTGAACTAAAAACATGTACGCTACATCTGTTAAAATGATTAGTATTTACCCATCCACTTTATTTTAAGTTTCCTTCTTTTGACCCGTTAATAAAAACTCCACCATGTCGATGTTTAGCTAAAGGCTAAATTCATCCATCAAATATCAATGAAAACACAAAATCATCTTAATATGCATTTGTGTATGAATCAGTTACCAGACTGAATCTGCCAATAACAACATCGTTTATGAATGTATTCAATGTTGATTATTGATATCAATAAAATATTGATTTAAATAAAGCCAAGTTTTTTTTCTTTATTGGGAGGATTGTATGTAATAAACGTTTTCATCTTGCCAGAAAAGGGAATATGATTCTACATCTTATTTAGACGTGGCATATCAAGTCTGGTCAAAAAATGTTTGTGCCATTGTGTCTTCATTTATTTTCGCGCGCTTCTTTGAAGGGTTGCCCTGGAAACCTTTAATCCCTCTGGACCGGCAAAAGAGCGACGTGTTGAATTCAATGTTTATTGTCCCCAACACTTCTACAGACCCCCGCCGAGTTCAAAGGCCGTGGGATGTATGATAAATGTTTCAAACTCTGACCTACAAATACATAGTAGCTACTGTTTACTCTTCCATAGAACACTACAAAGTCATCATTATCACTATTCTGGCATAAAGGATTATACAGATTGTAATTTGTTTTTATAGCAAAACATTCTGAAACTTGTTTTATGAGAGTGAAAGAAATCGCATAATCACATTAAAACATTAGTGTTGAAATAAAAGTCAACTAAATCTGATTCGGGTGGTCTTAATCATGATGGGCTTTAATCACTTTTAATTGAGCCTATTCATCATCGCGATGAGCTGAAGATCTGTATTATGCCGAGATCGGTCTATAAGTGTGAAGTCTATAGTGATCCAGAGAGGAGGGGAGAGGTGCTAGTCCTGGCTCCTCCCAACTGATTGTTAAGAGCCGGAATGGTTCTGTTTCATTGTTTGAGGAGCGGATCAAACGCCCTACGCCGAGCACCTCCTATTCTCATTGAAATAAAGTGTCTGCCTCCCACACATGGAGTTTCTGTGATGCAAAGAAGTCAGGCGCACAGCGACAGGGCTGAAGAACGCGCCGGGTTGTTGGAAAGACACTTTGGAGATACACGAACCCCGAACTATTACAGCAGCTAAATAAGGGAGATGAATTAAAAGTGGCGTTGTTCCGTGAGATCTACGCGATACCTTTCAGAGTTTTTTAACCATGATTTGCTCTGGACTCTTTGCGGTTGTCTTTGGGTTGCTGTGCGCCGTGCGTTTCGCGGGGGCATCGCCGTGTCCGTCCGGGTGCGAATGTTCGGAAGCCGCGCTGACGGTCAAATGTGTTTCTAAAGATCTGCGGGACATACCGACTGGCATCCCGGGATACACGAGAAACCTCTTTATAACTGGTAACCTCATCAGTCATATTGGGCCGGAGTCCTTCCAGGGACTGGATAATGTGACAAATTTGTCGCTATCTAATAACAGGTAATCCCATTTGCTTTACTTCATGTTATATTCCCATTTATGTAAAACTACCTCAGTTAAATTTGTGTGCTTGCAAACAATTAGCATAGTTTACGCCAAATATGTTGAGTGGAAGTATTGTTATGAAAATATGAGGACATGGTGAATGGAGATCAAAACTTTTTCAAATCTTGTGAAGGGCTTTCTCAGTTTTTCTGGTTTTTGGAAGCTTATAGATAGAAGATGCATTCCTGCATTTTATTTTGAAATGAGATAAAAGAGACATTCTATATCACCAATTATTTTTTTCATGTGTTTGTTTTCAGGATCTCAGAGGTAAAATCTCACACATTTTCTAGCATGCAAAGCCTCAGATCGCTGGACCTAAGCAACAACCAGCTGGCCCTCATCCATCCTGAGGCATTCACTGTCCAGAGCAGCATGCTGAGGGAGCTCAACCTCAGTCGGGCTCTCTACAACCACTCTTCTGTCATAGATTTAGCCACCTCCCTTTGCTGGAGCAGCTTGGGTGATCTGCTAGTGCTGGACCTTTCCAGTAATGGCCTTGTCTACTTGCCCCCTGGCATCTTTTCCCATCTTGTCAGCTTGCAACGTCTTCAGCTCACAAACAACTCCATAGTGGCTATCCATAACGGGACTTTCACAGGGTTGGATCATCTTCAGGAACTTGATCTAACGCATAATGCTCTTAGAACCTTGCGCGACGAGGCTCTTAAAGAGCTCGAACACTTGCGTATGGTGAGAATTCACTTGGCAGAAAACCCATTTACTTGCATTTGCGACATCGAGCCATTTGCTGCATGGCTGAACGCCTCACATGCACATGTAGTGGATGCAGAGCGCCTTGCTTGTGTTTTCCCCACGGAACTGCAGAACACATCGCTGCTGATGGTGGGCGAGCTGGAGTTGGGTTGTCACCGGGCTGGAGAGACCGACAATCTGGCATTGCAAACTTCTTATGTGTTCCTGGGTATCGTACTGGGATTTGTTGGTCTCATGTTTCTTTTTGTGCTCTACCTGAACCGCAAAGGTATTAAGAAACGGATCTATGAAATGCGTGATGCCTGCCGAGAGGTTTGGGAAGGGTATCATTACCGATATGAGATTGACTCTGATCCTAGGCTCTCACAGATCTCCACAACAGCTGATGTGTGAAGCTTTTCCCAAACCAAGCTCATGACACAAACTTGCTTTCTATTGCATATATATGTGGAATATGTACACTTATGTTCCAGGCATGTAGACGTATTTTAATAGTCCCATATATACTTTGTCGCATTTTCGTGCAAAGCATGTACTGCCTGTTAAGTCTTGTTTGGGCCTTCATAACAAGCACACCTCCCCCTCAAATTCAGATTTGTCCCCGGGAGGCGTTTGCTCTTCAATTATTATTGGATACTTGATGATTAGCCCAATAAAGGGGAGATGCCATAAAATAAGCCCGACTACCACCAACAAAACCCCCACCGCTCTCTATTGTCTTGGAATGTGGCCCACAACCTTTTTGGTTCAACTTAAGTGCCTTGTTTATAAGATTTAGGGGGCTGACCAGCTTCAAAGAGGGGCCACTTCGATGTACATTTATACTATAGTGTTTGTGAAGTTCTGGGAACTGTTGTATTGCATGCTTGTGCAGCCCTGTCTTTATGGAAGCATATGAAGTTCTAGAGTTGGACAGACTTAGCAGCCTTCTATGGTCCTCTCTGTCCTTCTAGCCACAGGGAGTCTGAGAAGAATGTGCCGGATTTTCTCTCCAAAAGCATTCCAGCATGAGGATAACCTCCTCCAAGCTCTAGAAGGAGAGTCTTTTGGAAAAAAAAGAGCGTCAGTTTGCTGAAATATCTGGCGCTTTTTCATTCAGGAGAGACGGTTTGCTTTGTTTTTATTCCGTTCATTTTTATTGTCAGGATGATGAGAACCAGCCCTCAAGAGGGCCGCAGAGCGAGACCCCTCCTTCTTAGAGACTGCAGAGAGGCTGCTAGCTCTTTGAAGACTCAGCCTGGCTCAGTTCCTCATATGTTCCCCAGCTTTTTCTGTTTAAAGGACTTTACAGTGATAAGATACAGATGAAACTGGGGCCGTTGTGCAGAAGGCGACTCTGTTTGCTCTTTTTGAGTCTTGCTTTCAAATGTATGAGAACGAAAAGTCTTTGTGTTGTCGACTTTGGTTGTGTCTGGTGCTCAAGACCATGGTTTTATACTGCAGAGGTTTGGCAAAATGTACAATTTGCCATAGTAAAAAAACTCTGCTTGTAATAATAAAAACATACCTGATTAATTGCTTGGTAGGATATTTGTTAAGAGAGCATTTAGACTGTCTTCCATTGTGTTTTATAGCACTATAACACTAGTATAATTCATTAATAGTCAGATTAACCTTTACCACGAAGGAGGCATGGAAAGCTTGTAAATAAAATGCCAAAAGCAAAATGTTTACTCCTTAATTTATCAGGTATCCACTCCAGTGGAAAGCAACATACTTCAATGGATCTGTCATGCATCAATTTTCAATGTCAAAGTCATCAATTTTCTTCAGAGCAGAATTTTTGTTGCATGCTAATAAATAAAGATTAGTAGAATTTAACAATTGAAATGATGTATGTGGCTTGAGAGGAAATCCTTGTGGTTTCTTTCAGCAATTTCTTATTTTCTGGAGTTTTGTCCCATGTTAACGGTACAGCTTTTTTTTTCACTTTGCAATATAAATTATTTACCACCTCTCCTTATTTTAAGTTTTCAGGCTAAATATAAGCTCTGTCAAAAATGCTTGTGGCGTAATGGTGAAAAAGCGGGAGTGCAACACAAGATGTAAACATTGGAAGCTTTAACATGATTTTACAATATCTCACTGTAAAAGAGAAAACATGTGAACTAGCAGCTGTGGCATCCAAACTTCATCCCCGTTTCAGAATATGCCTACTCCTCTACAATAATATGCATAATGATTGCATGTCCGAATCCTCATATTCAAGAAGCAATGGGTAAAAAATACCTTGATGGTCTGCTTTTCTGATTTTATGCCTTGGATTGACATTATGCTGTGCTACCAAATAAAAAAACTAAGCCAAGCGACTTTCAATGCAAGCAGTACTGTATATGTACTCTGAAGTTTACTGTGTATGGTTAAATTGTGAGTACTTTGAGGACATCAAGTATTTTCACTGTTGATATTAGTATGTCATAGGTTAACAAATATACGAGTGACGGCACTGACACATTTTTTGATGTTTAGAGCGAGTTATTTTCAGTTAAGACAGCTCAAACATTCAATTTAGTCAGGGACTATGCCTTAAGACTGTGAAACTGGGCAAAAGTCACATAAGAACAACACAATTTCTATTCTATTGTAAAAAATTATTGGTGGTCATGGCACAGCTCAAACTCTGTACCTTACAAATGTTTCCTCATCTGTAAGTTGCTTTGGAAAAAAGCGTCTGCTAAATGTAAATGTCAAATGTATCGTCAAACTTTGTTGCACACATGTTAGTATCAATGATGATGGTGAACATGGAAAATGAGAACAGAGAAACTGACGGGTAAGTACCTAGTGTTTTCAACAGGTCCCTGTGCAATGGAGCATGATGGGCTTGTTAAAATCCAAAAACAAATGTGCCCTATTAGTTACGAATTTATGGTCGTCCTTAGGCCTCAAGACATAAAAAAATTATATGTACCTAGCATCATTGTGTCGGACACCACTGTGCCAGAGAACGTCACTGAAGATTAATGTAATCTCTTCTCTGCCTCACAGCAAGCCTACAGGAAAGACAAACTTTCAAGCATACTGTCCGTTTAACTACAACAAAGGCATTCAAGTTCAAATGACCGCTTGCTGTTCATGAGACCCACTTGTTTTTAAACTTGTTACTTGTTTGTTCTCTTTTATATTATTATTTTTTCTTGGTGGCCGTGCTGTGCGCTTTTCCTATTAAACCCAAAGTGCTTTAGGAATTGTACTGACAAATGCTTGCTCTTTTGTCATTTTATTTGACAGAGTTATAATGTTTGCTGGTTGGGCGGCATTATGGAGCATTTAATAGCTTTCAGAAAATATGCTTTCAAAAATTAACCTCACATCTCTTGGGGACTGAATACATTTAAGACAAACCCACAACGGTCATCAACATGACAACAGGAATTGGCAGCTAAGTTTCTGAAGAGAGGTTTATCTTACTGGCTTTCTCTTTTAACCTCAATCCTGCCTCAAATTTCATTACCCTTTTATTTTAGCACACCTCATTTGGGCTTTTTGTTTGATCAATAAAAGTTAAGGGTTTGTTTGAATCCTTTACTCAATGTATTAAACCCTGTACGAACGAATTATTTTCTTATAGCAGGTATCTGACAGATTTTTTTGATTGGTGAATGATAAAACTGATTAAGAAAGGAGGCATTATGGGGCCAGAATATCATAGAGGCATAAATGTGGGCTCTCCTGACCACCCAGAACACCCTCACAATAAAAATTGAAATGTGATAAAAACATAAATACATTTGACTAGGTGTCGCATATTCAGATGTAAATATAGTTATTGTGGCCAAAATAATTTACAATATTATACCAATATCTACTTAATTATTTAAGAATGAAAAAGTAATGCTATCAGTCAAATTCATCTTTAATTTGGATGTTTTTCTTATCTTTTTGCCCAACAAATCACACTTAAGAAAACTTGTTCAGAACAATCAAGACTTCTGTTGCATTATTCATATTATTTCTATCATGTATTGTGTTAAGACAATTTTTTTACAAAAGTGTCATAACTACAAAGATGTGCAAAGAAATTAAAAAAATTTAACTACAGTGAATGAACGGAACTGTTATTGCATTGCAACATTGACAGTAGCTGAATAGAGGTGTCATGAAAATAACCAAAAATTTCCTAAAATCTTAATGCTCATAAAAAGATTGTTTATTTCTTTAGATTTTTGGTTGAAATATGACTTGTTTTTAACAAGTTTCATAATGTGCTATGCTAAAAGTCAGTAGATCACAACTATTGCTTCCAACCAGTTTGACATTTTCATGGCCTCTCACGCAAACAAATGGGCAAAATTAAAAGTGGGACCCAAATTGAAAACAAATGCATGTAGAACTCGCTGACCTCAACTCCAACAGTACGACAATGCCACTCACAACCCAGACAACAAAAGACACAGCAAAGCTGTTCATCTATGAATGTATTCATAGTGTGTAACCTTAATGTACTAGAGACAGAAATTATATAATTCCTCTGGGGTTCCCCTACCCCTTTACCCAGCTGTGGGTGCTGTTATGTGGGTTTTGTTTCTTGTGTTGTCTCGCTGTCTGTTGGTGTGCCCAACCATCAAGGTTTGGAACAACTTCAAGTTGTGTAGTTCTTGTCATGTTCTCAAAGAGAACAATGCCATTTTTGGGATTGTGACAAATATAGACATTTTTATTTTTCCTCCAGTTTTGTATCTTTTGACAACTCAAATTTGAAATGTCTATATGTAAATCCTTGCCCAATCCACTTTCATTAAGAAAATTGTTCTATCTCAAGCGAGTTACTCTTGGGAGGAAATAAGGGGTAGAAAAGCTCTGTTCTGGAGCAAGATAACTGTGCTTGTCCATTATTATCCCTATGACTTAACTATAAGCATTTGATGTGACTCTGTAGCCAGATATCTATTTCACATGATAAAGTATGAAGGGCCCTCCAACATAACATTCAATCTATTAATGTTTTTTTTGTTCTGTATGTCTATCTCAACGCTGAGCTTCAGTTTACACTCCATTATCTTTAATAATACATTTGAATGAAATGTAAAGATATACATTTTCCAAGTTTTACATTACTTTTGGCCTCAAATGTACATGTTGCACATGCAACAGCTGCTTTTATATGACTGCTAATACAGAAAGATGACTCCTGCCAACATCTGCTATAATAAATGCACGCGTGACCTAAAGACAGAGGTCCAGTATAACTAATGTAGTTTAATAAGGCAAAGAGATGTGGGATGGTTTTACCGAAAGATCCTAGATATAAGAATTTCTTTATCTTGGTAACCAGACCTTTTCTTACAACCGAGCATTAAGCCCATGACAAAAGGTATTGTTTTTACGTAGGCTACATTATTCAAGATGGCCAGATGCCTGAGCAGGAGGGGGTTCTAAGTGTGAAGCCAGTGAAGTCTCCACAGGATTGGCTAAGATATGGAGAACGTCCTAGAAGTCAAAGGGCAGATCATTCCAGGGAAGAGACCATCTGGCTCACTTCTGACTCATAGCAGCTTCTGATGTCAGTGCACCATCAAGTCAGTGAGATGAATGAAAGAATAACTAAGATCAATGAATGGCTCACCAACAAACACACGTAATGTAACATAAAAAATAATGCTTTTGTGTAGTGTTCTGCTTAGCAATGCACACTTCTGAGTGGTGTACAAGCATGCAAGTAAGGTTTCGGCACTGGGCATATTTTGTGTAGTGCACATAGAAATGAAATGCAATGAAGTAACATTTCATTGTTAAAAGTAACTATGAAACGGAAGTTGTTATTGTCTTTTGCCGTGCCATAACGTACATCCGGCTTCTTAAATTTGAAGAAAAGTAGGGCGGGACTTCATGTCAACCTCCTCTTGATTGGATTGTTGTAAGTTGGCCTGATACACCACTGGTACCCATTGGACAGTCAGTATAGTCCTACCTCTTTTTCAGGCATTGCGTCACAAAGAGAAGAGTTGTTGTTTAGAGGTGGAGTTGAGCTTTGTGGTTTTGAGTAAAGATTACAACTGCAAATGAGTTTTACAAAAATAATGATGTACATTATTATAATAATCACTGCAATGCTGTGTTAGAGAATTAATATTATCATTTTAAATTACACAGTGACTTTAAAGCGACACTTTAGAACTTTTGCTCACAGGTTTTAGTATGTTTTAGTATGTAGTATATTTTTAAAACAACTTAAATATGCTAATCTGAATCTGAATCTGAATCTGAATCTGAATCTGAATCTGAATCTGAATCTGAATCTGAATCTGAATCTGAATCTGAATCTGAATCTGAATCTGAATCTGAATCTGAATCTGAATATGAATCTATTTTCATGTTTGCCCCATCGTGGGTTTTTTGTTAATCAAGATTTCTTGCTAGGAACATCGCTGTCTGTGTTTGGGTTCTCTGTCCGCCACCCCTTGACAGATAACATCGCCCACCACTGTGCCTTGTTGTTGTTGTCCTAAATGTTACTTTGTAATGTTTGCATTTTTACTCATTTAAACTCTTTCTATTTATTATATATAGTGACATGGTGCAAAGTGTAAGCTGAATTGATGGGAAAACAATGTTTAGCTGCCGTACTAAGAATCCATACGCGTAATGATGAATAGATTCACACTATCCCTCACAAACGGACACTCTCCTGTATGCTGCTTGCTGAGGATATTCTGCTGACGACGGAGTTTGCCATGTGTGGCGGTGTATTCTTGAAAATTCCTCCATAACGCTTACCGAAACAAAAGCTTCAGCAGTCCCCAGATATGATGGAGTCTACATTTTCAGTATAATGACACTCGTGACTATAAGAATAATCCATTTTAGGTATTTTTATTGTTTCCATGCTACATCATTCTTCACCTTTTTTGTATGGCTGATGATTTTCTTTGATACTAGTCATACTGTGGTCCTATCAAAACAATACTTGATCATGAACTTTGCCTTAACCACTGGCATAGGTTTGGGGCGGGACTACCCTGACCAAAGACAGCTGTGGCGAATGCTCAGGAAACTGTTTAAAAACAGGTAATTATTTTTGCAGTTAAAACGAGTGATGGGGTCCAGGACACTGGGGTCTACACACTGCTTTCAAATCAGGCATTCTTTTAGGGTATTCCATTAAGATTTTCATACATCTAAATAATAACCTTTCCCCTAATGACAGCAGAGTGTATGTGAATGTGCTTATGTGAATATGTGGGTTGCTGTTCAAAAGTAATACATTACTCAGTTCCAACATTCTGGCCGCACTATGGTTGGGGGAATAATGAAGGACAATATATAGGATGAAATGACATGCCAAGGAAAAGTAGGCCAGCGTGACAGATCTTCCCATCGTTTGGAGAAGCTGGAGACAGACGGATGCTTCTCCATCCTGCTGACAGTGGGAGAATGACACTAATGATCTCCATCTATCTAATGTGCATGGGTGGGAATGAGAAATTGTCAGAGCTATGCATGCGCAAGTGCAACTATTAGAGTGGGTTATGCGTTAGGCTGCAGTAATGGCCATCATACCTGTTTAAGGTACATGTTTGTGCCTGAGGTTGATGCAAGCCATGTTTAAGAAAATCATCAAAATAAATTCACAATTTTTGCTAATCATTTTTACGCTCCCTGAACTTACTTATAGACACACTAAATGTTTAAGTAGACTTTTTGACTTTTAAGCTGCTTGGCTATTTATCCCATGGAAAGGGCATGATGGTGAATTACTGACATTTAACATTGGTCACCAGATCACAGAAACACACATGATCAAATGTAACTTTAGAAGAGAAACAAATATGGAGCTTTATTGATTTTTCAGTTGTGGCTGTCATTTTTCAGATATACAGTAAAAGCATGCAACATCCATTTGAAGCTGGTTTTGTGTCGTTGGCTATTGCGGGTGTCCCGTCGGAGACAGCATGATCAAGGGCCATAAATATCAAACATGTGATGTTGATCGGGGCAGTAATATAATCATATTAATACCACACATGAGGAATTTATGAGAAAAAAAGTCACTTGTCAGCCACATTCCCAGCAGGTAAATAACCAGTAGGGGCGATGTGTGGACGAAAAATAAAGATTAAGAACACACAGGACGCGCTTGCTGATTGCTTTGGTATTCACATCTCTTCATTAAAGCTGATCAAACCTCGCCGAATTGCTCACACGTCCCTCACACATATTCAGTTTATCTACAACGTATATGTGTAAACATTACTGTTTTAGCTGCATTTTTTTAGTCTCTGCATTTGCCTTCTACAATGTAGTAGTTCAGTCGTGTCAAGAGCAAGACTATTTCCCAAACATCAACAACGCTTTCATTTGTTTATAAAATCCCACCCCACTATGTTTTCAAACATAATCTTGTTGTAGAAGGAAACTTCTACTATTCTTTGTATTTTTTTGGGACAGAATAGCACATTTGTGTATTTCCTGTTAAAATCATTCTGATAAATTCATAGGAGGCAGTGTTCAGAAATTAAAGGGTAAAATTAATAAACAATGGATATTTAATCCAAATTTGTCAGCAAATGTCTTTATATTCAGTTAAATGCAATTACGAAGAAAGAAATGTGCATGATTTGGGTTTGATTAAAATTTTTGATCTGATCCAACAAACACCAACATTCTACATTCTTGTTGACATTGATCCAGTAAACACCAATGGGGGTTTTACACATTAGTTGAATCAGTGTGAATTAGCCTCTATGCACACAGAGAAACTGCAACTCCTTCCACAGCAAATGCTTCTGCAAAATAGCCTTTCCCGGCATAGCCAAAGTAATAATTGTTAACAGGTGCAAACTAGTTTTCTGTTCACTGATTGGTTTATATTGAAGAGTGCAATCTATAAAAGAGTCCTGATGTGGGTTGCTAATTAGCTATCAGCTAATTTGTTTCTAGGCTGTTTTGGGTGACCTTTCCAAAATGTGCTCTGGATTTTGTCTGCGGTGTGCACAAATTAGTTTTAGCTTAATTTATCATGTTTTTGGGAGATGTTAAATGGCTTTACTTTTTTATTTTGCAGATTTGTCTTTGCCTTGTTTCCTGCTTTTGTAAGTTGTTTGGGGAGTTATGATGGTAAGCCGCCAATCTTTAAACCGACATGTGATTGATATTTGTATCATGCTTTTTGTCTTCAATAATAAATGTTTTTGTTTTAAAATAGGGAACATGCCAACCACTAATACGCAAAGTGTTCCAGCACGTACTTTCCCAGAGATGGGTTCTGAGGTGAAACAAGTTGGACATTTTATTGACCTACCCAACACTCAAGACAACCATGGACATTATGATAGTTATCAAAAAGAGAGACGGTTTGTGGGATCAAGTGTAAAATCAGATTTAAAAGATTGCCAAACTCGCACGGAACGTGACAATCGCGACAATATGATTAAGCCCTTTGCATCCGTTCCAACCTATAATTTGTTAGGTTTTGGTCAACACTCCTCTCAATATGAGTCTAATGCAGCTACTGATGTCTTCAAAAATGTCCAGCCTGTTAGCCAGCTGGCTTATACTTCATCTCAGGGTAGAGCCACCTTGATGGAAACCCCAAAAGTACTTGGCTTTAAGACCTTCAAACCCTCTAAAGATGAATCTAGTTATGAGGCCCTTAAATCCAGAACTGCTGGATCTAGCAAGATCTTTGCAGTGCAGGCCCCTAAACATGCATATGACCATGTAATGTTTAAGCCTCAAGTTTCCGTAGGTGCACTTGTAGGAGACCTGAAGCAGGCCCCATCCAATTCCATCTTCAGGCAATTTTCAAAACCCCGTGGCACTTCTCAAAGAAGCCATATAGCAGCCGGTAGCACGTTTGGTCCAATCCTAATCGGAGCAGCTTTGCATTCAAAGAATAAGCCTAGAAAACCCACTCATGGTGGGCTTGCACATCCAGAGGCCAAGCCTTCGGTTGTTAGCTCTGGGCCAATTGTCATGTTACAGGGTCATGGAAGTTCTCAAGGTCTTGGGAGTACACTTCCAAATTCTGTTAAACCACTTAGATCTGCCAGTAATGTTGACTTCAATCAATATGTGACCCATCAATCCAGTCAGACCTTGAAAGTTGGTGACCGACATAGTAAGTTATGGAATGCACCACTTTACAATTCAATGAGACAAAACAGTGCTGGCCCTAAGCCCCCAAAGCGGTCTGGAAGTGACTGTAGAGATGATGAAAGTGCTGATGGAGGCAAATCAGTCCCTCACTCTGAGTCTCGTGATGATTTCCAGCACCTTAGAAAATTTCAGAAAATGTACAATACTCTGCATAATGTGGGAAAATCCTCAATTGCCAGTTCTGGGGAGATTCGTATGATGTCAAGTCCTGCTAATGTCCGAAACCGAATGCACTCCATTAAGCTACAAGTTCCTTCAAAACCAAATGCTATCTCTGCAGAGCATAGGGCAACATTTCCATCCACTCGGACTGCTCTTCAATACCAATCTTATGACGCTTACCTAAATTCCAGAAATATCCGGCCAACCACTGGCACTTATGCCAGCCCACCCCAGAGTGGTTCTAAAGTCTTCTCCTCTTTTATGGGGACTTCACACAAACCAGGGTTGGCACCCCCAAATGTTTTAAGCGAAACAAGATTCAGTGCTACTAAACCCTCCGTTGCTGACTCGGATGAAATCAATGCAGTACGTGTAAGGCTTAATAAATGGCCCAAAAGCAGCTTTGGTAACCCTCAGAACCAATGGGCTTCTGGTAAAGATGTTGGTACTTTGACTGCCAACAGTGGTGCTCTACAGAGCGTTTTGCCTTCAAGAGACCTAGGTCAGGGGCAAGGTCAAAATGTACATGACATAATCACCATTCCAGATATGTTTGGCAAAGGTGTTATCAGAAGGCTTTCTGCTATTTCCAGCAGCTATAGACCAGGTATGATAAAAAATAACACAGCTAACTCTAATTGCATGTTTTTGTCTTTCAATAAAAAAACGGCTGTTCTTTTTTGGACAGCATCGCAAAACCAAGCTCAGGGAGTGGATTCCGCTACCCCTGGATGTGATGTGACCCGAAATCACCTGTCGGGTGTTGGTCAACAGGGCCCATTTCAAGGAGTGAAATACATGACATCTAGCAGCAGTTCCCAACGCCTGCTATAAAGTAAGTACAACTGGTGTATGTTGTTGCCCAGATCGCTGTGAATTGATATCACTTTGATAACTGTAAATGCTTGCAACCATATGTCTTGTCTCCAAACAATGCATGGCATATGAGTGGTTCACGATATTTATAACTTGTTGAAAATGGCATATTAGCTTGCCGTTTCCTTAACTTGTTCATGCAAAAAATTTAAGCTCAAGGTTGCATTGGAGTTTAGTGGTCCACATAGCTGTACAGTAGGCTAGGTGGCAACTGCAATATAGATTAACCAGATATTCCAGGCATATAAAAAATTTCTTATAAAGAATACAAAGTGCAGAAATTTAGTTTTCAATTCTGAAAATGGCCTACTAAAAGCATGCATGATGCCAGTGAACCACTATTAATAGCCTTTTAAATTCTTGTAGCCATGATTTGGTTTGTCTGGGGAAGCTGATAGTCATCAAGCTCCGGTCTCTGCGAGGACTCTGGGAGGCTGTGACTGATCCCGTGCGCTGCTGTTCCATGATCATTTAAATTGAGGACACAAAGAACTGTCCTGGCAATTTATATCTGTGCTATGTAACGCACCACTCTTTTAAAAAAAGGATATTTCATGTTAATTAACCATACTACTGCAGATTCATTATCTTCATCGCTAATGTGAAGGACATTTGAATCCTGTTGTGTTTTTAAAAGCTACTTAAATGTGTGATGTCTGCTATGCAACAACATGTTTAGTACGTGTGATGTCTGCTATGCCACAACGTTTAGTACTTGTGAACGTCAGCATGTTTTAAATGGAACAGAAGTGTATTTATTTATTCTCACGCATGTCTGCTTTTCCCTACATTGTATTAAACTGCAGTATGCAGCTAAACGTTTCAGACAGTAGTCTTCTATGCGGTGTTGTCTCATCATTACTGTATGTCTTGTGTTTAAGCATTGCTGTGGGGTGGGGGTCAACACTGTTGAGCTTTATTGCAGTTTTTCAGTTTAAAACTAAGTTCACATGCAAAGCCCTCTTAATATGTCAGACATTTTGTTTAAATTAGTGCTTTTAACAGGCTCTAACATTAACTTTCAGCAATGCTTGCTGTTTCAGGCCAGACAGTATGGTATTTGGTGGATTGAAGTGAATTTATTTGAGTAAAGTATATCATGTGTGGAGTTTCATGTGGAATCTCATTTTTGAGGGTTTTTGTATTTTATATGCATAGCCAAAAACCACCCTATAAATGATAGTGAACTTAAATGATTGCCACAAGGTGTGATTTAATTGAATTTTTGCTTGATCTTTTCAATTGTTATACTGTCCCTCCTAAAACTGATATACCTTAACTAAACTACCCATAGCAGACTTTCCAATAATTTGCAGTAATGTTCCAAAGAACTGTGCTTTAACTTGATTCTAGCTCTTAGAATTTTGCTAGTTGTCTGTAAGAATTTGTCCCACACTTTTAGACCTTGGTTTGTCAAGCTCGTTTATTTCTTGAAGGCTATAATATGCACTTTTGGAAAATGTAACATGTTAAGATATTTAATGCAAAACATGCCTGCATATATATGGAAGTAGCGCGACAATTCAACATTGTGATACCAGAGCTGTTGAAAATCAGTTACGACACTCCTAAAGACATCAGTTGGAAGAGTGGCCTGGAAGTAACTTGTCGCGGAGGGCTCCATAGTTCCAAACATTGCACTGAAACAATTCATTTCTGTGTTTCCCAAACACATTCGCTGCTAACTTCGCTGAGATGTATTTTCAGGATGTTCTCAAACTAAAGTGTTTTCCTTAATAAAAATAACTTGTGTGGTTGAACGATTTTCTGTGAAGATTGCTCGTAAAATGAAAGTGTAATCTACCCCCTCCCTGTGTGAGGGATGTAATAAAAGGTCTTCCTAACCGCAATTGGTTGCCTTGTTGGTTTTTCTTTTTTGCGCATCTCACATCAATTTATTAATAAACTACTTTTAATGAATGTCTTGACATAGTTGAACATCTAGACATTGAGTTTAACAATAGAAAACAGACACCGTTTACTATTGAGAGCCCAATGAACCATGTGGCGGCGAGCTCACTCCCTGCATTCCGTTCTGAAGTGATCATCAGGCAACATATTTTGTAACGTTTTCTAAATGAAACCTAAACCCAACCATAACATACCCCTATAGAATCAGAGTGAAATGATAACTGGAACACAATGGTCTAGAGAGGCACCTTTTCCTGGTTGGAAGATTAAACTTTAAATCCGTAAATGTATTTCTGAAATCTGATTGGTTGATTTAAATGTCCCAGGGTCAACATTATGTTGCCCTAAGGACATCAACCAGAGCCTGTGTAAACTCTACAGGTTAAAACCCGCAATTGTATGGCTTTAAGGTGTCCGTTTAACATTCACTTGGCAAAAGAAGCAACAAAAAGTGTCTCAACTCTGTTTTTCGACGGCTCTGCGTGAAATCATCGTTGACGAAGGCCAATTGCGCCATCTGTCGGTTACATCTACTTAAAGGCTGCGGGCGTTGTACATTATAGTCAAGTTAAATGTATATAAAAAAAGTTTATTCTTGTTGTAGATAAAATGGCTTTATGCCCGCGTGTCTCGTGTCTTCGGATATAATTAAAGAACAATGAGTTTATTGGCAGACTTTGTGAGTGACGTCATCGCTGACCGTGTCCTCACCTGTTGACTCAGGTGAATTTCCAAGTTTTCATTTTGGCAGCAGGGCGACGAGAATGAAGATCAAACGGCTGCCGGATCACTCGTTCTTATTGGCTTTTTCATTTTGTAAAAGAGACTTTGACGAATAAATCGCATTTTATTGGAATAACAGTGAAATCTTGGTTAAACGACTTCCGGAAGAAGAGTGAACCCGTCAGACTGCGACATTTCCTCCATATGTTGTGAGTAAAGTCCAACAATAAACGCACTTTTAATTTTCTTTAATCTCAATCGTAGTTGAAATTTCCTATACGGTAATCTAGTTCCGCTTATTGTCTAAAATGTCGAGTGGAAACGGCGTTTTTAACGTTGTAGCCTTTCTGAATGTGTAAATACTATGTGCTTGCTTCAGATATATTTTGGCGCTGTTAACATGCTGGAAACTGCTATTCAAATTCTCTGTCACGAATCTAAGGTTTTATTTAGCTGGATGCGTTTGTAAAATGTTAAAAAGTTGTACAAATGATACATTTAATAATATAAAAATAGTGTAAATAACTTCAAATATGACGTTGTAAGTTGCATGTCCCTTGTTTTGTAGACATAAAACATTAATAGGTAGTGCAAAGGGCTTTTGCACACCAATGAAGCCCTTGCCCCAGGCCCCTTCTATTTAGCAAAGCAAAATATTTTCTTTTGTCTGGGTAGTTTTACTTTCGCTATCTTCTACTGAAAACAAACACAAAACTGGTTGGTTTACACCCCTTGTGCAAATCCAGAATAACTATTAATTTTGGGATTGCGGCAGATCCAGAGTATAAAGAAAAACTATATTTCACTCCCAGTTTTCTCTTTCTTTTACAGACCCTGAGGCTTCAGGCCCCGGACAGTAATTGTAAAAGCAGTCGCCATAGGTCAGTCTGGGCTGAGGGTTGACCATATGGAGAACAACTCATCCTATGTCAGTGCTCCCATTGAGGAAGGTCCATACCAAGAACGTTCTGTTGACCCAGTGGAATTTGAGATCCAGCCCCCTAGATTGTATCACCATGTCAATCACAAGGATGCCAATGGTAACACCACCAGGCCGGAGTCTGTCCGCTTTCTTCCTGCCAAAAAAGAGCCTGTGTCACAGATGTGTATGTGTGTGCCTTGCGCATCTGTGACTAGCTGCAGGAAACTCTTTTGTAGTGTATTGACATGTGGACTGTATCGCGTGTGCCAGCGTTTGCCTTGTCTGATTTCAGGCGACAGCTCAGCTGTCAACACACATGAGGACGACCCTTCAGACTCTGCAGAAGTTAACAGTCACTTTTATCCTGACGTCCGTATCGGTGGCGTACAGGTGGACACCTCAATTATTAATGAAGTAGAGGAGAATGTCTTTCTCAGTTCCAAAATTGAGGTGGACCGTTCAATCTACTTCAGAAACTTACCGGAAGACTTCATGGATGGTGGTGAGGCTGAGAATGTGGACATTCTCATCACACAGAAACTTATGGAGGTCTTCTCTGAGTTTGAGATCAATGAGCTTGCTAAATGCACCTCGGACTCTATGTTCCTGCGGCGTTCGCGGGAGATCAGTCAGCTGATCTCTGAAATCGTGCAGGAGCACAAAATGGAGGAGCAGGAGGCTGAGTGCAGGCTGGTGCGTGAGATCATTCGCATCAGTACACGTAAGATGAAGAAAAAGCCGCAGATCAGAAAGGAACCGCAGCGAGACAGCGGCAATGAAACCTGGAACAGTAAAAGAAACAGCAGCTTCAATTCCATAAGTGATGGGAGTGAGTTCCAATTCTTTGGCTTTTTGTCTTCAGCGAAATACAAATGGAGATATTATTCAAAATGTCTTAGCTATTCTTTTTGATGCATTGGAGGTCTAATGCTACATTTGACAGAATTTACTCACTCGAGTCGGCGGCGGTAATAGTGTAAAATGTAGTGTGCCGACATATAGTGAAAGTGCCCTCACGGTGACCCGAGTTCGAATCTTGTCTCGACGGTACTTTGCCGGTCCCGCTCCCCTTTCTACACCCCATGCTTTCCTTTTCTTTCACCTCTCCACTGTACTATACCAATAATGGCATAAGGACCCCAAAAATATCCCTAAAAAAATAAGAATCTACTCTCGTCGATGTACATGACCTTCTTTTTAAGTCAACCACAAAACTTTACGTTTTACACCCATATATTGGTCCCTTTTGAAGTTCCTCATAAAAGTTATCCATCATAAAAGTAATACACATGATTCCAGTGGGTTAGTAAATTTCTTCGGCTACGTCCATATACCCCCACTTGCGGTCTTTGCACTTGACTACTTTCATGACGTATTTCCTGTTTTTGGCCCAAGTGTTCTAATGGGCGTGAAGATCCCAAGTGAGCATGTAGTATTTCTAACCCGATGGGACACATGTGATAAAAAGCAGTTTTACCAATAAAATGTGGAACACTTTACGATTTACTATGAAATTATACGTAATAGTTATATAATTATACAGGCAAGTCAGATCTATTGTCATAGCGCTTTATTTGTATTGTATTAAAGCAGGTGTACCAAAAAAGAAAAACACATGTTAGCCCAACATAGAATGAATAAAGAGCTAACCTTAAAAGTAATAGTGTATAACTCACACCTTTCAGCAACATCTTGCGAGAAAAGGGCAAAAAGTCTCAGGATTTATATCCAGAACATGATTCATGATTGGATACACTTAGCCCTGAAGCGGTATTCAAGATAGTGTGGGTTTGGTGTACGTTGAGGGTACTGTACTTTGGCGGTTTTAAAACATTGGACAGACTTGTGTCTCTGTGGACTCTGCATTTCCTACATTTTCATGCAGTTCAACAGCATCCTTTCCCATGCAGATACGTTAAATTGAAAAAAAGCAGTGTAGACATTCAGCCTTAAATATATTAAAAGTGTTGAAAACATAGAAAGCCGTACATATTTAATGACTTAACATGATGGTGAGTAAATTAAGTGTTTCTTTCTTTTGGATTCTGTTTCAGATTTTTCTGGGTTTACGTGTTTTGGTTTCAAAGTGTCAAACAAAAAATTACTTCAGGCAGGGCACCTGACACAGAACACGATGTTGCTTGGTTAACAAAGATTTATCAAAACATATTTTCATTCTCTTCTTAGAGCTGCAAATTTCACTGGAGAGATCGGATGATATTGAGGCCAGGAAGTTACGCAACAATAGTAAGCAGGGTAAGTTTGCCTTGGCATTTGGTTTGAACCGTTTACACAGATTTTTACACTGCAGCCACTGCGGTGGCGTCGAGATATATCTCATGTCTAGATGTATTAGGGCGGATGTCTGCATATGTTTACACTGCAATGGTAATTTTGTGGTTCTTCCACTGATATATTCAGGGCGGCTTAAATGGACAAAAAAAATTCATCCTCGATTGGTCGATAGTGTTTGCCGCACCCAATGTTCTGCATGCTCCCGTAGGTCTGTTTGGGGAGTGAAAAGTTCACATATGTGGTCTGAACAAGTAGCATGATGAAAGATATATGGCAGCCATTAAGTAAACGTTAGTAGGTATCACTGAGTGCTTAAATAAACCATAAATAAGTAGGCTATAAGAAGAATTGCAACATGATGGGACAAATTTAACAACATTTTTGCTTTCATACAAAGTGCAGTCTCTAATTATTCTCTTGATGGAGTGATGTCACCTGTCCGTTTTAGACAATCTTAGTGACATTCACCTATGGTTTGTTTTGCATAAAAATATTACAGGCTATTGAGAGCCCGTCTCTCCTCTGGAAGAATGAGGCAGATTCTTTCTCGTTTGTTACTCCAAGGGGTTTGTGATATAACACACACAAATCATTGTTTTGTCACAAACAATGCTCTCTTGTCTATAGACCATCTGATTGGTTACACTCCTCTGAATTTGAATGTCGTTCTTTTCCTCATCATTTGGGTTTGCCCCTCCTATCTATTTGCTTGATGTTGGCATGCTAAAGTTGTGTATTGCCATTGTCTGCCACACAAAGTCAGATTGAAAATGATGATCAAAATAACACGCATTTGGTATCAGAAATTTGAAATAGCTCAAGTACAATTTTTAACCATTTTTATGGTTATTGTTTGGCTTCATCTTAGTTTTATTTCTCCACAGCTTACTCTGCCAGTTTCCAGGAAACAGGTGTGCCGGTCACACCTGACACACCTTTACTTACCAGCAGCATACAGGCTTGAGAAACTCCTTTCCAAGTGAAAATAAGTTCCATTCCAAACCGTCCATAAACCATCTTCTACTTTATATCTTAATTTTTGAAATATACTCTTCGAAGCTGTGATTCCACATGTAGTCACTGGGGTTTGTTTTTTAGGTAGACATAATTGTTTTCTTCTGTTCAAATATTTCTGTATGATGTGTATTAGCATGCACTGTCCAGAAGATATTTTGAAGCAACTGAAAATTACGATCAAATGCTGAGAATGAGAATAATAAACAGTCTCTGCCCGGTTGCATGAAATCCCTTAGGTGAGGATTTTCCTGAGGGGGAAATCCCTAACGGGAGGGATTTCTTTAAAAGTGTTGCAACAAAGGTCTTAACTGTCAGTGTTTATACTTAGCATTCCACGATAGTTTCAAAACACGGCAAGCAAGAAGCGGTTGCCATTGTTATGCTATAATACATGCATACCATTGACTTTAATGAACCATAAAACTACTAAAACATTTGATTTGTGGACAATATTAACAGTACAGGAAAAACTAAAGACGATAAATATATAGTTTGACACCGTGTCTACATAACCGGCGCGATGCGACACGAAAAAAGGCATTAGAAATGCATTCGAACCATTATCATTTTACATTTTGTCCACACTTGATGCCACTCGGTACGACCAACATATTAAGAAAAAGCAGGTTGTCATGTCGCATCGTGCCTGCGCGTCCCCTCCCTGTGTCATAACTTTATCCATTTCAGTGAACATGATATAATGCATTGCATTTGAGACTTAAGGGAACTGTATTGGTCCCTGAATTGGTTAAGATTAAAAAGGGTCACACTTTCGAATAGAGACAAATTCTCACTATTAACTATTTATTTACGACTTTTGTCTCAATAAACTTCAAATTACTGCTTGTAAGGTAGTTTAAAATAAAGCAGAATAAAGCATTAATATGTGCTTTATACATACTAATATACAGCCAATATGCATGCTTATAAGCCAGTAGTTAATGATGAATTTGTGTCCCTTAAAATAAAGTTTAACCAAAAAAGTAACTTAAAGACTTTGTTGCAATGCATATAATAGAACATAAGGGAATATTTTAGCAGTTAAGGGTAAAAACTTATTGACAGCCTTAAGGTTTTTTAACGTGAACCCTCTTTCTTGCAACCCCGGGCACTGACCTCTTTATACGCTAATCGAGCCATAATTGTCATTAAATTGTCATATTTTACCACACACTATGCTAACCACAACAGTGGCCTGTTCAGGAAGATTAAGCACTCTTACATTGTGACATCATTTTCATGAAGTGTAATCACATTTAAAAAGTTATTTAAAATCAATACCCTTACAAACACAACGTTGTCTTCATTGCTCTGCCTTCCAAGTAATGAACAATTTCTGACTCCCTCTCCTCCATCATATGCATTTACATATTGCTGATTTGCTACGAGTGTTATAGGGGTTGTGTGTATTCACTTAGTTTTCTCTCTGGTTAAACAAAATTTTTCACATAACGGTCATGTAAATGTTCATAAAATAGTTTGTTTGGGTGTTCATTTTAAAGTCCAACAGAATTTCTCAAAAATGACTATGTGAAGTGAAAGTGATCTATATGTCAGATATGGTGACCCATACCCGAAATGTGACCTCTGCATTTAACCCATCTAGTGGGTAGTGAACACATGCACAGCAAGTTTTAAACACACACACACACACCTTCAATGCAAACATACTGTATATTTAATTGTATTTACATCACGGTAAAATTTGCTGTTTGATAACAAAATATCCATTGCGTCCATAAAGAATGTTTTTCATTAGACCTTTAATATGACGAGATGAATTTCATTACAGCAATGAGAATGTATTTTTATGTTAATTTTTGAGAATTTGTGGGTAAATGTGCTTTCATCATTAAAAAAATGGATTTCACCCTGTCCACACCAGACGCAACATTTAAAAAAGTAAACATTTCTAATATAGAGTAAATTATAGCTTATCTCTTGTATAGGTTTGTAAGGGTGGATGTCGGCGTATGTCTACACCTGATTACAGCTACAACACCGCAATGCTTATTTTGTGGTACTTGACTAATCAATTTGAGGCGGCTTAAATGAACAAAAATCTCCTTGATAGATCGATTGTGGTTGGTGCTCTCTGTATGTTTTGGACAGGTTTAGGGACATTCAACTATGGTTTGTTTTGCATAAAACTAAACGAGTTCCTGAGCCACGCTGCAACGTAAAAAAAAACATTTCTAATATATTCACATTATTGTCATGACTGGTTAGGACATAATTCTATCATAATTCTGTCTGGTGTGGACACGGTGTCAGTGCATACAATTTTAATGTTCCCAAAATTACTCTTTATTCTATTTATGCAAAATTATTCTTATTTTCTTAAACTTGTTCACCTGCCTTGTGATGCTTAAATGCTGAATGTATTAGTCAAATGGCAGAGCTGCAGTTAACGCATATCTGCATCTGGAAGTAAAGTAATTATTTGAGTAAATGTTATTACGTATGGATAGTAAATGTACATAAAGCTACATATAAGCACTTGCTATGTCTGGAAGAGTGTGTAATTACTTGCTTTTTTAATTCCTTTTCATTTTAATTTGTGAATGTTGTTGCCAAGTAAAAATACATGTAGAACAAATTGCTTAGTGTTAAAGAATGTTTATTTTGCTTAAAGACCTGCAGAACATAGACTGTCTACAGTGTCAGACAGTCATCATCAACAACAGCGCTGGGTTGTTTTTGGTAAATATTGGACAAAACACACTGTTCTGTCCAATATTTACTCGGCATGTGTCAAAAACAACCCAGCACATTTTAGAAATTATTTCTGTATGGCACATTAATTTTTCGTATGCAAAACATAAAATTCAGCACGGGATGGGTCTATAATGACCAGCCTTCATAAAATCCAAACCATTTCTAGGATGTTATTTCCAGCCACTGTTTCATTCCATTTAACCAGTGGATGAAATTAACTCTAGTATATTCTAGTATATAATATAAAGTATTATTGATTTCACACATCAAACAGCAATGTGAAAACTGATAGCATGACATGACACATGAAAATGTTATCAAAATCCAGGAAATCAAATACAAAATATTTAATTTTATTGTTGTATTGCTTAAAAGTAAATATAAACTTGTTTCTTTACAGTATCGGCGGTCTGAAAAACTATAGAGAATCGTTTTACCCATATCTCCAGTTTTCATTTTCTGCAAGTAAATGCAAATAGAAACAATATTTTCATTTTACCTAAACACATAAAGTAAAATCAGAAGTATTCTGTATTCTGCTCCATCTTGCTCCATGTTGGTCACCACTTTTTAAATACACACATCACTAGTGCTGACATGTGTCCATGTCCTCATATAAAGCAAGCTTGAGTGTGTTATTCAAAAATGCAAACAAATAAAAACTTTTTTATAAAATATTAGGAATTATTTTAAAGTCCAGAGCTGGCGTCACCTGAAGTCCTTGCCAGGCCTTTGTCATTTTTGTGCATGTTTTGGTTCACCTGATGTCTCCTTTGCCGAAGGAGATATCGTATTTACGAAATGGACTCTGCAGAGCATTTTGTCTGTTTAGGGCCACTGTAGAAAGAACAGGGTGAATTACATGTAAGAGGACCCGAGGTGTATGTTGATAACACTTTATTGTGTAAAGTCTTTCTTTACACACCTCAACATATAGTTGTTTTATTATATTTCATTTCTGTCAATAAATCCACCAGAAATGACACACAGGACCTTTAAATAAAATAATTTATTATTCAAATAATTAAATGTTAGTTTAAAATAATCCACACTTGTTTTTAAAGCCATCTCAGTTAGCTTTAAGGTTTGTAAAACAAAATACACCCAGAACATCTACTTTTCTGTGAGTCATCACAAATATTTAAGGTCTTCTATTTCTGTTACTTTTTTGTAACATCAAATCTATTGAAGCTTGTTGTACTTGACAATATCGAGGCCAATGATACATTCTGTTTGTATGCAGATACTGCATGTACTGCGTGTAGGTAATTATGCACATAAATAATGTGTGCAATAAGTTAAACGATATGAAGGCAGCATTATCCTGCATGTGAGAATATTTTATATGCCTCATAAAAGCAGACCTCTGTGACAGCAGTGTTTATTATGGATACTTTCACTTTTTTATAAAAGGGCAGAGAGGTAATCTGGCCAAAGGATACACGAAATGAGAACAGCAGTCAACAGGGGGGGAAACGTCATTTGTTAAACAAGCAACTTACAATTTTATGTTTCAAACAGAGGTGGTGATAGAGAGGCACAAGTTATGGACTGCAACTTTAAAGGCAGAGTTGGTCTTCTCTGAAAATGCTAACTTTAACCAGTTTTGACGTACAATCCCACTATCTAAATCTAAAGCCACGCCTCCTCCAAAACACATGAACGCACACAGACCAGAAGCCATTGGATCGACTCTAGTGAATCATGGCTCATTCATTGGTGTGAAAACATTACACAAAGAAAATAAGATTACTGCATTAACAAGCATAAACAACAGTTTTAAAACGATGACGACGTATGATTACTGCATGAACAGGATACACAGTGGTATGTAAAACACGTCGACTAAAAATCTACACACGATTTAGTTTATAGATGATAATCCACTCTCCACATCCTCCCCTTTTTAGCGGGCAGGGAACAGATGACTGTTGACTTGGGAGCGGAACATCACAGAAAACCCTTGGTGTTGTCCATCCCCCCCTCTCGGAGTCTCCCGGATGAGTTTTTGGCGTCCTTTTTGCTAGAAAAGTGACCAGACTTTGCGGTGGCTGCCGTGAATGACTGCTTTCCCCAAGGTTTATTAGTGCTTGGAGCAGAGAGGTGGGCTAGCCGTCTGCTTGGCACCCTGGGGTTAACGGTCCTGAGGGCACTCAAAAATCTCCTGTTCTGTATCAGAAGACCCTGCAGCGGAGGAGCTGAAGGACACGGAGCTCTTTTATGCAGCAGACAAATTTCCAAAGCCTCTCCTTCTTTTTTTTGAAGTTTGCATTTCTGTCTCATGTCCGCAACAGCCAAGCCAAACAGCCCTTTCGTATCCACAGGAATCTTATCTTTCTCTGTCCCTGATGCTAGAGAGATTAAGCCAGAGCGATGGCCATACACCTACAGCTCTGCTCTGCACCGCACCGCATGAGGTGCGTAGATTGAGGTCTGTGATATTGCAGATTTCCTCCCAAACTACTGGGTTTTGGATTGTTGGAGTCTAAGTAAGTGCCTAGATCCTCCAAAAGTACAGCTTGACAGGCCATTAACAATAAAGTTGAGTTCAATACTGACACAGACAGCGGCGAAGATTGGTCATTGGTACTTAAAGTACACTTCTTTTTGGAGAATTTTCATTGTGAACACACTATTTTTACTACAAAATGACGCAATTTGGGATCTCTTTGAATTACTAGACTAAATTACTTACTAAGCATTCCTGAGCCGTACTCACCAAGAAGATGAGGAGGTTTCCACTTAAGACAAAATTGATTTTCAGCAGTGAAAATCTGTTAAAGTAATTCTGGTATGATCTGCTTATGCTGTGATCATCCGCTCCTGAGCTTTTTTTCATGCTGTTATGGAAAAAGTGAAGCTGAAAAGTTGAAATATTAGGATTCCACTCTTCACTCTCCTGTGCTACTGTGATGTCACATAAAATGAATGGTCCTTGCTCTTTTGACAATGTGTTACATTTATAAAATATAAATCTATTACATGCTGCATGACAGAGACCACTCTGTCCTTGCAGCTTACATATAACACGACTGTGGTTCATTTCTTAGGGGTATTCATGTTTGAGTTTGCTACACCAGCTGTTCCCATTATTTAAATAACTAAATTCAGAATGTTTTTTTATGAAGGTTACATTTTAGGGGTGGTAATTTGCAGTGGTTCCCGAACCTGTTCCTTTGAGTCAAATCATCAGCTCATCAAGGGAGAGATCCATGAACTGAAGCATGCCAGTTAAGGTAGACATAAACCACATTCACACAGACTACTGATCCCATACCACTTACATATTTTTTATAAAATTGACTGATTATTGCTCTGTCTACTCTATCTATATTCCTCAAGTATTTTTGTGTACAATGAGAAATAACTTGTTTAACTAATTTGACCTGTGCTTTACTTTTGAAATAAGATAGTAAATGATATTATTAATTATATTATTAATGAGACATTGGAATTGAAGGACAAGATCGACATATTTGGTTGAGGTTTTTGTTAAAGAAACAATAAACCATTAATACATGAACAAAGTGACAGCCTAGATTGTATTGCGTTAAAATGTGAATTATTTTTAATAATAAATAAAAATCTATAATAAAACAGGGAATTGAGCAGGAATCGAAAACAGCAGCTAGGAATCGAATCTTGAAATCGGTTTCCCAAACCAGGAATTGGACTCCAAAAAATTCAGAATGGAACAGCCCTACCTTCAGTCTATTTGACTCAGATGTCACAGAGATAACAGTACAAATCATGTTATATGCTTAAATTGTATGTATCATGTGAGGGGAAATCAATGGTTCAGGCATGCAAGTAATGCAATCGCATTACTAACAATGAACACTGCTCAGGGCTCAGGACTGAATTTTCTTCCTCATACAGCGTGTCCTGGATATCTTGATTGACAGGAGTTTCGTCCAATCAGCAGTAGCTATTGCATTCCAACAAAAGACCTTTTACGGTTTGACTGATTTGTCGTTGTGTTTTCTGACTTTTCATTTTGTTTCCCGAATTGTTGTGAAACTTTGTTTTTAAAAAACGATGAGCCTATTTTTAAACTCTCATTTTTGTACATATTACTGAAAAAGTACACATATATATATGTTGTCAACATAGTAGCAAATGTTTCGCAGCATTGCGATTTCATTGCAAGCCGGAAAACAATTTGCTTTTAGTCTATATGTTTTCATTTTACATTTTATATTTAGCATAGGCCGCCTATAGTCCCATGTAGCCTACCCTTGCCTCCTTGTGCCTCATTCCTCGTTGTTCTGCACTTACCAATAAAAATATAAATTTAAAAAATAAAAAGTTTGTTTTCTAATTTTCATCTTTGTCATTTGCAAAAGGCAACAACATATGCTAAAGAATAATAACAAAAAAATATTATTTAAAAATAAAAAAAAGATTATTTAGGCCTATTTGGCACTAAATAACGGAAGGCAGTAATAATTACAGATTGGGCAATTTAGCCACCTAAAAAAGAGGATCTCTATGAGAAATATTTTCCATTTTACAACATGTGCAGCGCAGTGGGTGTCCTATGTTTATAATTGGTATTAAATAAAAGCAAACGTGTATATATATAAAACAGCCATTTAATAACGGTGAGGAATGATGATCATGATTTCTAGAAAGTTCTGCGCTCCTCAAGTCTCCAACCCATCTGCCTTTATGTGCGAGGTCGAGTCCGGACTCCCCCGGTACAGCGCCACAAAACTCTCACCTGATTGGTTCGCAAGACTGAGTTACAAATACGCCTAATTCCATTGGCCGTAGTGATCACGTGGCTCAGAATGTATCTAGGAAGTAGAGAAGGCAACACACGAGAGATAGAGTGACTCGTAGCACCATAGCCAGTTTTAGAGGGTTTTTATCTTTAATAAACAGCGAACATGTGTGATGATGAAGAGAAATTTGATGGGATGTTGCTCGCTATGGCGCAGCAGCATGAAGGTGGCGTTCAGGAGGTGATGATCAAATGTTCAACACATGCACGATAGCACACGTGCTAACTAATGTGTTAGCTTAGTGCAATGTTAATACTGTAACCATTACATGAATTGCAGTGTGCTTTACTGCTTTACGTGATCGGTGTGGTCGTCATTTCAGAAGATAGCTGTATGGTTTGCTATAATGTACCAGCATGTGGAGATGTGTCAGTATGGATTTTTTTGGGTACCATGACCATCTGCTGCGTTTAAATTGAGCCTCTGATACCTAGAAATCCTGTGCTTATATACACTTTAGGAGGTTTTGAAACGCAGTCCATAGTACAACATTTGACATTTTTGACATCCTTTCCTTTTATATGTTCATTGAATTGTTTTTATTAACAGTTGGTGAACACGTTCTTCAGTTTTCTAAGAAGAAAAACCGATTTCTTCATAGGAGGAGACTCTGGAGCAGCAGAAAAGGTGTGGTTTGGTGATGTTATGTTACCGCATTAAAGTTCTCACTTCTCACAGTCCGTACAGTGTGCCACGTGAAGGTTAACACTTAACACAACAGAATGAACTTTTTATTGATGATGAAAAGGTTTGGGGATGTTTAGTAATTCCCACAAAGGTAGTTTCATTACATGTGAGAGTTATTCACAGTCGAACAGAATTTCCATCATCTTTTCTTTTGCGGAATGTTAAGATTGTAGATACTTTTTCTATTCGAATTCTGTATTTTATTCCAAGTCTTTAGTCTAAATAGCTTTGTTTTTCAAACATACTTATATTATTATAGAACTCATTCACTCTTTGAGTGTGTGTAATTTAAAATTATATTTTATTTCGGCATGAATTGGCCCTTCAATATTAGAGCCTACCAGACCAGGTCACCTGCATATAACATAATAATTGTAAACACTACCTGCGATTAAGCAATTTTACTTTTTCTAGATAATTTATTCTAAATCAATAATTTGTTGGGTTATTTCAGCTTTTACACGCACATAATGTTGTGAAAGTCTGCGGAAATGCCCCCTCCGTATATCTTCATTCCATCAGCATACTTTGATCCAACTATCTCCTGTTTGTTGATTCTCAGTTGGTTAAAGAGGCATTTAGTCATCACAATCAGCTCTCCCTGAAAGTCCAAAAAGAGAAACAGTCCAGACAAGAGAAGGAGAAGAATGAGAACGCTGAGAGAGCCTCCAAACTGGAGGAGGAGAAAAACCAGAAACAAATTCAAGAGGAGCCCAGAATCAAAGAACTCACAGACGAAGAAGCAGAGAGACTTCAGTGTGAATTAAACCAAGTGAGAACAAACTTAAACCATCACAATTATCGTGAATTTGTGTCATTTCGCCATTATGTATCACCTTATTTATTTAAAAAGTAAGATTACACATCTACCCATATAAGGACTGAATGTTGTTATAAAAGAAACCATTGATCATGTGTCTTGTTCTCAATTCAGGTAAAACAAGAGAGAACAAAAGATCCGGAAGTAGTTGAGAAAATTGATGCATCAGAGAAAGATGACAAAAAGGGGGTAAGTGCAAGTCGTGACTCTTTGAAGACGCATGAAAATTCAATAAAATTTCAAAAAACAATTTTAGCATTTTTAATTAAATGCCATTTGCTTGGATTGAAAGTTTGCAAGTGCTTCTAGCGGGGTTGAAATCCTTTTGTATGTTGTGTCTCTAACGTTTGCTGGCTTACATGTATATTTCAGTCTGACTCTGAGGGAGAGGAGGATGAAAAAGACAAAGACAAAATCAAACCCAATGCTGGAAATGGAGCAGACCTTCAAAACTACAGATGGACTCAAACTCTATCTGAAGTAGATGTGAGTGCTATACTCATTTACCGATTGAACAGACAGCTTATCAGTCACTGTGATTTTTATACACACACAAACGGTTCAATCATCTGTAAACATTTTATGGATTAAAGAAAAGTGCAGTTTAAAAGGAAGATGCCAGAAATTTGGTGTCTACAGTCATCAGTAATGCTGGAGGAATGTGTAACTCATAAACCCTGTCACTGTCATCCTTAGCTTAGTAGCCTAGCTCTTATCTGTACCAATTTAAGCCATATCCGCTGTTACATAGCTCATACCCGACATCACTGACTCAATGTGGCATTTTACGGTTGTCTCTTACAGCTCATAGTTCCATTCAATGTGAACTTTCGTATGAAAGGGAAAGATGTGGTTGTGGACATACAGCGGCGTTCTCTGAGAGTCGGTTTGAAGGGACATCCACCTGTGATTGACGGACAGCTGTACTGTGAAGTGAAGGTGGAGGAGAGCTCTTGGCTCATTGAAGATGGGAAAGTAGTCACAATCCATTTTGAGAAGGTGAGAGATAGTACAGCACGATTCTGATTAGAATAAACGTATACCTTTAGGTGTTTAGCAAACTTATTAGACCATCGTACAAAATATTATTAATTTTTTTTTAAATTAATTTCAGGTAATTTGCTCAATAAATTATTTAAAAAAAAATGTGTTTTCTCTTTATTGTGACAGGTTGCGTAATCAATTTGTGTAATAAAGCATTGTATATGCATATTGATAAACCGAAAAAAACAACTAGAATCATCATTCTAACTACATAACAATTGTCCGGTTTGACATCAGGAGACATCTTCAGTATGTGTGTGATAATCACATGGAACTGTTGTTTATTCCAGATCAACAAAATGCAGTGGTGGAGTAAGTTGGTGTCAACAGACCCCGAAATCAACACCAAGAAGATCTGCCCTGAGAACTCCAAGGTAGGCAGTTAAACACATGGACTGAAGTAACCAAAAACCCAACCGTAAGATCGAAAGTGAGCGAAAGTGTTGATTTCAAACTCATCAAAACTTTCTTGGGCTGTTTAATGACATAATCAGTGTGATGTTATAACGTTATTTTATAGTATCAACTGATACAAAATGTTTAATGGCACCCTCTCATTCCCTGTCATGTTTAAAAATGGAATCTGTTCAGTTGTCAGATTTGGACGGGGAGACGCGCAGTATGGTGGAGAAGATGATGTATGATCAAAGGCAGAAGTCAATGGGACTGCCCACCTCTGAAGAGCAGAAGAAACAGGATATCCTGCAGAAGTAAGAATATGTGACTAGGACATATGGCCGAGCACCTGGTCAGATTTAGTTTGAAAGCTGTCAATTAAGAATTCTTTTTTTTATTTCCATTAAAAAGTGTTGTCTTGCATTTCTTCAAATACGGTGCGATATCTGTACTTTGCTTTAAACAGAATGTATTTTACATACTGTAACCATTGTATGATGTGTTTGCAGGTTTATGGCTCAGCATCCCGAGATGGATTTCTCCAAAGCCAAGTTCAGCTGAGAGCCGTATGTGCTGAAGCATCAGTGACTATAAAGTGACTATAAATACGCTGTTCATGTTTTTCAGATCTGCTTTGATCCGTTAGACCAGTTTGTTTTTAGGGCAACGCTTTTCAGTAAGTTTCTATTTGTTAACATTAGTAAATATGAGCTAACAATAAACAATACTTCTATGGCATTTGATAATCTTAGTTCATGTTAATTCAGTATTTATCAATCAAATATATCTGTTATTTAACAGTATCAAAGATCATTAAATGCTGTGGGAATATAATTCTTATTGTTAGTTCATGTTGCTAAAGCATGATCTGATGTTTATAAATAGAACATTAATGTTACGTGTTATTGTTTTCTGTTATGTCTACATGAATGGCAATTTCACTGTTAAGAAGAATGTCATTATGCATCATGTTTTGCATATGTATTTGTCTTAGATTTTTTTAATAAATCATTTCAAACTGCTTTTTATGAACATATCACTCATTATCCCAGCAGCATCGGTGGTTCACACAATATGTAATTACTTTAATTGTTACAGATAAACACTTAACCGTAAAATTAACAGTTAAACTGATAGTTCACCCAATGTCAATGATTTTTCGAAAATTGTTAACATTCTTTCAAACATCTTTGTTCATCAGAACAAAGCAATTTATACAGGTTTGAAACACCCTGAGGGTGAGTAAATGACAGAATTTTCATTTTGGGGTGAACTGTCTCTTTAACAGTGAAAAATGGGGTTATACTAAGAAATATATATTTTTTTAATTTTTTGCCTATTTTGTCAAATTTTATTAGTCATCGTGAGGCTCCCTTGCAAGTCAGTTGGGGCCCCCTTGTGGGCTATGTACCCCCTTTTGGGAACCACAGGTTTTTAGATCTCGTCATGTTTCACATATCAGTGTTATAACCTTTAACTAGTAGGCCTATATTTTAATTCAATACTTTTTGGGTTTAGTGGGGATGTAAAACATGATACACATTATTAGAACTGGACATTTAAGAAGGTTTGTTTGGTTTTTGAATGCTGTGCTAAAAATTATTTAGTTCAATCATGCTTTCGTACTTTGACTTTTTTTACAAAGCCACATTAAAAGACTAATATAGCAATTCATTATAAGGAGCCAAAATCAGAAGTACTCCAACAGTGGAAAAGACACCAGTACAGGATTAGTGCTATGCCCAATAAATGTGTTAAAATATAGTTAAACCCAAAGCACATTTTATGCTCAGTCAAGTTCTACTTCTGTCTGAGAAATCTCGATAAAAAAGCTCTAGTTTTTCCTTCTCTCAGGAAGTCTTCTCAAACACCAGAGGGCAGTGTCGGCAAATATCTGTGTTTTTTTCAAACTGCGGATTTTTTATCTTGTAATTTAGATGCGTGCGTGCGCGCGCGCGTGGCAAGCTTATTTTTCAAACGTTTGAATGTTTTTATTTACGATGACATGGTGAATATCAAGTCATTAAGGTCCATACAATAGCTGTATTGTATCTTCCCCATGGCAAAATAAACCCATAAGATTAGCTGTTTCAATTTGAACCTTCTGCTTTACCACAATGTACATGTTTCAGAAACGTTATCTATTACATTATTGACCATTAATATGTACGTGTTTAAACTGATTCATTTATTTGTTCCATTATGTAAACTTGGGATAACATTTCTCTCAAATTTCAAAAGAAAATATTGTTTTAGTGGTATTTATTTGCTGAAAATTAACCTCAATAAACAACATGTTCAAACAACACAATACAGGTTTTATCAAAAGTATAGAGTGAGATCACATCTGTTTCTGCACTCAAAGTTTCTGCAGGGCCCCCTCAGCCCCACCCAAGTCTCTCAAGGTTTTCTAGCAGTTCAATTTTACTTTTGTTATAATTGATCAGCACAAATATTTTTTTACAAATGGGTAAATCTGATAAAAAAATAGAGAAATGAATCCAAATTAAATAAACAGTTTGATATCTTTTTTTAATATTTCTAAAAGAACTTAGGCCCCAAACAAGCAGTGCAATGTATATACTTTACACATAAGATTGTATAAATTATCCTGAGCATGTAAGCTGTGTGTGTAGAGCACACATGTTAACCAGAGTGGTCTGCTTTAAGAGATGTCTTAGCATGGCTGAAAGGAACATTAATACAGGAGAATTTAGAATAATAAAATACATCTCAGTTTTAGTTAGCCAAAGCTAATGTAAAGCATTGTCTTTATGTGCATTGTCTTCAAATACTTATATTTAATCAGTTATTTCAACCAATAAGAATGAGCACATACTGTAGACAGTTAAATGTTATCAACATCAACAAAAGCCACCTTAAACTGCAGCATCATGGCATGGGTTATTACTGTTTAATGCTGCTCAAATGTGCCATATTTACACCAATATTGCATAGGCTACTGTAAGATTCATGCAATTTAATTGTAATCTAAAGTGCAAGTTATTCATAAAACATAAATGAGGAAAACAAAAACAAACAGATCTCATCCCCATTGATTCCCATAGTAGCCTATTTACTTTCCCTGCTATGGCATTAAATGGGGAATAACTGACATTCTTCCAAATATCCTCCTTTGTGTTTAGCAGAACAAAGACATTTATATAGGTTTGAAAAACCTGATGACAGAATTTAATTTAAGTGTGATGCTGATGGAGAAAATGATCACGTTATAAATGTAAAAAACAGCCACTGCGATGTTAAATAAAACAATATTGATGCTTTTGGTATTATGATTATAATTTAAACTCGTTTTGCATGTAATAGTCTCAGTAGGCAGAGAAACGTTTTGAGTGAATGTATTGCAGTTTTTGCATCAGTTAATCTTCACATTGTCTCTTTATAGTCTGAGCAGCATGAAAAATACACGTTTATTTAATCTGGGAATAAACAGGATCCAGCGAAATCAGTTATAATCTCACGTTGTAAAGGATGAAACTCCCGTTAAAATACAGCAGATGGGTCTGACTGATCGTGTCTGCTGCTGTCTGCGAGCGAGACGCAACAAAACTCTTCTACGCGTGTGAGTCATCTGAACTTCTGATTGGTCATTACGTGACATTCGCTGTCTGTGATTGGTTGTGATGCTCAGCGCTGTGAACATACTCGTTTTGTTCAACTTCACATTTCTTTTGCCTCGTCCATTAATTGTATAAAGCGGGACGATTCATCCCTTATTTCTCAGCGTGTGAAATACAATGTGTGGCGTGTGAACAGGCTGATATACGTGTGTCTCACGGTGAATGCGTGAGGCTTGAGAGCCCTGACAATATTAATGTGTTTTAGGATCAATTCAAAATGAAAATGTGATGGAATGGGACTAATTTCTTTACAACTTTAATCGCATTGCTGTTGTGTGACTCTTTGCCATTCCTTATGTTTGTTTTTGTTGAAATTCGACAGACCCTGGACTGGAATTGCCCCACATTATATGCAAAAATGCTGATTGATAAGACACATGAAAATTGTGATAAAAATCGATCACAAAAATAGAATAATTTTAGAACTTTTCTTAAAACATGTACAAAAATTACTGTGGTATTGCTTAAAAGTTGTTTTCTTTGCAGCATTTAAAGTAATGGAACAAATACAAAGCATTATTTTTTGTTGTTTCGCCCTGTTTGTCCAGTTTTCATTTACTGCAAATTAATGCAAATAAAATAAATATTTGTGTTTGAAATTGGCTAGAAATATTGTTAGAAGTTCATGATTACCTAAACATATATTTAAAATCCGGAAAACTGATTTTGAAATGGTCTTTTAATTTTTTCTGCGGCTGTATATACACATATAAAAGATCCATTCTATATATTCACTATACTGCATGGATAAAAGTATTGTTACGACCCCTTCTAAAAAACATGTTTATCTATTCCAAGAAATATTTTACAACAAATATTAATGCTATGCTATACAATACCATTTACATTTAGTCATTTAGCACACCCTTTTATCCTAGGCGACTTACAAATTGGGTAAACAATAGAAGCAATTAGTACAATAGCATATTAAAGATTTTCATTTCTTTGTTGCAGCAGTTTTGGAAGGGCCTTGTTCTGTTCCAAAACGACTCTATCCTGTATACAAATCATTGATGGGTTTGTGTGTTTGGCTCAAAGGTGTTCAGCTGGGTTGAAGTCTAAGCTTTATGCAGATCGGTCAAGTTCTTCCACACAAGGCTAAATCAGTAATTATTTTTTTAATCTTGCTTTGTGCACAGGGGCATTGTGATGTTGGAATAGAGAAGAGCCCTTCCCAAACTGTCCAATAAAATTGGAAGCGAACAGTTCTCTAGAATATCTTTGTATGCTGAAGCATTAAGATTTGTGCACACAGAAATGACTAAATTAGTCAAACCCCGTTTATTAGAAGGGAGCATTCCAATACTTTTGTCCATATAAGATAACCGTAACCTGTGGACATTTATAACATTTATTACGTTGTATTGATGGAAATCTTAGAGAGCTTACACAAAAGTAATGTACGTGTTGTAAAGATCTCTGTAAAAATGTTATCTTGCTTCCAGACGTCCTCATCACGTTTGAAGAAGTTAATCCTCACACAAGCTTGATTGTATGTTTTGTATCACTGCTAATGGTTTGGAGCTTGCCGTACAGTTTGTTAACAACACTCTTGGACATCGTGAGACTGTCTATAGCGTTACTCTGCATCCCTCATTATGATGGTGAGAGTGTCAGTTACCATTTTACTTCAGACTGTCATTTACATTAGCTCGTGCGAACTTGCGAAGTGTTTGTTGTATGCGAAATGGCACATATGTTTCCTAAAACTTAATGCTAACTTTTGCAACTTGCAACATAACAGCATTTAGAATTCTTGATATTTGGAATTTACAAACAAGTACAACTATTAATGAAGTTCATAATTAGCCATTTTTAGCAATCACATGAACATGTAATTGCTCTTCAATTAAAAATTGAAATACGATTCATGAATTAGAATTGATAAAAACATTTAGATAAAACTGGTCCTTCAAAAAGTCTGATGAAAGGTTGCATTCAGTCTGTTTGAGTTCACGCTGAGGCCTCTGACTTTGATTGCAAACCTCTTGGAATGGAAAATATGGTCACAGTTTGAAATACTTCCATTTCCTATCAAACTCTAAAGTAAGAACATGTAAGATTACTTAGAAAAAACATCTAAAACAATGAACGTTTCTCAAAAAGGCTTCATTTATATTAAATATCTCCACAGAGATTTGTGAATGTAGACCTTTTACATCAGTTATTTAAAAGTCGACATAACCAATTTAAATAGCCATCTATAGCATGATACAGTTGTAATATTGTTTATTCTAGAATGATCCAGTTATTTCTGCATTACACCAGCAGCTGCTAGATGGGTGTATATGGGGTTTGTTCTGGCTGCTTTGGCCCAGGGTGAACGGTTTGGAAGCAGAGCTTGAGGTTGCTCAGCTAAGAGCTATGTCTCACCCAGCTACGAGAATTTCTTCATTAGCAAAGGCACACAGACATCAGAGGGCAAGGAGGGTTTGTGTGGGGGTGAAGGGCAGGAGAGATGATGGGCAAACAGAGCACCAGGACGGGCCGCTCCAGACTTGACGACTTGTTTTTGGCAGCAAGGGCCCATAACTCACCCACATACCCTTGCACTCAGACTCACCATTATAACCGCTTTGTTTACCCATCCACTCCACACTGACTGCAGTGATACTGGTAAATGGAATTGTTGATGAAAAACAAAGCTTCTCCTCCTTTCACTAAAAATGTTATGAATTGGCCGTAAATTATGACCAACGAACATACTGTATACAAATATACAGTATATATATATTAGTTTATATATCTATATCTATATAGATATAGATATATATATATATATATATATCGTTGCTGAACTGCGCAAACCTCGTATCTCCATAATTTTATTTTTGCCGTATTTGTAACCCTTTATGTTTGTCACTTGGCTTTTGAAAAATGTAACCAATAAAATTTTTTTTAAAAGTGCTTGTCAACTCTGACAACTATACATAATCCTTTAAAAAGTACAGTGTTTAAGAATTTCATGCAAAACAGCGAATTTGGACATAAAGCTGCAAGGATTTAGAAGGACAGCGACGATATACACTGTAAATTTTTCCGTATCTGTAAGCTGGAGAAACAGAAATATGTCTTTTTTTATAATTCATTTTTTTAGCTTCTTTCAAAAACAAACAGTCCAAAAAGAAATCTTGTTAAAAAAACTGGGGCGCCAGAAATAACTTTTTTGTACATTTTACATGGAAGCTATATAAATGAATTAAACTAGGTTTTTTCACCAGTTGTTCTTGAGGCAAGGTTCTTGCAGGCGATCTTATGTCATCTGGTTTGGAGGCGCGTGGCTTTGGAGAGTGCTCATAAGGGAAGGTGGGATCTGATGCTTAAAGGAATAGTTAACATTCAAAATGAAAATTCTGTCATTATTTACACATCCCACATTTTAAACCTGTGGGATTTTCCTTCTTCTGCAAAACACAAACTAAGATATTTAAAAAAATGTTAGTTACCGAAAACCGTCAGTATAGGGACCAATGTTCCCTATATTTTTCAAAATACAGTATCTTCTTTTGTGTTCTGCAGAAGAAAGAAAGTCACTGGTTTGGTTTTGATCCACTTGTCGGTTTAGAAATTGTTTGAAAAAGTAAAACCACAGTGAAATTATAAAAATGAACACATTTCGTGTTTGTATCCAGCACTGCGTTTCACTTTATCAGTACATTAGTACCTTATTATAGTATTGAAATAAACTATGACATTACTTTCCTGATGTGAGATCACATTTTAAGGGAATATACTCTGCATTTGCTACTGCAAACAAAGAATGACTCGTAAACATGCCAGGTCATCTGCAAGCTAAAAGTATGACCAGTGCCTAATGTATGATAAACACATAATTTTCAATACCTCCTTCTCAGTAACATGTGATGTTTGCAGTGTTAACAAGCACACTCAAGACTGGTGAGGTCCATATGCAGTGGGCACCAATGACAAATAACAAATAGCACACTTTAGAACACAATAATCTCATTTGTCTTCACAGCCAGGGGTCTTATAAGCCTTCCTATCCTCACCTGTGTGCCGAGCACACTTTGTAGAGCGTATTTAGAAGACAAACTTGCCAGCAAGACAAGGGCAAAGTCCCAAAGAAGCTACTCAATAACGATCAACACAGGCAGGCTGCCATGTGTGTGTTTGAGTGGTTGTGTGTGTGTATTGGATGTTATGAGGGCTAGCCCTCTCTCACTGTGTGTACGGACCCTACACATTCACAAAGAGAGCACTCAAAGCTAGCAGAGCTTTCGGGATCACTAACATTTCTGTCTGGAAATTTCAGGAGTTGTTTGACATTTATATTTTCTGCCTCTATAGAACAGTGTTTGTTATTGAGATTTCATGAACTTCTTCTCTAATAAAATTTAGATCAATAGAGAAAATATTTCAGCTGCAACACAACACTTAGTAAAAGAAACCCACGCGAACAGCTTCAGTTATTCACTGCAATCGGTCAGGAAGAGCTCACAAAAGTATGAAAAGGATTGACCACCTTTACATGATTTTGATATTCTGAGAACTATTAACAGACCAGAGTTGAACAATGAATTACAATAATCTATTCGTGAGGTCATAAATGCATGAATAAGTTTCCCCGCATAAAGCTGGGTATCATCAGCATAGCAATGGAAAATTACTTTGTTTCCTGATAATGTCTCCTAATGGAAGCATGCAAACTGAAAAAGGGATGGGCCCTAAAACTGAGGCTCTCCGAATTTAACCCAAGATTTATGGCTTGTCTATAGTATCAAAAGTGCCCCCCAGGTTTAAATCTAGATTAAAGACACATCTTTTCAGCCAAGCATTCACTTAATTCAAAATATGCTAAATAAACCACCGGGAGACTGCATCTATTAGAAATTATTGACTAGAATAATCTTGCTTGTTCTATAAACACCATGCACTGTGCTGTTTTACCTTTTTTGTGTTTTTTAGTTTTTATTATTTTCTACTGTACAGCTGCTTTGGACTTAACTTAACCTTTGCTCAAACTTATAAACTCATCACTTGCAATAGGATATGTCCCAGAAGCTTTCAAGCTAGCAGTCATCAGGCCACTTATAAAAAATCCACAACTCGATCCGGTAGAATTAGCTAACTTTAGACCAATCTCAAAACCTACCTTTTTGATTCAAAATCCTCGAAAAAGTAGTTTCAACCCAACTTTGCACATTCCTGCAGAATAATAGATATGTGACAAAAATAAGTCAGGATTTAGGCCCAACTACAGCATGGACAAAGCACTACTTAAAGTGACAAATTATCTTCTCGTAGCATCTGATCATGGCGCAATCTCTCTTTTAGTCCTACCTACCATGCCATAAATCTCGTGTTAAATTCGGAGTGCCACAGGGATCAGTTTTAGGGCCCATCCTTTTTTCAGTTTACATGCTTCCATTAGGAGACATTATCAGCGAAGATAAAGTAATTTTCCATTGCTAAGCTGATGATACCCAGGTTTACATTTCCTCATAACTGGGTGATACTGCCCAGTTTACAAAGCTAACAGATTGTGTTAGTGACTTCACAATCTGGATGGCCAACAACCTTATACTACACTCTAACAAGACAGAGGTATTCATTATTATACAAAATGCCAGTAAACATAAAACGTAGAGTGCAACCTTTTTGGGTTGTGTCGTCATCCATAGTGTTGCTTGATAGTAGTCCGTCGTTTGATAGTCATACTCAAATGTGTGTCGTACAGCATTCTTCCATCTTTGAAGAATCTCTAAACTGCGGCCAATAGTTTGTGCTTCTGACGTGGGGAAACTTATTCATGCATTTATGACCTCACGATTAGATTATTGTAATTCATTGTTCAACTCTGGTCTGTTAATGGTTCCCAGAATATCAAAATCATCTAAAGGTGACCAATCCTTTTCATACTTGGCTCCTAAACTTTGGAATAGCCTCCCCAGCCAGGTTCAGACACACTCAATCAGTTTAAAACTAGACTATAAACTCATCTCTATAATAGAGCTGTCCCAGAGAAAGCCAACCTGTCCCACATTATGTGAAATAAAGTCTAGGTTCCTACCTAAAATTAGCATCTGCACTAGTCAAAATATTTAGCACAGCATTTTATGCTTTACTTGAACAAGAAAGAAAAATGTTCATCCTCAAATAGGAAATAAATGTTATAGAAAGCACTAAACGTAAAATGTGTTAACATTTCAACACATTACACCAATGTTATGTTTTAAAACAAATTATACGTTTTATACTGTTTGTGTTGCTTGAAATGTAACAGTTGATTTTTAACAAGATCGAACATTTACTTTTTTACAGCGTTTACCATTCAGAAGATTTTTATATTGTACATTTAGAATCTCTGTCTCTGTCTTTCTAAGAGACTTGTTGTCCCTAAATATTTGCTATAATGCACACATTTTGAATCTCAATATCTCAAAACTTCTTGGTATTCTAAGGTTCTATGTGAATTTCGAGGTGACGGAGACAGATTTTTTCTGGGTTTCTTTGTACCTTCTAGTGAATCATGTGTACATTGTTGTATATAAAAGCCCTGCATGTTTATAAATGTATTTTACTGCAGGTTTTTGATGGCCAAAACTCAACCCAGAGATTAGACCCTTCCTAAAATTAAGACGTTCATAGGGGTTGCTCTCAACTGGGGGAATCCCAGTTTACACTCACACAGGTTGCTGCCTCTTCCAGCTGGCTTTCACATTGCTCCTTCGTGAGTGTTTGCCTGCCCTGTGACCCTACAGGCTTCATTTACGCCAAAGTGTTGAGTGCTCAATCACTGGACCCAGACAACCAATCTCCAGTGCTGCAAAGAGTGGTGACATCAACAGCACCAGTCACTCACACCACAGTATGTTGAAAAGTTATTCAATTGAAAGAGACTTCATTTCGTTGAGTTTATATTGAACTGTATTAAATTATTGACAAGGCAAAACTATAAGGTCTAAAAAAGCAATATATAATAATTATCAATCTGTTGATTAGCACATACATTTTATACGTTGTATAGGCTATATTGAGAACATAAAAATATAAAGACATTCATCAAAAATTGTGTATTCAATAAAAATAAGCTCTGTCTATATATAAATATATATATATATATGAATTTAATGCCTCGTATAGAGCTACATATGGCCCAATGTTAAGTCACATGTGGGGAAGTAAATAGCTACCACACTGTTCTATTTATTAACATGATATTTAAAAAGTCAATTTACAGAGAGACCACAAAAATGTATAAAGGGGAAATATATAATAATATTTTATTTAGAAATAAATATTGCCTGACATAGTTTACAATATTAGCTTTAATTAAAAAGAGAGCAATAAAGAGGTTGATGTTTATGTTTGTCTTGCATTATTAAAATTTTCCCAGAACGGTTTATTTAAAAATCTTTTATTGAATGTTCTTTTTTTAAGTGAAATGTTAAATGTGTTGACCATGTGTCACACAGATCTGCAGATTTTAACAAAGTTCTGTGAGTGAGTGCTCTGAACTTCTGCCTCGGTTCTATCGCTGTACCGCTTCACACCAAGCATAAATTTAATTTATCACACACCTGCTGCTACAAAATTACACAATTATCACAGTCGGAAACCTTTTGCTAAAAGTTAAGAATGTAGATCAGTTTGCATCTGAAATGGCTGACAGACTTGATTTAACTGATTCTACTTGAAACAACTATGAACATTTAGAATGAATAGAGCTAAATCAAGATAAGGTTCGAGCAGGTGGTTAGATAGACCCGATAGATAGATTGATTTTGTGGTCTGAGAACTTAAAACATCTACATTTCATCTGGTTTTAGTCAATTTAGTTGAGCTTGATTGTCTCTGATAAAATAAAGTATTTGGATATTTACCTTAAGTACATACAGATATTTTTCAATTGTAAAATGTTTTAAAATATAACCAACAATTAGATCATTCAAAATTTCATTTGAACCTTTTTGAAGTATGATGTTTAAAATTATTAAATAATAACCACATATTACTGTAATATGCACAGTTATACGTTTTTGGTCGAATAACAAATACTGCTAGTAAAGCATTTTGACAGAAAAAAAAAGTTTAATTTATTATTAAAATGACATAAATAACACTCACAATGAGTCCAACAAATACAAATAGATAGATATGTACATATTCTCTACCAAACAGATTGGAGACACAACTACAGGGTCACATTTTACAATTATTTTACCATTTTAAACTAAAAATGCTTCAATTGTAGCTGTAGAACCAGAAGAAGTCCAACTGTCTCCTGAAAGTTAGGGTGAGACTCTGCAGCTCTTACAATATTCCAATATGACCATCAAAATGAATGTTAATTTCTATTTACACACATATACAATTTAGTCAGTGAACAGCACATTTTGACCTTATTAATTCTTAAGATAATTTTATAAAGAATAAACACCATCATTAGCCCCATAGTTTGTTTTTGTTTTATGGCTGAGGGCTAAACCGAAAACTTTAATTGATAGAATAATCAAATATACTCAATGAGATTGTCTTTCACTAGGTTTCGATTGTCTACAATGTTACATGCCCCGAGATCATATACAGATACTATATTGCATAGGCATTCTGATTGTATTGGTGAATCTACGTGGTTCTATCTGGAATTGTGCTTTAGCCAGTCTGTGAAGTATCTTCGGCTCAGAATCAAGTCTTTTCAAACACTTAAATCTTTGGGAGTATTCTCATTTTAAAGATGGTTTCTCTGGATCTCAGTAGCTTTGTGCCACAGGTGCCCAGGAGGCCGTAAGCCTGGCAATGGAGCTCTCGAACTGGGCATCTCCAACCTCACTCAGGCCTGGATCGTACATAGAAGCGGGAGAGGACACAGGCAGAGAGGAAGTCAGCCCAGAGTAGGACACTGAAGAGCCGCGCAGAAACTGAGATGTCAGCCCGCCTGTGATGGACCCAGACGCTGACCCAGAGGGGGTGAGGGTTGTCCCCGCAACAGACCACAAACTTGGGTACTGGCTGTGGGGAGGCACAGGACGTACAGTGTTAAATCTGTGAATCAATAACTCAGCTAGCAAAACCTTGCCTTTAACAAAAAAAAAGAGACCATGGGATATGTGAAAGAAAGTACCTTGTGTTAGAGGTAGTGTTGGTGGTGTGGGCTAGGGTGCCCATCCCACTTGAGTTAGGTATCTGCAGTGCCGACCAGCTATCATGAGAGGTGAGATTACCGGAAGAATTGTCCATGTAGTTATCTAAAAATCAAAGCAAAGAATGATTAAACACCAGAACCATTCTACCGTTGATTCACAAATGAATAGAAATAAAAGATTGATATTATGTAAAATCAAGATACATTTTGCTGCTTATGAATCAAGTTGAAGTCTAATAATGTGCACTTACTGGTTGTAGTGCTGCGATGGGGGTAATGGCTGGGGTATGGAGCAGATCTGTGGTTCCTCAAGCTAGAGTATCGCTCGCAGTATGACCCAGAAGAGTGAACAGGAGCCGCGCTAAACTGAGGAGGGCTGCTGCTGGGACCCATAGGGCCATTACTGGGCAAGAACCAGCCACCAACTGTTGAAAAAAATGCCAATATGAGTAAGGCTCTAGAATTAAAGTGTTTGTTGTACAATCGTAATGTAACATGAAATGATGGTGCTCTAATTTTACTGAGGTTTATTATATTTCTTGTGCTTGTGTTGATTTACTTACGTTGTGAGTATCCAGACTGCTGATTGTCAGTAGTGTGATCTGGGACTTCCTTGTGGTCACTTCTGTAGACATGACAACACAACATATTACATTGTAATTTTGTCAATATATAGATAAGAAAGACAAATCTAAATATATAGACAAATCTAAATATATAGAATAAAAAATCATGCTGAGCCATTTATTTTACCTCTCTTTGGCATCTAGGAAGGCTTTAGCAAAAGGGTTGTGCTTGATCTTCAGAGCTGTGATCTGTGAGATTAAAATGAACGATTAGACAAAATGTAAGAAAATTAAGTGTTGCATATAGATGCAGTGCAGACACAGCTTTGGCTTTAAAAATACAAAGACCCACCTCTTCATTCTGATAAGCTGTGACAGCAATAAACTGGGTCTCAGGGAAAGACTGACTGCTGATCATTTTCTGAATCCCTCCAACTTTCACTATGTGAATCCTCGGTTCGTATTTGTGCAATGAGTTCAACATAATCTAAAAAGAATCATAAATATACACAATAAATAGACGTTTGCAATATAATTAGGAGTAAAAATCATAACAAATCGGTAGCAATTCTCCAAATTCATATGGGCTATTAACTCCAATTTAACACTCGGAACGATTTTGAAAAGCGCAAAACGGGTCCTTACCTGTCCTCCTCCGTTGAGTTTGTTAGAGAGTTTGACTTTGCTGAAAGAGACCGGCGCTTTCATCCAGTGAGCGCCGAAGTTGGGTGAGTCTGGATGAATGTAGACGCAGCTTGGGCTTTGAGGTTCGGGTTTCCCGCCCGGCACCCATTCACCGTTCACATATTTCCACCGGTTATTATCCGCAGCCACGAAGTCCAGCAGAACCGAGTACATGGCGTTAGGGTCGAGGCCCGCGACACTGGCTCTGAGCACGGGAAACATCCGTCTAGAATGAAACAAAAGCCAAAAGGTTTGTCAAAAATAATTTAGTGATGGACAGGGATAGAATAATTTATACAAGCTATATCTAACTTTCTTGCAACTCAACATTACAATCAACTGCAAATGAGCGCGTGTCCATAGTAACGCCAGCGAAACTTTTTTTGCGATTTGTCTGACAAGGCCTAACAGCACTAGACCCAGGACTAGTCGTTCCACGGCCTCTGAATTTAAATTATACGTCAATATAATTTTCAATCAAATTTAGGCTTGTTCAATATAAACGATGCGTGAACAACTTTATTTTACCAAAATTAAGTTGGTAAAACCTTCCAGTCTTGGTGACATACCTTCCAGTCTTGGTGACAATCATTTCATTGGTGAGCTCTTTAAATTTGGTCCATAACTCCGCATCGTCAAGGGAAAGTTTAATATCCCGTTCCGACGCGTCACCTTTCTCGCTGCCCTTCTGAAATTCGCTTTCCACTGCGCTCAGGAGATGATCCAGGCGCTGGTCGGGACTGGAGGAAGTCATATTTCCGATCAAATAAACCTCGAGTTAAATCCGATATCGCTATGATATCACTAAATTCCGTCTGGTTGCGATGCTTTGACTGAGCGTCACGATCTGCCCTTTTAACGCGTCTTGAGCATTTTTAAAGGCCTGATACTGACCGCATGCTGTTACGGGGCGTGACCCAGAGCGCTAGACCAGGCCCATCGCTCTCTTATAGCGCCTGATAATTTGACGCCACAAAACGGAAAGTATCATTGACATATGCAGTGGCCCATTAAAAAGCGTTAAAGTGCTTTGGAAGTATCTGAGAAACGTTTAAGATACAGGTCTGTTTGGAAAGGAATAAAATACATAAATTAACAACGAACAACAAACCATCCGAAAATATATAATAATACAATTTATGGACGTTTTTAAAGATTTGTTTTGATATTGTAAATATTTACCCACAAACGTCGTTTTTTAGGAACATTTTGTTATAAAACTTGTTGTTTTGTTCTTTCATTTTAAATACTTGTTTTAAATAGTGTAGGGTATACGACGATTTAGCGTAAAACATTGGTCATTTTAGTATCACCACGATACATATCCAAACAGTTTTCTATGCGCAAGCTCGTCTTTGAAACAAAAGAAGGACGAGAGACGGCGTCTGCTCCATCGGTGCCTTTGAACTCAGTTGTATATTTGCGAATAATGCTAATCTTTTGTTGTCCCAGATACACATGTGAGAAAGCTCGTGTTTACTGGAGACGGGCCATTAGAATACAACCAATGAGTCGTTCCGTGTCCTGTGCTCCACTGAAGTGTGATGGCCCAGAAGTGAAATGTGGATTTCTTTAATCCAGCGTGACTCCAATAAGATCCTAAAACTGTTTTAAATCCAGTTATCTATAGGATTGTCTTCCACTTTAACTACACTTAATACTTGTAGTTTGTATGCAACTTTTTCATTCAAATATAAAATGTATTACTGAATACTAAATGACTGAATGACAAATATACAAAAATTGTGTATATGTAGGCCTATCTATATTATTATTATTTTTTAGAAAATTGTGTTTGATTTTCTGAAATCCAGGTTTAATTTAAATTCTAGGCTACTTTAAAGTGTGATATACCATCAAAGGTTATAGATTAAGGTTTTTACCACCTTAACTTTGCTATGATCTGACTTATTACTACAGGGTAGGAAAACAAAAATGTTAATTTATACACACTTTATTACTACATGGATAGGAAGTGGTCAAGATTTTCATGGGATGGAACTGGTCTGTTATTTAGTGTTGTTCTGATGCACTTGGAGTTGAGTGGACCTCTTCTCTGAGGAGCTGTAAATGTAAAGGGCCATCACACCTTTTCACTGCCTAGATTCGGCTGATTTACAGAGCAACAAAAAGTCATCAGTCACAACCCTCTCCTATCCTGAGCTTCTGTTTCATCCTTTGAGACACACACACACACACACTTCAAAGTGAGTATATGACCGACTCACTGAACAGATGATATTAAGCAACCATAAATATAATTTCTTATTAAGATTGAAATACAACCCAAAGGCTACTTGGTAATAAAGACGGACAAACATAAAAGGAAATTCCTTATAAAAAGTCAAGCAGAGCTACTTCTGACATGGCCCTGTAAACATGTCCATCCGTCTAACCTGATTTATTTTTTTGGTTGATTTGAATAAAACAGTTAATAACTTAGAAAAAAGTTACAAAACACTGTACATACAAAACAAGTGTATTTGGTGTAGTGATAGGATCACATGAAAATGATCTGCGAACCCTTTTTTCCTATACTGATAAGAGAGCGTTTCCCTTTCCAAACGCGCTACAACATTTAATAATGTCCCTTACTGGCAGCAATGAGACCATATTTACTGTGACTGAGTGGGTGTGAGGTTTAAATGAGAGGTTGTATTTGGTGACATAAGGGTTAAGAGATGCTGCCTCTCTCTGGCATAAGAACACTCTCACCTCAGTGAGAAATATTACAGAGGGCTGGTGCTTCACAAAAGGACAGTTATAAGAGAGGATGCATATTTTCCACATTTCTCTTCTCCAGCCTACATGAGTCAACTCTTGGAAAATAAAAGGCATAAGATAAATGTGTCCCACTACAAACACAGAGTTTTTAATATAAAGATAATGATTATGTCACAAGTGTTTCATTTAGGATTTATTTTATAATATTACTGTCAAAAACTATTTTTCTAGAAATACATTCTAAGATTTTATTGATATTTATTTTTTTATTTTCTAAACACGCCAGTAACTATTTCCACAAACACAAACATGCAATACAAATAATATAGAAAACATATTCAGTGGTTATTTTGAAATTAGCTATTGGCATTGTATTTTAATGACTGTTTATAACTGTAGCTTTAAAACAGCAGAAAGGTGTTGCTTTGGGGCAGACTGAAACAGTACAGTGTATATGTATGTGTGTGGAGAGACCCCACCCCCTTAGTCAAATGTGGATTGAATCTTGAGATCGTCTGTCACTGCTGCGTTTCCACTTCAAGTTCAGGAAATCTAAACTTTCCTCTGCTAATCACCCTGTCCTTTGAAAAGGATAAAACAGACTTGAGGTGCAGTAATTGTTCCCCCCTCCCTCTCTCTCTACCTCCCTCTCTCTCTTTCTCTCTCTCTCTCTTTTTGCCCCCTCTTCACAGTAGACATCAAACCTTTTGGATGTTAATGAGGGAGAGAGAAGTTCTGATGAACTTCATCCTGTAGAGGCACAGTAAGGTGAGAGCTGTAGAAATAGCCAGACAGCCAGTCAACAGCCAGAAAGCAGTGGTTGTTTAAGAGAAAACATTCAAGACATTTTTGTGGGGGTTTTCTGTACACTGGTCATTTCAAAGATGACTTTTGACAGTATTTCAATTTATTGTAGAAAAACAAAGTCGTGATGATTTCTATTCCAATCATCAGTAAAACTCACATTATAATAATTCAGACAAAAATTTAAATAAATTTGTGTAAAACACATTAATATATGTTTTCAGTTGTTATTTAACTGTAAATATACAGAATGAGTAACTGTAACTGCCTGCTTTTAATACTAAAGTATTAGTATCATTTATAGTGTAATATAGAACATTACAAAAAATATTTTAAAAACTCATTGACTTTTATTTCCATTTTCTAAGACTATAAAATAACCAACTTTCGCTTAGGAATTTTATTTATTTGTGAACGACACAATGGCAGCTTTACAGAGAGAAATACACAATGCATACAACTTGTGTCTTACCTTTTTATAAATAAATAGGATATATTGCTTTTACATAAGATGTATGTCTGCATAATTAAGTTGTAATAATTATTGGAATGTTTTGGGGAAAGACTTATGTCTAATATTAGGATAAAGTTTGTTGGCGTAGAAACAATCTGTTCATCTCACTTCAGTGTTAAATTTGGTTGGTGCACACAGGTCAGGCAGATAGAGTGATTTACAGCGTGTTCCAAGGTTGCCCAGCAACAAAGTCACAGGGATAAAAACTTATCACATCTTTCTGCACCTTTTGAAAGTTTTGCTTGATTGTTCTTAGAACATATAAGCTAAGATGTTTCGAAAACTTAGCCTGTTTAATATAAAACTGCTGCCATTGGTGTCATTGATATAAACCATATTACAACGTACAGTTTTTAACCATTTATTTAAATAATCTTCAAATATGTTTAAATGTAAATAGAATAATTATATGACATCAACACTCATTGGTAACAAGGAATGAGTGTGTCAAGATTTGTATGACCAGCATTACATAAAACTATAAAGGAGTTTCAGGCACTCTTTTTTAATATTTTAGCTGCATTAGTTTGATGTCTGACAGTAGATTTCAGGTTATTTGAATTACAGTGATGTTCTGATTTAATTCAGTGGACACAAAGCTATTTTAAATGCACTGTATGTAGAAACACTCACGAAACAATGATGTGAAACAGCTTATAGCTACAGGCTAAATACATGCACATGTTCCTGTTAACACTGAATGGGTGTTTAACACTGAAAGTGTTATATTTTGTCAGCGTATGTGACACAAAGTCAGGTTTCTTAAGACTATTTGAAGATTTGTGTTTTTTACGGTGTATTCTAATTAATACCAAACTGAAGTTGGGTTGTTTTGATTAAGTAATAGTAAAAAAATACAACATACTGACACAACGAAATACAATAATAAACAATGTTTTTCCAAATGAGCTCTTCATTCAGGCAGTTGATATGTAAAACGTATACATCAGGCTATTGATATGTAATGTAAAATCTTTTGATCCGTCACATTTTCAGTAACCTTATAGATTTACATTCACAGTTGGTAGACATTTTTGTCCAGAATGACTTATACTGATGAAAACTGTATACCTTGAATGCACCATGTGTGTTTCCTTAACCTTTCACTAACACAATGCTATACTAGTTGAGCTCCTGGAAACTAAAACTCAATTGGGCACACTTGGCTTTTGTTGTCATTTGTGCCAGCTTTGTTGTCATTCAATCTCAGATGCATATCATAATGTCAACACAGTAATAGCTGTTTGACACATTTGAGATATTTTTCTGTCAGTAATTTATATCATGAAAGCAGTGGCCTGACAGTACATAACAATACTGTAAATGTTACATGAATTACATAAAGAAATCTCACTGTTGGTGACAAGTTTAAGGTTTTAATGTGTTAATTAAATTAATTAGTAATTAGAAATGATTAGAAAGAGCAAACTTTGCTTGACAGTCAGATCTGGTACAGAAGTGCATCCAGCTATCATTTATGGAAGCCTGCACCCTGCGTCTGTCTGTGTAGTCTAGGGCTCCATATAGGAGCTGGGGGCCAGCAGACCATAAAACCAGGGCAAACAAAGGGGGCAGGGCCCTTAGCAGGGCTTTTTTTACAGCATTCCCACGCCAGCAACAGTGGCTCACTGAGAAGTGTTACCTGCACGATGCTGGATATCCCCCATTACCCCCATGCAGATCATCCACAGCCCCCACCACCATCAGTGTTAGCCACCCTCAGCCAGACCTACTGAAGGGCTGCAGCGACCCAGGTGTACAAACACTAAACTCTGTGCCCAGATCAAAGCCACTCATTAAAGGACAATAGATACAGCCCCCTAATCCCACATCTTTTACCAAAGCAGTGGGCCGGAGTGTTCCGCCTCTACAACAGATACCTGAACAGTCGCCCCCTTCAGGTCAGCTCTGCTGTTGTAGCTAATGATCAGACATTTATGCTGGAATTCTGACCCAAGCGTTTAAGAAAAACATAAAACATTAGGTTTTCTGTTAGCTGTTTTAAAATGCTTTCCCCAACATAAAAAAACAACATAACACGCATATATTTAACAGATAACATTGGCTTTTTTTGTTAGAACACAGGTTATCAGAATACTGTAATAGAATCTAATTTTATAACATTTCTGCTCAGTACAGTTGGACACTTAATAAACATACATGTCTATTATTTTGTGTTGTGTATTGTTTAGTTTTTGTATATTCTGAGCATATATTACGCATTATGTGCACATAATATATTTTGTGTCCCTTTAAAAACTGCAGAGTCAAATTGTAGGCTACATGTAAATTCTCCCCAAACAATTAAGTTGTTTGTTAATCTTTCTTCACTTTTCTCTTTTGTAGATCGTTCTATATATTTAATGTTCCTACAAAGCACGTAGTAAGAATTTCATTGTAAAGTTTCTCTATGTGCGGTACAGAGAAATGACCTGAAATCATAATGTTTGTCATGATAGTACTAAGCTATCAACCCCAAAATGTCATCGACCATGTGTAATTACACTCAGTTGTCTAAAATATATCCCTCCTGTCCTTCTGAAATCTTTCCATATTTTGTGATTGTTATTTTTTGCCATAAATCATTATTATTGGTCACCCTTTATGTCTGTCACTGGGATTTGCAAATAGCTAACCAATATAAAGTTTTTAAACGTTCTTGTCAACTTTGACATCATGGTCTTTGATCATTTAAAAGTACAGTGTTTTTCTATTTCCTGAAAAACAGCGAATCTGGACATTCTGTTTCAGAAGGACATCGACCTGATGCAATTTTATCAGAGGATGTACTTGATAATTGATGGGTTGTCATTGTAATTCTGGGTGAGCGCAGGAGCTTTGTTGCAAGTGTGACTAACTGTATTAAGTGTGTAAACGGGACCAAAAGAAATTTGGAAAGTAACTGTGTTAATGCCATTGCTGAAGCAACATGAAGATAGAGTTAGAGATCCAGAGTTTATCATTTGTAAGTTGAGAACAAAAAAAACAACGTATGGGGGTTCCTAGGCAAAAACATTGTTCAACCCCACTTCTGACTGAAACAAAATTCTGCTCAGAATGTCTTTTCCGTATATTTTTTATTTTACAAAAATCTGACTCTCTTAGACTCTTCTGATAGCGTCCCATGATGTGCTGTGAACCTGGTTGAGGAGCTCTGGTGTGGCTATGGTGTCTTTGAAGAACACCGGCTCTTTGTAGTTGGCGTGGAGATGTCTTGTTAGTCAGTAAAAGTGAGGGCTAAATGGCTCCATGACAGGAAGCTGTTTACATGGGGACGCTCGACCCGCTTGCAGCCCCCATTGTCTGCTGGCCTCTCTCCTACTTCATTAGCATTTCCATAAGAAAGGGCCAGTAATTACCCCTTTTCTTCTGACATCCCTTCATCTCTGAAAGCTTCTCTCCATCTCTCTGTCCTTCTCTAGCTCACTGTTTCCGGATGTTCGTCCTGTTCTGCTTGGGCAGCTGACATCCTATATGCTCCCGAGTGCAGTCAGGGGAACTAGAAATGTGATAATATGGTTATCATTTTAGTTTATGTGTCCAAACATGTAAATGCCACACCAGTGAAAAAAAACAGCTTTTACTTGATTTAGCAGATGCTTTTATACGTTGTCATTATTGCTCAAAATAGCTCAGAAAACTTGATTGAATCTTAAATCAATTTTGAGACCCACAAGGTTGTATTTTTTAACAGCTTTGGCAAAATAGTTGAGACAAGTAAAACAAATTGTGACAAAGAGTTTTAAGTTAAACGTATCCTTCTGACTAAAAAGAGCTGGATTAGAATATCTTAATATATGGGACTTGTTGACTTTAAAAACAAAATTTAGTTTTTTCTCAAGACACATACTGATGTATGTTTCTTAAAATCTAAATATCAGGTGACTTACCATCTGATCTACTCATACTGTACATCAACAATATAGGGTATTGCAAGTAAATGTGTCTAAAGCAGTTTGCTGGTAGCTCAGGAATATTTACTGGACTTCTCCTTTTTAAAACCATTTGTATCTTAATGTCTTTAGTGGGTAAACCCAACCACATAGACACAGCCTCTGATGTACATTTGGTTGCTGCTAACCCAGTGTCAGAGAGAATTATGAGATAAATGTGACAAAATCTTCTTGGCAGAGTTCCAGAAATGACTGTAGCAAAGATTCAGCCTATTTTTGGTATCAAATGATATTGCAAAGAAACTGTGTACAATATAGGATCATTTCATATGGGTGAATTAACCCTGAATTATATCAGTAAAAATGATGATAAGCAATTTAATGTAACAACAGCACAATTTTCACTGCATGTGCACCTTATTGTTTTATTATCTATCATCTGAAAAATATGTTCTAAATGTTTGAAAGAACCCAATCTAAACAGAAAATATCGCTACTAAAGTTGACAAAGAGTTTTGTTGTAGAATTATTTAAAAAGTAGAATTATTTTCTTCTCTACAAAAAGACATGCAATAAGTCAATAGCGTCCATGGCCATCATGGGATACACAATGAATCTAGAAGAATAAAACTATAAATGACAATGTGGGTTTCACCAACAGAAGGGTCAGATCATGGATTAGGTAGAAACATTTCTTTAGCTGTACGTTTTTGCAGTGTAACCTGTAGTTTCATCCTAACAAGATGTTATTTTACTTGAGATCAGTATAAATCTCCAATAATGAACCAAAACTCGAGAATAATCCTTTAACCTGTAAAACTGAGAGTAGATATAGTGCCACTGATGGGTGTTCATTAAGAGATAAGGCATGTTAAGATCAGTAGATAACACTGCTAGGAAGAGAGCAGGAAGCCAGCGATCACGTCCCCTCCCCTTCAACGCCTGCCTCTCTTTCCCTTTGAACTTTGAGTGTGAGAAGGGTTGAACGGGGAGGATGTTGGACTTACCGCTATGCGGAGAGAACGATCAGTCACCTCTTAATCTCGTCAGGTTCACCACATGCACACATGCAAACACACCAAGCCAGAACGCATTGGGTCTCGTGCACCGTAGGGTACCTGCCACCTGACATGGTCAGCAAACATGACCCTATCACACCCAGGATGAGACTCTTTTTCTCTTTTCCTGCGGATCCGAGTATCAGTTTCTCAAAATAAAATAAAAATATTTAGCTTGGTTGCTAGTCAGGTTTATTCAGTCATGTTCAAATCATTTACATTATAGCACATACGCTCTTTTTCTATTGTGTATCTTTAGGGGCATGTACCTGAGAGACTGTCCCATATATACATTGAGTTTTTATGTTATGAATGTAAATATTTACAGGGCTGTTATCTTTTAAACAGATTGACTATGTGTTGAATTGAATCTGTTTTGGTTTATGGATTTAGACCCTCAGAGCTGTTAGGATGTACACTAGCATTTTCATCAGGTCACAGCTTTCCTGTTGACCGCCACTGTCTCCCCAGCTTTGCTGATTTGTTCTGTGTGTGTGTGTGTGTGTGTAAGTCCAAAGGACCCCCCAGGGAGAGTTTAGCTGTCTTACCTATTACCCCTGGCCCCATGTGGATGGGTACAAAAGCTTCAGGCTAGAGGCCTCGTCTCCTCTATTGTTGCAGGGGGAGCCAGAGGGACTGAGGCTGGCTGGGCTCAATGCAGTGGACCCTCAGTGCTCTCCACCCACCATCATCATCATCTCTCTGTTTGCTCTGCTGATGGGATCATGTTATATGATGCTGGTTGTGGATGAGGATGTGGCCCCCATGACATCTATGCAGTTATTCTGCTTTAAATCACTGACATTTTGGTCAAAGATGTTTAAAATGCTTACTACAGACCGCTTTGAGCCTTTCTTTGCTGAGATTAGACTGACTGTATAAAGTTAGAATTTTAATGTTAACAGGCTTATTAAAGATTGTGTATCACATGCAGTTTCTACCAATCTCATATTAATCTTGAGTGGCTATACAGTAGTATTGCATAAATCATATTTTCAAAGAGGATTTAGTTTGATCAAATTTATAAAAGAGACATACAGCGGTATGATTATTTTTGTTATAACATGAGCTGCTAGAGGTGGGACTAGTGGGGTGAGTGGGATGGAAGTACAGCACGAGCAAGCAACACATCATCACATTAATCCCTTCATGTTTTGTACATTATGCACGTACACACCGATTGCCAACAAAACACAGACGTATGACTTACCACGTGCAGTTCATGTCCGGGATCTGATCGCGCCATCTATCAGTTTCAAACGATCTCCAAATTCAGCGTTATATACACAGTTTATATAGCATCCATCACTGAAATGCAGTGAACAAACAGACACACCTAAACGGCTCATGGGCAGGAGCTTTCTTTCGCCTTGCCGTGCTTTTCCGGGAGAATGTAAAATGAATAGGTTCACTGTGACGACAAACGAAATCCAGAATTCTAAAAAACTTCCGTAACAAGTTGGAGGGCTGGGGATGTGTATCAAGTACAGAAATACTACATCATACGTACAAATCATTCTGACCATTGACGTTGGCCATTTTAAGCATGCAAAGCCAGATCAGATAACCGTGTAAAGATGTCAGGATGCATGAGATAGCATAATACCTGATCTTTAATGAAACTTGAGCAAACATTACACACATTTTTTAAATATGTCAATATGTCTTATATTATTTGAGGTCTATCGTACAAAATGGACAAAACACTAAACTGTTATTCACAGACAAGGCGTACTGTCGAAAAAACATGCCCTGAAATATCGTAAAATATGCCATTGTTTTATCTCTACATGCACACCAGTAATGTTTTTTGCATACATTTTTTTAAAAAGCTTCTTAAATGTCAAAATTGAACTAAGGGTCCTGGCAAAGCTAACCTCTGTCTGTGAAACCGGGCCTTAAGAGTTTGGTTCCAAAACGAAATAACTCATTTTCAAAAATCATGTTTTTATATTGCGCATTCCAATTTATATCAATCAAACATAGTTGGTTTGTTTTAATTTAAGCCATAATAACGAAAAAAGTTATCTCATTTTGGAACCAAACTCTTCATGTTGTTGGACAAAATTGTATTTGATTATTTAATTGTATTTTTATATTATAAGAGTTTTGTTGCATATTGCATATAGAAAAACTAAAAGCTCACAGAAAATAAAGATTGTGTACAATTTTAGCTGTTATTAATAGTTGTTGATCATTTCTTGTGGTAATATACAACTTATTTTTGTAATTGTCAAGTTATTTCAGAAATGCAAACAATTAAAGACAGACAACATAAAACTAAACATTTACTAAACACATTTCCATAAAGAGATATACTCATAAACAGCAATGACTAAAATTGCCAATTGGATAAAAGTGTGTGATAAATAGATCAAAAATAATAAACCGTGGATTTATTGAGTCAATACATTGTCACAGTTCACAGCTAAGGTCTCTGTAGAGTGTTTACAGATAATGTAGATATAAATGACACCATACAGTGTGTTAATAATACGCATATCTCACAGAAGAACTGCATATACATTAAATACAGTAAAACTTATGAGCCATCGTGTTATAACAAAAAAGTGGTTCACACACACACACACACACACACCACAAGATATATAGATGGAGAGTGGTAGTAATGTGGTATTGCTACACCCCTCTGGCACTACATTTCAGATACACAGCTGTGGATGTGTTCGTGGTTGGGTGACACCTTGACAGATCTCTCATGTTAGCCTTGTTCAAACTCTCCCCCTGTGTTTATTACAGCAAGAGCATGCCGTGCACATCTGTACAAATGGGAAAGAGATTAAAGGTTTTAACGGGTTTAAACTTCTATGAATCTGGACTAAATCTGAGGGGTAATGTGTGTACACACTCCTGGAGACAAATAAAATTTAAAGAACTTGTGCTGGGTCTTTGAAGCCTTTGTTTCACAACTAAAGCAGATTAATAAACTTTCTCTTTGATGGCTTTAGAGTGTTAGGACTGAGTACAGCCTAATAGCCAGTGAGTAAATACTACCCAACGGACATACATCATTTATTATTTTTTGTAGGTTAAACCGTTTGATTTACATAAACCAGATCATACAGTTATGTTAAGATCTATGTCAGTCCTTCCGTTCATCTTGTCTTTGTTTCCATTAAGCAGTCCATGAGTTTTGTAGTCACGTCACAAACATTCTGAAACAAATGATAAACTAGCTTCCTCTGCTGGACAAATGGTACTAGTACAGGTAGAGGTCTGTTTTGTGTTCATAGGTATGACTAGTAAATACTTGATTTATTGATTTGTTTTTATAAATAGCTATATATAGTTTGCTTTTTGTTGAAATTTACACTTTAGTTTTTAGTCATTGGGTGATGTTGTAGTTTATCATATTTTAGACTAAAAAACCACTGTATTCAGAATGCTGAAACCCCTTTAAAATATGGTTTTGATAGTTTTATAGCTTTTTCAAAAATGTATAATTTACAGTTTTCCGTAGTCAGTTTGTTGCGTTTTTCCAATCATTCTTAAAATTAAAAAATAGTAAGTGCACTAATTAAACCAAAAATCATACAAATTGAATACCTACATATAGTAGGTATATTTTTACGTGAAGGAACATATCAGTGCCATCAAAACGACGAGTACAATGCACAAAGCTGCATTTCGTTCCAGTATGACATTCCCTTTCTAAAGTAACACATACTTTATGTGCTAGTGACTGCAAGAGATTGGACAGGATTCACTTTAAACGTGTACTGCTGGTCTGTCAATACATTTTTTACCACAGAATAATTGAACGACAGAAATGAAAAAGACAAGGCAATTTTACAGCACAACTGGTAAAAATAAACATTTGACAAGTGAACACATTGAAAGTCCCCTTGTGAGAATTCCATTAGCGAATGTCACTGTCTGTGACTGGAGGTTTCCAGCTATGTCTGTTCACGGAGGTTTCAGGAGGAGATGGGTGTGATTAATGTGAAAATCCTGCCAAAACAGGAGTGCCGCTATTGTAGTGACGTTATTTACTTTGTACTGTAACAGGTTCTCACTAGTGAATGAAACATGTTTTAATTGGAATTGTGTTGTGATGTGATTTGGAGGAGGCGTAGCTTTGGACAGCGATTCGCATGGACAGTGGGATCATGATTTCAGTGCTAGTGTAGTGGCAGATGCAAGCGCCACACACACGATGGACTTGCTGACATAATTCACCTACAGTATTCACTGAGAGAGAAGCTTTACGGCCCCTTTAAGTAGGCGGAGCCGGGACTCTAGTTCGGTGGTGTTCTGGTTTTTTGTGAGGTTCTTGCAGTTCAATAAACGTACCACGTTGAGAGTTACCACATGCAGTTCCCTCGTGTATTCTTTTGATAGCACTAGTGCTACATTGGTGACCCCGAGTCAGAACTATTAACGCAAAATGTCGACGAATGCTGTATCGCTTAAGCTTCCGGAGTTTTGGGAGCAACAAGCGTCTGTGTGGTTCGCTCAAGCCGAGGCTCAGTTCGCTTTACGAGAGATAACCGCGGACGACACGAGATACTACTATGTGGTCGCAGCTCTCAACAGTTCCACAGCCGCACGAGCGTTAAGCATCCTGGAAAATCCCCCAGAACGACACAAATACGCTGCGCTAAAGGCTTACCTGCTAAAGACTTTCAGTTTATCAGAGACTGACAGAGCACGTCGTTTGCTCTCGCTGCCGGGTCTCGGAGATTCCCGGCCGTCCGAATTGATGGATCACATGCTGGCATTGCTCGGTGAGCATAAACCATGTTTTCTGTTTAAAGAATTGTTCCTACAACAGTTGCCTTTGAACGTTCGCACCTCTCTCGCAAACAGCACGGTGACTGATTACAGAGAACTAGCGCAGCTGGCGGACGAATATCACACAGCTTCGCACAAATTCACGGCTAATGACTCAACGGCCACGTTTGTGTATCCCGTAACGAGAGCTGCAGAGCGCTGTCCAGACGTACGGCCATCGTTTCCCGCACGGCAGCCAGGCGATCACGGACTTTGTTACTTTCACGCCCGTTTCGGAGCAAAAGCCAAGAAATGTCGTGCCCCTTGCACGTTCAGTGGGAGCCGAGGAATCCCAACAGTCAGCAGCGTAGTGACACATAATGCTGAATATCTCCTTTTCATCACGGATTCGCTATCCAGCCGACATTTCTTGTGTGACACAGGAGCACAAGTTAGCGTGATTCCGGCATCACCTGTGGACAGACGATCCGGCGAAACTGGCACACCGCTCGAAGCGGCCAACGAAGGTAAAATTAAGACGTATGGGACACGGCTAGTCCCGCTGTGTTTCAATGGACAACGTTTTACATGGGAGTTTGTTTTAGCAGATGTGAGCAGGCCCCTCCTGGGCGCAGATTTTCTGTGCTCTTATGGACTTTTGGTAGATGTAAAGAACTGTTGCTTAGTCACTGCGGAAGGTTTCAATGTGTTGCCTTGTTCACGAAGCACTTTTGCAACAACCACACTCTCTAGCGCGTTGACCGTGGAGTGCGAGTTTGCTCGAATACTCAGTGAATTTCCCAATCTCACCAAACCCACTTTCTCATCAGCCTCAGCTAGCCATGGGGTTGTACACCATATTTTGACGTCTGGACCCCCAGTGCATGCCCGAGCCCGACGCTTGCATCCTGAAAAGATGGCAGCAGCTCAGGCGGAGTTTACTAACATGGAAAACCTGGGAATTGTGCGACGCTCCAACAGTCCTTGGGCCTCACCCCTACATATAGTCCCCAAAACTGATGGTGGTTACTGCCCGTGCGGGGATTATCGTCGGCTCAATGATGTCACCACGCCTGACCGATACCCCGTTCCTCACATTCAGGATTTTTCAGCGCGCCTGGCAGGGGCAACCATCTTCTCCAAAGTGGATCTGGTGCGTGGATACCATCAGGTACCAGTTTTCCATGAGGACATCCCCAAAACAGCTGTGATAACACCGTTTGGCCTTTTTGAGTTTTTGCGGATGCCTTTTGGCCTCAAGAATGCGGCCCAAACATTTCAGCGCATGATGGACTCAATCTTACGGGATTTGGACTTTATATTTGTGTATTTAGATGACATCCTGATCGCCAGTTCCTCCGCACACGAACATCTCACTCATCTACGCTTGCTTTTTGCCCGACTCAGTCAACACGGTTTAATAATTAACCCTGCCAAGTGTCATTTTGGCCTGGGGGCCATCGACTTTCTTGGTCACCGAGTAACAGACATGGGGGCTTTCCCGCTACCAAACAAAGTGGACGCCATCGAACGGTTCCCTGTGCCCCACACTATCAAAGCGCTGCAAGAATTTCTGGGGATGGTCAATTTTTATCACCGTTTCATTCCTCGGGCCGCTGAGCTCATGCGACCTTTGTACGGCGCCGTCAAAGGACACAGCAAAGCAAAACCGATCACCTGGTCGGAGGAGATGACCAAGTCTTTTGTGGACACTAAGCAAGCTCTAACTCAAGCAACCATGCTATCTCACCCTGTTCCTGGCGCTCCTATCGCTATCTCCACCGATGCCTCAGACTGGGCTGTAGGTGCAGTACACGAGCAGCTTATAGGAGGTGTTTGGCAGCCCCTGGCATTTTTCAGCCGTCAACTACGCCCCAACGAGCGGAAGTACAGTACATTTGACAGAGAGTTGCTCGCCCTATACCTAGCTGTCAGACACTTTCGTTTCTTTCTGGAGGGCCGTGCATTTACAGCATTTGTGGACCACAAGCCCTTGGTTCACGCAATGGCAAAAGTTTCCGAGCCTTGGTCGACCCGCCAGCAACGTCACTTGGCTTTCGTTTCTGAGTTCACAACGGATATCCAGCACATTGACGGAAAAAGCAACGTTGTGGCAGATTGCCTTTCAAGAGCTACAGTGCAAGCAGTGCATCTGGGTATGGACTTTGTCCGTTTGGCTGCAGACCAACAGTCCGACCCCCAGGTACAGGCATACAGGACGGCTGACTCAAGTCTGACAATTGCTGATGTCATTTTTACTGAGGCAGGTGTGACACTAATGTGCGATGTCTCCACGGGCAACCCTCGCCCAGTTCTACCCATGCAGTGGCGGCGCCTTGTTTTCGATAAGGTCCACAGTTTGTCACACCCAGGGCGGAGAGCTTCGCAGCAGTTGGTCTCATCGAAGTATGTGTGGCATGGTTTAAAAAAAGATGTTCGGGACTGGGTCGCTGCTTGCGTGGAATGCCAGCGTGCTAAAATACAAAGGCACGTCAAAGCACCCTTGGAGACATTTGTGGTACCTGAGCGACGTTTCGAACATGTCAACATCGACCTGGTGGGTCCATTACCGCCCTCCCAGGGGTTCACTCACCTTCTCACCATGGTGGATCGGACTACCAGGTGGCCGGAGGCAGTTCCATTGACCTCGACAACCACAGACAGTGTGGCACGGGCTTTCATTGCCAATTGGGTGGCACGTTTCGGCACCCCTGGAGACATGTCTTCGGACCGTGGCCCGCAGTTCACGTCAGAGTTGTGGTCGGAGGTGGCCCGCATCCTCGGAGTGCAGCTCCATCGTACTACGGCGTTCCACCCGCAGGCCAATGGCCTTTGTGAACGTTTTCACCGCTCTCTTAAGACGGCTTTGAGGGCCAGTCTAACGGACGACAGATGGGTCGAGCGTTTGCCCTGGGTCCTTCTGGGTCTACGGACCGCTCCTAAGGAAGAGCTGCAAACCTCTTCGGCAGAATTGGTGTATGGTCAGCCGCTGCGTGTCCCAGGCGACTTCATTCCACCCAGCACTGAACCATGGAGCCCGCTCGCTGAACGGTCTACCCTTGTTGACAAGATTAAGGCTTTTCGGCCGGTGCCCACATCGCAACACGGCATGGGGCAGTCCTGGATACCCCGAGACCTATCTACGGCTGATTTTGTATTTATTCGCTGTGACGCTCGCCGACACTCCTTGCGCCCTCCTTACGATGGGCCATTTCGCGTACTGGAGGCTGGAGATAAGACTTTCCTGGTTGATATTGGAGGTCGTCCAGAACGAGTTACGGTCGACCGACTCAAGCCAGCTCATGGAGCACGAGGCTGCCCACTGGTTCCTGCTCGGGCACCTAAGCGGGGTCGACCGTCCATTCACAAGAGTACAGTCTCCAGGGAGGTTTCCCAGCCCGCTTTACCTGCGCCATCGGCCCCTGAGCCGCATTCTTTCACACGTTCTGGCAGACAAGTTCGGTTCCCTAACAAGCTGATGTGGCCGCTGTTGGTGAATTCTGGGGGGACCTGTGTAGTGGCAGATGCAAGCGCCACACACACGATGGACTTGCTGACATAATTCACCTACAGTATTCACTGAGAGAGAAGCTTTACGGCCCCTTTAAGTAGGCGGAGCCGGGACTCTAGTTCGGTGGTGTTCTGGTTTTTTGTGAGGTTCTTGCAGTTCAATAAACGTACCACGTTGAGAGTTACCACATGCAGTTCCCTCGTGTATTCTTTTGATAGCACTAGTGCTACACTAGCATGCTAAAGTTATCATCTTACCAAATCATCGATTCCGCTTTTAAATCATACTCAAATAATGCCAAAACACACTACAAAAAAGGTATTTAATAAAACCTAGTAGTTTCCAATGAAGTTTTAATGGTTGCTCTTTGTATGACATATCGCTTATTGCTCCCCGAACTTAGCTTTGGATAAAAGCGTCTGCTAAATGACTAAATATAATGGAAACCATTTGAATTTCTGTGGTGTTTTTTAACAGGGTAACTTAGCATGGTAACTTTATGGTTCTTTTGATCAAAGTAACTCAAACGTGTCATGATTCTGCCGCATCATGTCATGTTTCTCTTGGTCTAGTGGCAGGATCATGACAGTACCTCATGTTTAACGTGGAGAGGGGCGGCTATTGTTTATTTGGCTTGCCATATGCTCTCTCCGGTCCTGTCTCTGTCCCCTTCCTCTCGTTTCCTCTTTATTGATTCATGCCCTTCACCTGTTCCCCTCTTGACTTGGTCCCTTGTTTAATGCCCTTGTGTCTTCTGTCTTGTGCTGGTTCATTGTGGTAGTTGGGTGAGTGCCTGTGTCTTGTTAGTTTAGTTTAGTTTAGTTTAGTTTAGTTTAGTTTAGTTTAGTCTAGTCTAGTCTAGTCTAGTCTAGTCTAGTCTAGTCTAGTCTAGTCTAGTCTAGTCTAGTCTAGTCTAGTCTAGTCTAGTCTAGTCTAGTCTAGTCTAGTCTAGTCTAGTCTAGTCTAGTCTAGTCTAGTCTAGTCTAGTCTAGTCTAGTTTAGCCTAGCCTAGCCTAGCCTAGCTTATTTTAGCTTAGTTTAGTTGTGATGTTCATGTTAATAGTTAATTTTAGTCTTGTTTAAGTGTAGTTAGTATTAGTCCTGTCTTGTTATTTTTTCCCCCTCTGTTTTGTTGTGATACCCCCTCTTGGGTGTTTGTTTTGTCTTTTTTTTGTCTTCTGTTAACCCCTGTCTGCACCTGGGTCCTCTGTCCATGTCTCACGCCTTTGATCTTGACAAAGTAGTTTAACGCATTACAATTCAAAGTTGTAATATAACTAATTACTTTAAAATTACAGTTATTAATAATGTATAATTCATTACATTTTGGAGGTAAGGTGCTCAACTGTTGCGTTGTTATACATGACATCGCTGTGAAGAACCTTTTAAGCACTGGGGCTGGGTATTGATTATGATGTTCCGTTTCGATTCGACTACGATTCACAAGTGCTCAATTTGAGTCAAGGATTATAGATTTAATACAAATCCTGTAGATATTTCTAAAAAAGATCAGTAAATATCACATTACAATGAAGAATAACAAAATTAAATGAAGAGCCACAAATTGAACTTTAAACACACTTGGGTAAATTTAAACAGAACAGGTTATTTTATCAGCTGTGAAGAGGGGCTGTAATCATATGCACCACTGCCTTTTATGTGAAGGTGATGTTAAATTCAATGACACATCTGCCATGTTAATGAAGCAATGAATGAAAGATATGCTCCCTGTTGTAACATCAACCTGTTGTAAAAAGAAAAGTGATATCTAGTGGATAGAAGTAGCAATAACATTCACGTTAATGAATGTTCAATGCATGTGGAAATATGAATATGAATTTTATGAATGTCACAGATATTGAGAATCGATATTGAATCGACCACATTTTACAAAATGATTAATAGATTTTTTTTTTACTCAGCCCTATTAAGTACCTTTACTTTTAAGAGTATATAATTGTTTCTAATATTTCAAATGCATTACTTCTTTATTAATTATCGTTCTTTAATTCTGTTTCTATATTATTTTAATTGTACTTATTATAAATAAAAATCCCAAGGCGGTGTCATGACAGGGCTACGTGTTTTTGTGTGGAGAGAAACATATTATGGTCAGTTATGACATAATATGCGTTCTCTCCTGTCTTGTCTCTGGCCCCGCACCTCTCGCTTCCTTGTTAGCTTCCCGGAGTGTTTCATTACCCACACCTGTCCCTTGTTAATTATCCTCTGTTAGTTTCCCTATTTAATGCCCTCAAGTCTATTGTCTTGTGCTCGTTCGTTGTATCTGTTTATGTTCTTGTTCAAAGCCTTGTGATTGTTGCCTTGTCCAAGGATTCTTGATAAATTTTTCCCAGTTCACTTGTCTTGAAATCCTCCGTGTTTATTATATTCTGTGTTCTGTTTAGTCTAGTTTTTTAGTTTAAGTTCTTGTCAAGTGTGTTTAGTTCTTTATCAGTATTTTGTGTGTTGTTATCGTGTCCCCGGTTCTTGTTTTGTTCCCCCTTGTGGGTTTTTGTAGTGTATTATATTAAAGTATCTGTTAACCCCTTCACGCTTGGGTTCTTCCTACCAAATCCTTGACAGGCGGTTTCTCAATATGCGTTCTTGTGTCCTCATGTTTTCGCTCTAAAATGTAATTGAGCACATACATCCAAGTACAAGCGCTGCCACAAGAACACAAGTCCGTTCCTTGTATTTTTGGAATTGAGAAAGTGTCTGAAACTTTTGTTATTTTTATATCTATAGCTACACAAAAGGTTAAAGGATTATTCAACCAAACAAATTGAAATTCCGTTATCATTCGCTTACCATTATGTCATTTCAAAGAGATAGATTGTATTCCACATTGTATTGTTTACTTTCATCACTGATAAACATGAAAAGACAGACATGGCTTTAGCTATTGTAATCTAATTTGTATTACAATTGTTTTAAAATGCACACGTGTATATCAAGGAAATCAAATTTTTTGTAAAATATATTTAAATATCTTTTCTTTAAAAATGAATCTCAGATTTCGCGCTCAATCTGTTTGTACAACAAATTGCATAACAACTATTTCCCGCTCTAAATAGAGTGCAGATAGCGGTAAATGTTGCTGCGTTTCTTCTTTTTGCCACTCAGTGGGTGTGCCTTGCTTGACTTTTGTGTGAGGTGACATTACATGCAAGCGCTGCCGACAAACGGCAAAATAAAAGCTTTGTTATATGAGAGGTGAAATCAGATGTCAATCAGCAGAAGTAGCGAATCAACTTTAGGTGGCACCTAGTTGGCCAATTGGATGTCAGGGGTGTGACCCACCCAGGTCTGTAGACCAGTGAGTGGGCCCTGAACACTCTCAGCACCATGCTTAAAACCACTTATCACTTCATCAACAAAAATTAAAATAGGATTCACCAACCTTTTGGTTGTTAATATACACCAAAATGTCTGCGTTTGTAGTCGATCTATTTACCTATACAGTTATAAAGAGGAGATTTAATGCTCAATAACAGAACAATTGATCCATTTATTGAAACCCATTTTCCCACTCACTACACTTCTGGCCTTGTTCTCTGGGGGTCTGTGCTATTTTTGCAAAAGTGCCTTCATTCGTCATGCCACGTTTAAGCTCTCAGATGCATGACAAATGCACACATTAGCTGGTAATTATAAGATTGGGGTGTAGGAAAGTCTTATGAGGTGGCCAGGCGTGGCTTTCCAAATGAAAGCGCCTGTGATTTGCATCAAAGGTAATTGAATTGCCTGCAGTGAGATGTGAAGTGCATTGGGGGTCCGTCTCAAATTGGAAAAGGTTGTGCTTCTGACTTTTACTGGAGATATTGAGCTTATTATCACAACTATAACAAACATGCAATTTATCTTTAGAACTACATGGGATGCCATTTTATGAACTTTCATACAGTGTGACCTGCGACCATTAGGATGTTTTGTTTTCTCTTTAGCTATGAAATAGCATACTTGCTTACAATATTTGCTGTACATGCATGTATACTGTGAACATTATACAGGTTTCAATATTTGTATTTATTTAGTGGTTTTCACATTATGTATTAGTGTAAAAATACTTAATAGTGAAGGAAATGTTTTAGAAATAAATACAACAGTGGCAAATAGGGATTAATTCATATGCGCTAAAGGTTAATTTGGCAGTGCTCTTCTGTCTAAAAATTGTTAAAACATTATTTTCCATTACAAACTGTAAAGATAATTGGGTGTCTACAGCATTCCAACATAAATGTGTGCTTTAGTTGTTGACACACATTTGTAGGCTCCTGCATTCCTCCTTGCGTACAGAAAATGCACATAATATGCACAGAGTATATATTTTTAACCACAAAAGAAATAAATACAATGTCGCAGACAAAACAAGCATTTAGAAATCATATACGGCAAGTTTAACTAGTTCTAACACATAATGACAACTGAATTATACATTTGTGCATCCTTCCACTCAAGCTACTACTTAAATGTTTATGCATTTACCTCCCTTAAAGATGTTCATTCCTTAGTAAAATGTGTTACCAGCCAAAAATACCCTTCTCTGTCCAGCACGTGATTTCAAATAAATGGCTATTAAACATATAGGATTGACAATTATATGGCTGCAAATTAAAAATAATCTTCTGCATTAGCTGCATAATTGTTCACAGTCTCCTTTAATGAGCTTGTCAATGATTACAACTGCCTTGGCCAATCATATGACTGAGCAACAGAGGGCCCCAGGAGGGCAAGGGGAGGGAGGGGTTTCCACATATAGTGTGATAAAATGAACATGTCAATCATGTTCATTTCAATGAGTGAATTAAAGAGAGTAGCTCTTGTCAGCATGAATAAATCTTGATGTGTTAGCAGTGACCTGAAGCTGTAACTGGATGATAAAGGATGGATGCAGATATTCAAATCGGTGAGGGAGAGAAAGTAGGGTTGCACGTGTACCGGTGCTACAGTAGCGTCACGATGCTAAAGCTTTAAATATACCTGCGATACCGCTCTGTTTTAAATGGTAATATCGTAGGTAGCAAATGTGCAATTTGAACAACTAACATTTGAATTTTTCCTATGTCCACCGGATCAATGTCCGGTTTTGTCCCAAGTATATTATCGAGGTCATCGTACCAGGGGAACTTGTACATCCCGCACTTGCATCTATTGCTGGCAGAGTTTCTTTACCTTAACCCAGCACTGTTCCATAGATCTATTAAACCCCTTTTCCCTGGGTTTCTTACTAAACAATGTTTAAGTTTTGTATACTTCAATTATTAACATGGCACAGTATCATAACATGCTGTTCTTGAGTTTTCGAAAGTTGGGATGTAATATGGTCATCAGACCAAATTTCTGTGAGGCTTCTGACAACAAAAAAAGTTTGTCCATGAGCTGCCATGCTAGTGCAAACTGTCATCAAACACTTGTCCTCATTCCATAATGCACGCCACCGCTGACTATGGCAGCTGGTTTAGTCCAAAAACGTGCTTTTCTTATGCATTTGGGTCTGTTCGAGGTCGGATCACATTCTCACCACAAACAAACCGCTCCAGGGTTCGTTTGAAAGCCTACCAGGACTCTTCAAAGACACGTCTCGATACACTTATTTGGTCCGCTTTTGGTGCGCACTCGAGTGGGATTGCTGCATTCACACCTGCACAAACGAACCGCAGAGGAAGAAAAACGTGCCATTCTAGTGCCATTCAACCGTACTAAATGAGTCAGGTGTGAAAGCACTCTAAATCACTGACCTACTGGCCGTTTTAGTTTCACATTTAAAGTAAGCCTAACATTTCCCTTTATAAATATTTCTGTATAAATTAAGTTTGATGCACATTTAAATTAGTGGAAAATGTTGTAGTTTATTTTAGTATTCACCTTAGTAAACTTTACTAAAATTCACTAGTGTTTTTGAGTCTTACCATAGTAAAAATAAATTTGTTACAATTTATCCAATTAATAAAGTTAATACTACAAAATATTGTAGTGTCCCTTGTAATACAGTTTACTATAAATACAAAATGTTTCATTTAGATCTGTAATTTGGTTTATTTGGTACATTAAATTATTACTACTATTACCTACCAGACAGAACGGACAAATCTTTTCATAATGTGTTTTGAGGACCGAATCAAAAACACTATAATGTAAACAAGACGCTATTTTTATAACTTGCGGATTAATACTCGATATTTACACTTCATTTATTTAATTACTTTGACATAATAGGTCTCGGACATCGTGTAGTGCGCTTCAGATGATGACATGCGCCACGCGTGACGTGATCATGCATGTTTACATATGGCCATGGCTATAAAAGAGCGTAAAAAAAGCCAATAACGTGAATGTGCAGCACACCACCTAAAATGTGCAGCACACCACTTCAATCCTGTTTCATGTTTGCACATAATAATATATATATA